>NW_018127985.1:2414606-2465872 GCF_001952655.1 Monopterus albus | reverse complement strand
ACACACACACACACACACACACACACACACACACACACACACACACACACTCACTCACTCACTTCATGTCTTTGGACTGTGGGAGGAAACCAGAGAGAACCCAGCAGGCACAGGGAGAACATGCAGACTTCACACAAAAAGGCCCCGGGTCGAACCCGGAACCTTCTTGCTGTGAGGCAGCAGTGCTAACCACTGCTCCACAGTAATAAGCAAAACAATAACAAGTGTCTTATTGTTTTTTAGAGACCCAGTTTTATCATTAGCTACATGACTTTATATAAAGTGTCGATGAAATACTCCTCACCTGCAAAAGTAAGTGAATAAATGCAATAGAAAAAAATGTGGTCCACATTTATTACTCTTTTTTTTTTCAAAATGCACAAATTAGAAGAGAAGAAACTATCTAGAATTTTACATACCTCATAAAACATATACATAATGTAATAATAATGTGTGATTACATAAAGTAGGTGAGCTTAAAAAAATCTAAATGTATAAAAAGATACTTAAATTAAAAAAATTGTGTTCATAAAAATTCAGTTATTTAAAAGTGAATATGAAAACTGTGAAAAAATCCTTAAAAAGCAATAGAAATTTTGACATCAATAGCCTATGCACTTTTCATCAAGGAATTTGATTGTATGCATCACACTTAGCAGTCTATATTGACATATATTATTTGGATATTTATATCTTACAACGCACGTCCTTTTAAGACCCCACTCAGTCGCTTTCTTGTTCCCTGACAAATCCTACTGAACTGAGATGGCTTCACCAGTACTTTCAGAAATTTTCCTTGTCCAATCGTATAAGCACAGAATATTACACACAGACACACTTTAGTCTTTCCTTAAACCATACAAAATACGTTCACATATAAAAATACAAAGAACATAGTATCATAGCCTTCAGAGAATCATGCTAACCTCTCTTTTCTTCCACACTGCTGCTAGGCCTGTCCTCAACACACAGTGTCACAACGTCCAAAGGAGCGAGACATCTTTGGGTTTAATTGGGGAAATGTGGTCGACACAATAGAAATTGAGTCCTCAGGTTAAAAAGGTGTCATGACTGAACTATTGCCCAGGAAATAAAAATCACGATCCTTGGAGGTCCTGAATTTTAAAAAACCAATATAAAAAATACTCTAGTGTAAATAAATCTTGTGTATAAACACTGATATATTGTTGAAGTGGTATTTTCTGTATCATATTTTTGTAGCACCAATGAGCTAGTTGATGCAAGGACACTTATCTATGGGGGGGGGCTTTTGTTTTTCCAAATGACTGACAGCCACACACACAATGATGAAAATGTGTGACAGCTGCTGCACTCATTCCTGTTACAGAAAGAAACTGTAATCCACATGATTTAAAACTAGTGTTTGATTATGAACCGTCTAATGTAATTTAGTAAACAGTTTTGATATGTGCCAAAAACTGGATTACTGCAAGATTGAACAAATGTTTATGCAACCGATGCACCGTTTCTCAGATTGCATCACATAAGAAATCCAAGTTTTCAACTAGCGCTGTTATTAAAAAAAACCACTGTGTGCAACAAGCAATGGTGCAAGCTGTCATGTAATTGTCTGCACATTATAATCTGCATAAATTATGGAGGGTGAAAACACACACACTCACACACACACAAATGTTTGTTTTCTTAGTTCACACAATAATATGGGTAGTGGTGGTTGGGTGGCTCTAGAGTTGCTGCCAGCTGCTGAGGCAATATGATTTATTTGGTTTCACCGGCAGGAGGGGAAGAACCCAAGAGAGGAGACTTCGGTGAAATCTAGACAAAAACAAACAAACAAGATAGTTGAGAAATTCTGTTATTTGTGAGTGTTGTGTTTTGGAGGTGCAGCTACATTTATCGGGGCCAGGCAAACTGCAGATACACAATGAAGGAGAGGTAAAGTGATAACATATGGACAGTGAGGATGACTGACTGTAGATGTACCTGATTAAGGAGTACACATTCTATACACTTAACTAGGAAAACTTTGATAGTGTGAAATGTAAAGAAGACATCCTTATATGTTTACTCTTGTATCATAAGCATAGTAACAAGTGTGTGATGTTTAGTTTTTTTCCAGGGGTTATTTTGTGCTGATGTGCCAGTTCTTGACCATTCAATCTGCTTCACCTGTCTCTTCTTCTTTTTAACCACATCTGCCAGAATAATCCTCTCCACTTCCTTTGCAGTGAAAAAGGTCATATGGCTGAATGATATCGCACCATTACTGAGGCAACTGTGAGTGGTCAGATTTGTGGCAAATCCTTTCCTACTGAATGTTGGTCCAAGATTGTAACTTTCAAAAAGTTCCACATGAAAACAATAAGAACAGATAGCAGTGTATGAAAGCACTCACAGGGGAAGGAGGCTTTGCAAAGTTGAGGTGAGCGTACAGAAGCACAGCAATGTCGTTCTGACCAGCCTCCAGGGCAATGGACAGCGCGGTGCTGCCGTCCTATAAAAAAAAAACATTTGTAGATTTGGGCAGGGTTTATCAAACGTGAGGCAAAGGAAGAAGAAAGGGAAATATGCTTACATTATCAGTGAGAGTGGCATCACAGCCTGGCACAGACAGCAGCTGACGCACAATGTCCACATGACCGTGTTCGCAGGCACACATGAGCGCTGTGGAGCCGTCGTCATCACGGATGTTGACCTGCGCCCCGCAGGACAGCAGCGCCCGCACCATGTCCCCTCGGCCATGGCTGACCGCTAGCATCAGTGCCGTCTGACCGGCCTACAAACATGCATTATTCAAAATCTTCAACCTCATCTTCAACCCGTGGAGCTAAGTTACAACTAACTTACTGACATTTGCACCTATTCACATGCTGCAATGTTCATCTGGTGACAAACCTGTGACCAGAGAGTGCAAGAGCGCCTATAAATACTACCTGCTCAGATCTAGCATGAGTATAGTGTCTGTATGGATATGCAGTAAAAGCGACTGAACAGTAGAGGGCGCACCTGGCTGGCCTTGGCATTGACATCTCCAGTTCGCAGCAGCTGCTGGACAGTCTGAAGGTCGCTGTCAGAGTGGAAGGCAGCCAGAGCTGTCAGCATGATGGCTGTGTAGCCCGCCTTGTTCTGCTTGTCAGCATTACACAAGCCTGTGAGTTATATAGGGCAATCAGTGTGACAGGTGATACAACTGGAGACGGGAATGTTTTAAGACTGTGTGACACACATGATGATTAATGACAGTAGATTTTGAAATATTTGACAAATCCATCCAAAATCACATATTTTACTCTTAATTAGAGTGGCTGATAACTTAATATGAATATTTTTCATTTCTTTAGCCTAATCTTTTAAAAAAAAGTGGTTTACAGTTGATACCTAAATCAATAAACCAAAACAAACATTTTTAGTTTTTAGAATTTTGTTTCAAGAAAACACACCAAAAACATTCAAGTCAGTGAGATGAACAGGAGTAAAATGGGTTATATACAGTTTCTTTATACCTAAATACACAGTACACGTACACGCACAGCTCACCAGTGTCCAGCAGCAGTTTCACTACTGGGAAGTTGGAGTGGGAGACGGTGTAGTGAAGCGCAGTATTCCCGTTGCCGTCTGCCATGTTGATCACAAACTCCAGCAGCCGAGGGGAGACTGAGGCGACGGTGTCCATATAGGCTTTGACAACAGCCGTGTCTGCAGCTTTGTGACAGGACACACGCAGCCACTCCTGCAGCACGGTGGTGTATGCTGCTCTCTGAGATCAGACATAATGAGAACGCTTAAAGACACAAACACCTGAGAGACTGTTGCCAACGTGCATGAGCTCACAGGCAAACAGGCTGACCATGATGTGCATGAAAATCAAAGAGGAGAAAAACAAACTGAACCTAGCGAAAAACACAAAGGAAAAGTGTCGCTTGCTTTTCTAATAAAAAAAAAACAAAAAATGATCTAATCCCACACAACAAACATATAACCTGTAGTTTAAAAATCATATAGTAAAAAACATGCCCCCTTTTGTTAGTCAGGACGGTGCTCATAATGTTCTGAAACTGAATGTGACCTAAAGATAAACCCATTTGTATGGTGTTTCTTCTTGGTCACACTTGTGCTTGTAATTGTTTATAACTGCTTTTGCAATGGGACAATCTTGGATTTCCTCGACAGCGGTACTGGCACTGAGCGGATTATCCTGAATAAATAAAGCAAATTAAACTGAACACTTACTGCTCCTGGTTGGCTGAAGGCATTGGGTTCCCCCAGGGCTTTCTGCAGAGCATAAAGAGCTGACATCAAGCTGTCACTCAGCTCCAGTCTGAGACAGACAAGGAAACATTAGTCACTCGTAGTCATACACATGTTTGAGAGTACAGCCAGTCTGTCTGTTAGCCATGTGTACATTTACCTGACTTGCTTGGCTGATGCTGTGGTGCTTTCAGCTGCTGGCTTTGCCTCTGACTGGTTGGAGAGGACAGCTGTTTCCGACTGGACGGTATATTGCTGCTTGGTAATCTCAGTGGTTTTAGTGCCAGACAGTGGTGAAGAGCAGGTGACTGGGTGTGTTATAGAGCTTTGCTCAGGAGTGGATTCAGTGCTTGATGATGTAATCTCCTGGGTTTGCATTTCTGATGATTGGCAGGTAGTCTCTTTAGAGGCAGAACTGTTTACTGGACATGGAGGAGTTGGGGTAGGGTCAGAGGCTGGTGGCTGTGAGGCACATTTTTGCACAACAGTATCCGTTGCTGGTGACTGGGGGTCTGGAACGACGGCTGGTAGTTTGGCGACAGCCTGGTGAGGTACACTGCTGCTTTCTCGGTGCTGGATTGTAGACTCTGGTAGTTTTTCTGTGGCTTCATGATATTCACTGGAGTCACTCCCCTCGTCTGAGCTTTCACTGCTGCTATCATCTGATGAGGTGGATTCATAGCTGCAACACAGCATGTTTCACTGTCAAATGTCTTTAGAGCTCACCCCTTGTTTTGTTGCTGTACATAAGCAATTAATAAAACTTCAATGCTACTTTATAACCTTAGCCACTGCAGTAGAACAAACTCTGTGTGAACAGTGGCTAATCGCCTTCAAATCTGTGATGACACACATTTAGCAGGTATGGGTCACTGCCACAGTGTTCAGTCAGTCACTGGTGGCCTGCAACAACTGACACTCACCCTCCATTAACACCAATGAATTGTAGGTTTTTCTTGGTGGATGGAGATCCTGGTTCACCTTCTGCTTTCCGCTTCATGATGGACCTCAGAGAGGACTGGGGAGATGAGGCTGGAAAAGATACCACTGAGTTCATCATAGGGACACTAGAAGTCAGAAAAGTCAAAGGGTGTTTGAACAGAGTTCAGTTACCTGTCGTAGGGTCTTCTTGTGACTGGATGGTCTCTGTGTTTATTTGCAGGTGTGTCTCTCCTTTTTGGGAACTCACCAAACCAGCCTCATTACCAGATGTGCCTACTGCAATGGCAGGATTAGCTACAGGTACCGAAGTGGACAACTCGCTCTTTAGGACATCACGCACCTGCTTGGAGCTGACAGCAATTGGCAACTCAACAGGAACATCTGGGATACAGAAAGAAGACTTCACCATTTCAGCCTTAACTCATCAAATATCTGGCTTCATCTGTACATTGTAGTGCAATCCAAACAACAGCAATACCATAAATCCTTCCTTATAATTTTAGGGTGTCAGACTGCAGTTACAGTAGTAGTGGTGCTGTGTACGTCAAAGGGAGAAGTTTGCTTAATGTTTTGTTCATTCCATGTCAAATTTTAGACACATTATATGTTTCACAAAGGGATGTTGCATTTGACTGCACTGGACTGTCCAGATAAAGGTAATAAACTTTTAACTCAGTGTCCAGATAAAGGTAATAAACTTTTAACTCAGTGTCCTTGGTCATACACTACCAGCTGAATCAGGCGTTCACCTTGTCCTCTGTGGTGGGCCTCCATGGCACCACCAGCTGGTTGAAAGCTGGGCATGCTGCAGGTCTCTGCTCGGAGGAGTGTGCCTACCTCCACCATGGTAGGCTGCTCAAATGTGTACACCTGGATTCCCACAGTTCTCTGTTCCCTCTGTTGGGGCTGCTGTGTGAAGCTGACCAGAGTGTGCAGGCTGCAGCCTTGTGGCTCCTGCCAACCCATGCTCGTAGCCATGACTGGATGCTCTGCCTGAGGGGTTTTTTGGACTGCTGCTACCCGCTGCTGTGCAGTCTGCAGCTCCTGCATCATCCTCTTCAGCTGGCCCTCAAGTTGAACCACTTGATTCCTGAGAGCCTCTGTCTCAGGCAGCAGCCCCAGATCCTCCTCCCGAACCCCAACTCCCACATGACAACTGTCCCTGGAGTCCTCCGGTCCGACTCCAATAGTGCACACTTCCCGCTTTGCATCTGGTTGCCCTCCACTCACAATCACTCTGTCCTCAATCTCACAGCCTGAGTCTTGTTTGGAGCCCTCGGGTGTGGTGGGAGACACTGACCCTACTGGCTTGTTGCTGCTCTTAGCTCCAGTGCTCAACTCTTCTTCAGGGATGTCAATGTAGAGCTCCCCTCGGGGACGACCTCGGTTGAAGCCCAGTGTGTGGCCCAGGAACTTTTGGCTCTTCAGCTGGACACTGAGCTGGCGTTTCTCCTCCTGCAGCACAGAGATTTTCACCTGCATCACAGGGATGGTCTTCACCTGCTCCTCCAGCTCTCTTATCTTCCTGAGGGCTGCTGCCATCTGCTCCCTGACATGCTGCAGGTGGGCTGGGGTTGGGGTCACTGGGGTGGACAGGCCAGAACCAACGGGGGTAAAGGATCCACCCCCACCTTGGGCCCGGTTGAAGCTGTGTGCACTGCTGATGGAGGTGTTTGAGCCTGCTACACTGCTGTGCATACTGCCCAGGTTGGAGAATCTTCGACCCTCTTTCTCCTCCTCCAGTTTTCTGCGTGCATCCAACAGGGTCTTCTCCACCCGCGCAGTGCTGAAGCTAGGCCTCTGCATCGTGTGGTAGCCTGGGGCACAGTAGGAGAAGGAGGAATGTCGGCTGTCAATGCTGGCGTTGGAGCACAGAGACTCTGTGGAAGTCCACCACGAGCCGGCGTAGCCATAGCCGCGAGGCAGGGAGCCATAGCGTGGCCGGCGTTGGATAGGCACCTTCTTGATAGTGTTTCCCTTCTCTATGTCGTTAACATATTTAAGGAAGTCTAGATCCAGACGGTAGCCATAGGGGGTCTCCACTGAGTAGGGAGCCTCCTGTTCTTTGCTGTGCAGGGAAGGGGGAGCAGGCAGGTTGAGTTTCCCTGAGGGGGAAGGAAATCAACTATAAACAAACAGAAATTTGCTTCTAATCTTGGGCTCAGACTTTAGAAAATAGCATTACCAGTGGGCTACAGAGTATTTATGTATGTGCTCTAAAAGAATCACCAAATTAGGCAGCTCATTATAACCTGACCTCATAAGGATATCACAATAGTTAAATTAGTTGCATGTTGTTTCACAGTTTAAATCCTAACAAGAGAAAAGAATCATCTTAAAATGCCTATTATGTTGAGTATTACCCATAAAAATGAACAGAGAGTGCACCTGGGAGGCCTGGGTCCATATGCAGCACCTGAGCCATAATGAGCCTGTGGCTGGTACTCCAACAGTCACCCACTAACTCTCACCTGCAAAGACACAGATATCTGGTGAAATTATAAATCAGCATAATGAAAAATAACCAGTTTGTTTTTATACTGTAGCAGTAACAAGATAGAACCTAATTCAATAATACTTGATTGTACATACCCAACAGAAACCTGACACGATTGGTGCTCATGTCGACTATACAGATGCATTTCAGTGGCTTGTATTTGACCAATAAATTACTGCTCTTTTGGGCAGGATTGTTGTTGTATGATAGTCCGAAATACAGCACTTTTACTGTTTCTTTCAATGCTTCCCTCACTAGTGAGTCACAGTCAACTGTGCATTTGTTTCTGTTCCTAGCATTTAGAGAAGAGAAGTTACAGAGGAAAGTTTCCTGGCAGCTTCTTCCATGATAGAGGTTTGAGACTACCAGTTACAACCTTATTAGGAATCATCTGTGCATGCTAACTTCGTCTCTTAATTTAGGGCTTCCAGACACCCTCTCCTCTTTCTCTCCCTCACTTTCATCTCTTTGTGCTTTTCTGGTGCTTCCCACCCTCTCAACGTCAGCTGACGATCAGGAGGTTTCAGCTGATAACTCTCTCTCTTTCTTTAATGTACACCAACTCATTACTTTACCACAGAGAAAGCATAGTGAGTCGCTGAGAACCGACTTCAGTGCCTTGCTCATACCAGAATAGTCTGACTCTTCATAAACTAAAGACATTGTGCCTTTTCCTCCTACAGACAACAATGCAGTACCAGAAACTGTGCAGAGCCATCAATGCTAGATACTCTGAGTTTGTGTTTGCTTAGAAAAGATTAACTTTCTAGGTCACCACTTTGTGGGAACTGGGAACCATCCATAGCAATGGCCAGCTGATCTTTATATTACTGAGACTTTAAGGAGCTAAGATCAGGGGTTTTCACTGCAAACGTCTGAATATGCCCTAAAAACAAAGTTTGCTTCAGCCTAAGGCTGGTTTTCTGCTTCTTCAACAAGAACTGAGTCCCTCTTGTCTGAGCTGAGCTCTCTCTCTCTCTCTCTCTATCTATCTCATGACCCTGGTCAGTGCTTGCTGGTTTGTGAAAAGTAGGACACTTGGAAACACTGACTAAATCTACTTGGTATTTTTGAAGTCCTGTAGTCAGTTTGTCTCAGCATCCCTTATCCGAGTCCCTTTCATCACCATAGTATGTTTGTCATGTACGATGTGACATGGAAAATACTGTTCACATGCACACACGAAGCTATATTAACATTAATAGGATTAAAAGAATTCTACTGTTGAATTTAATTTGACAGAGTGATGACAATAAGCTGAATGTATAAAATGCCCCAGACATACATTAGGACTGCCTTATATGAATGCTAAATAAGGGAGATCTGAAAAACAAACAAACAAACAAACAAACAAAGAATAGGGAGTGCTGCTGGGATCCTGAAGGATGAAAACAAAGAAGACAAAAGCACGGTGTCAGCATTGTAAACATTTCTCTTTTGAGGAACTGGAAGGTTTTCATGAAACATTAAAAAAAGAAGAATTAAAACAGCTCAGGTGAGTTTTGGCTCCCTGCCTTCATCACACAGTGTGAGACTCTGCCTATCTCCAGTGTGGCATAAAAGTGTGTGATTAGTGGCTACATGTGTGAGAACAGGACAGAGAGAAGAAGAATTCCTGGGACTGGGAGAGCATGCAATTGTATGTGTGCGTGAGAAAGTGAGTGTGAGACAGAGTGTGTGCGCAGGAGGGTGGAGGACAGCCAGCGCTGACAGGGGACAGTTGATGAGATAAAATTATAGTCTGCAGTTTAGCGACCAAACATCCCAGCCCAGCAGACGTGATGGCTGACGTTGTCTACTTGATTCCTCTTTGAAATATCGTTTTCTACTCCTTCACATTATGTCTACGCGCATAAACTCACTTTATTCTCTGCTTCAAATGTCTGCTTACTTATTGCTTCTCCAGATGCCATACCTCCCACATCATGTTTCTGATGTGTTAGAAAGTGTGTGTGCAGTCCTCTTGAGTGTGTGTACGTGTGTGCATTTGGGTGGAGTGGCTGACCTTCTTCCCCGTCTCTCGGCTCTCAAACAGAGTTCCATTGAAATGACATCTGAACAGAAACCAGTGTGTGCCCTTCCCCAGCACTACCCTCCCATTCTTCAGACAACTCTCCCTGGCCAGCGATATCCAGGACAAATGCCTTGTGCCCATTATGCTCCCCCAACCTCCCTATACAGCTGCATACCATACTAACAAAAGTTAACATCGCCTGCTCTACGCCCTCCATTCCCTGCTATTACGATTACGCTATACAACCCTGTGGGAGTAAGGTACCAGTCATCCAGCACAAATTTCACATCTGTGGTACATCTAGTAACAGAACAACTGTATTATACTCCAGCTTCTTTGACCTCTCACTACAGCAGGCAAAACATTTGTTACACACACAAGCCAGCTTCTTGTTTATTCATTTACAGCCAAACCTTTACATGTTTGGCATCTGGAGGACACTGGGTCTGATTTATAATCTGTACACAGATGTCTGTCTTTGCTCTATTAGAAGATTGAGACCACCCTGAAGAATAATTTAAAATCACAGGCTTCATTTCAAGGTCAGCTCCCCCTGAAATGTATCAAACGTATTGCTTCCATTTAATGAGTCACCTTATTATTATTGCCATTACAAAGGATTAGACCTCAGTATTGCTAGGTCTGAAATACCACCCTTCCCACGACCGAGCAAAGTTCTTTGTGGATTTTTCCACTGCTTCATTGACTCGCTCAGCCTTTAGAGGTTGCTGTGCTTTTTGCTCTAGCTTGAGAATGGTTTGTGAATTAGGAAAAGATGGATTTATTTTCTGCTTCATACCAGCTGCTTGTGCTGCAAGGATGGGATCTCTCCTCCCCAGGCTCCTCGTTCTCGCTTCCTTGTCTCACACTCTTACAGTCAGCACCTGTGGGAAACAAGAATAAAGGAACTTGGAAGCCACTGCTTTTGACTGTAACAGTTTGCAGACCAGAAAAATGCAAATCACATTCATGTAAAAGCTATCTAGACGAGTAGTCATCAGGGGATGTCAGCAAAACTGCAATAAAGGTGTGTAGCTCTGTTGACACAGCGATAATGAGAGACTTATGCCAGGTTACAAAAGACTGGCCCCCTTTAAGACTATAAACACAGGCTGCAAAGGTCCATTACATTCCAGTGGTTTTGACTGGCATGCCAGATGTGAATAATATGCCCCCATGAGATACCAATCAGAGTGATTATAGCACAGCCTGGATGAAGCCAGGTCCATGTGCAGCTGCTCTCCTCCTCTCTTAGCTTTCCTCTACCCCATTCTTCTCTCCAGTCCAAGGCTTTTTAATCAATTCAAGGCTGAGAGCCTCCTTGTCATGTGAATGTGCATTGTTTTCTGGCTCTCTCAAATCTATTAACACGTGCACACATTCTAGTTTGTTGTGAACAGCCATCCTCTGCACAGATCACCTTTAGGGTTAGACTGATTTCATGACTCTTATAATGTGGTGCCTTCATGGACAACACAGATTTGAAGCTTGTGCTCTAGCTCCTGTGTGTGTGTGTTACCAGATAAGCTGCATGACTGTGTCTGCTGATTCTCATACGTTGGCTTTGACGGCTAAAGAGTCAGACTGCTGTGCAAGTGTGCACAACATTTTGTCATTGGGTCTCAGAGCCTGAAAAACACGGAGAGGTGACCTTTTCATAATATCACACCAAGCCTTGCTGTGTTTTAGTCCATTGTTTCATATTGTTGATATGCTAATACCACCGAGGGTGGAGGGTCGGAGGGAGAATCGTACCTTTTAGACTGTAACGACAGCCAAATCACAAAGAGTCATTCATTCAGCCCTTAGTTCCACAGCTGGTTCTAATATAAAGCAAGGAGGGGCATCTCAGAACGAGAGAGAGAGGCAGAGAGAAACAACGTGCTTATAAGTGTGTGGCAAGGAAATTAACCTCAAAACAAACAGTTGATGAGGTGCTGTTATGGGCCCACACACTGACACAAACTGGGAAATACAAGGATGAAGTGATTGATGTTTAAATCTACAGGTGCCTCAGGCTCCAAATATTATGCAAGATACTGAAAACACCAATACATCCCCACCTGTTTACAGGAACCTATAAATCAAAAAAACACTACAGTCAATGGATAGGGTTAAAGACGCTGAACTATGTGGACCATTAAACTGTATTGGCGCACACGGCAAATACCAAATGTTACAGGAGACAACGTGAGCTCCCATCAGCTCCCACTCAGCACAAATGAAAAACCTCAGCTCCCCCACCACACTGACACTGTCCGAGGCCGGCAGACTCCCACAGATAAACAAACACAGCTGAAGCTTTTAAGTTGATTTATACATGTAAGGGCACAGATGATATGACTGAGCTGTTTTTACTTCATCTGTCTTTGTGATGATAAAACTGACAATGTGTTGATACACTTTGGATTTATTATCCAGCCCATAACCAGGAACATTTTAGTAACATTCTAATGACAAATGCCAGTTTAGCAAGAAAAAAAAGCTCTCAGACTGACACTGCTTCTTCATTGTCTAATTATGCTTACTGATGTTGCAAAACAGGCAATATGTGGCCACAGGCCGATTAAGGGAGGGTTACAGGGAAGGGCACTCCATCTTTGTATTCCCCAAGGATCCAGAAACAACCCAGTCACTTCCTCCCAGCCCAGGAGAAAGCGCTACATGGAGGAGAGTGTAATTGAGAAAGAAAAAAAGGAGCCGGGGTAAGTGAGAGAAAAAGCAGAGGACAGCAGTACAGTATATGAGGGAGGGTGAAAGAGAAAGAGTGGAAATGTGAGGAAAGAAAGGCAAAACTGCCGGGGGGAAGAGAAGAAATGCTGTGGAAACTTCACGAATGAGAAGACCACGACTGTTCCCAGAATTTGACTCCACCAGTATGAATCACTGCAAGTCCTGCTGCTGACACCAGAATGCGTCTGCTTGTGTTAAGAAAGCAAGAACATCAATCAATCACACAGGAAACCATCACAATGGGCAAATAAAGTTTCAAAAGACATTTCCTTGTAATCTTAAATAGCTCCGCCTAGAAGATTACCATCATTTATGCATTCCTAAAAATAAACTGACAATGGAGAATCCCTGCGAGGTTGAACCTTGTCTAACTAAACAAATCTGATTATAGTACAAAGGTTTTCTTCTCAGAGTAACAGGCTGCCAAAACCAATACAGAAGAGTTTTGAATGTTAAATCCAGATTATTACAGGAGACACAGTTGTTGAGCTACTTCTTTGTCCTCATCCCTGCCACACAAATGGCTTCTTTCAGCCAGCTGGTCCTGAATGAAGAATAAATGAGAAAGAAATTACAACAAATTTCTCTCCTGAGCAGCTAAAGAATTATACATTGAAGCAACAACAGCCATTTGTCACTGAGCATAATGTGGCTGAACAGTGTACATCAAGACTTGACAGACTGGGCCTTCACCATGAGTAATGAGGCCAGATAATCTCATATCAACATGGTACTGCAGCAAGTAGCAGTTTTTGACTAATTTGGCTTTAAACTTAAGACAGTGAAATCATGACTCAAAGGGACGTCCCCACCACAACCTGTTTTTTACATCAAGGAGCAGTGGTATGGAGGAGCAGATGGTGCTGGGCTAAGGAGTCAGGAGCAGAGTAAACCCCCGCCGGTCCGCTATTGGTCAGTGTGCTGACCTCCAACAGGAAACTGAGCAAGGGTGGGGCTGAGCGGCACCGGAAAAAAAGACCAAAAAAAAAAAAAAAAAAAAGGCATTTGGGAGAAAATTCCAATGCAGTTGTGGAGGTGGGGATTAAGAAAGATGCCGAGCAGAGAGGCACAGAGCTGCGCTGTTTTGAATAAACTGTGGGGTCTGGGGCGGAGGAAGATGAAGTCCAGACGGCAGCAGACAAGGTGGTATGGAGAGCTGGTGAAAGCAGTGTTGGGGTTAAAAGATCAGGTCAGCGTGTGCTGCCGTACCAAGCAGACAGCACAGCAGAGCAGAGGAAGTAATCTCACTGAAGCAGTGATGTAGTTAAGTGATTTGCTCTCAGGGATCTTATCAATTACTTCCTGATTCAAGGATGAAAAGCCTCTGTGGATATAAAGACAACAAAACAGGCCAGGAAAACATTACTGACTCTTCCAAGATGTTTGTGTGTTCTACTGGGCAGAACAGACAACTTGCTTTTCTGGGTGATTAATGTATTAAAGGAGATCAAGTCAGATTATTCAGGCAGATAATGAACAGTACCTCAAAAGCCAAATAAGACCATATGTTAACTCTGACTGGCCTGATGTTACTACAGTAATACTAGGCATGTATATTCTCTACTTCATAACTAAGCCACCTCTTAAACAAAAACTTTGCTTAATTATCCCACAAAGTGGCATTGTATGGTGTGAAATGGTGTTTTATAGCCTAATTTGAAGGATGGAAAGCATGAAAAATAACAGTATATTTGGGTTTGTTCATTTCTTATTTGAATGTCATGCAAACAAGCAAAACAGAAACAACTTGGCTGCATGTGTTTGAACTAAGAGCCCATTAACAGCATTATAGATCCTTATATGACAAACTTACCTTATTTCAAGTGATCAAAAACATAATGAACACCTCTTATTGTTTATACAGAACAGATAATTCATCACGCAGTAAAACTGCTCAGAATAGCTAATGAGTATTAATGCTAAACAGTGACAGACAGTCTCACGCAGGTTCAGGGTAATTTCATTAGTCTCACTAAACCGTTTAAATGCCCGGCATGTGGCTCGGTGTGCAAATGGAGTTTATAACCCTGCATTCCACCACGGCACCCCTGGGTTCAAATGCTGTAATGAGACAATCACATTCCAGCTCAGAAAGAAAAAATACAGAAGGAAACTCCAGCTGCAGACAAACCTGGCTACAGAGTCCCAAACTTGCAATCCGGGGACTCCCAGGGGTCTCTCCTGGGACACCATGGGGTTCTCGCACAAGGAAAGTCATTTTTCACCATTATTACACTCTGAAACTAGCACGACACAGCAGTGAATCTTACCTTCATAATGAGTATAATGTTCAGTTTTTGTTGAAGCTGTTACTGAGAGATTTAGATGTAGCTTCATGCTCACGCTTCTTCTGTTCATGTAACAACCCCAGTGACAGGACAGAGCCCAGCTAAGTGTCATGCAGCTGCTACAGGCTCTGGCTATTAGCCGGTAGGTGTCATGCAGCCAGCTGCCCATTGCACAACAGCAGGACAGTGGTGTATTGTATGATGCAAAGTACAGGCTGATGACTACACCCACGCATCCTGCCAAGTTCTGCGTGTCCTTCATCAAAACAACATCTGATCAATGTGGACAGTCTGCCACGCGACATCAGGGCACACAAAGTTCAGTATTTAACAAACAATTCATACTAATAGGAGGGGAAAAACTACATTTTGCTTTTGCCTATATGCAGTTTATTAGGGGAACTCAACGAGGATCACAAAGCACTTAAATCTGGTTCACCTGCTGACACCCAGCTCCATCAGAATCGTCCCCTGAGGAGACAGACTCCTCTCAGTAACCGCTGACCACCTCCACCCTATGAGACCAGCAAATGTGAGGGCAAGGAGCTGCAAGGGAAAGCTGACATACATCTGGAAGTAATGAAAACTTGCAGAATGCACAGACCCACCCTCTCCCCGGAGTCCTTGCAATCTTCTCTCAGAGTTTTCCTTTCATGATGAAATTCAAAATGGTTAGATCACGGGTGAGAGACCAGGAAAAGTTTCATAATGAAGGGCAAGCAGAGAGAAACACCCAGCTGGAAATGAGGAGTAAGATTTGACTATGCGACAGACAGCACTGTAGAACCACTGTATCAGTTAGAAGTTGGGGTCGTACCCCCCTCTATAAGATCCCTGCAAAATAACAATACAGACCGTGCGTAATAAATTATACACGGACATTGTAGGCTATAGAAAATGCACTATAGAGATGATGTCTCCCACATTCAACACAGCAAAAGATAAGGTAAATAGGAACTGATGCTTCAGTATGATGGAGGAAGTTTTACTTCCTCTGGGGATAGATTATTATCATAGCTTATTGTAGACAGCCTGGTTGTCGTTAACAACAGCGCAGCTCTCGCCTCCAATGATGCTCTGAACAAAACAAGGGACGCACCAGGGGAGCGACCATGAGACTCCTATAAACATCGCTCTCAATGCAAAGACATGCAAATACAAAATTAAGAAAGCAAATTAGACAGATAATTTAGCAGAAATACGAGCGGAACTGCATGTGGATTGGTAGTGAAGGATAATGGACCCATTACTTCATGGAGAGGACCGGGGGAATGGGCAGGACCGACGCTTCACAAAGAAGTCTCACACACATGAAGGCTCCTCGTCTGAAGCGCTTTAAAATACAGTTTGAGAAACAGAGACCGAGACTGGTTTCAAGCAGAGGAGCTGTAAGTTGGTGCTGTTCTTACCTGCCCTCTGGAAATCCTTCCAGCCGCCTCGGCCCAGTAGCGCCCACTGACAGAGACAAAAACACCGCAGCCAAGATGCCTCCTCCCGGCCCCGCTCCTCTTAAAGGGCCAGCGGGGACCTCACTCACTGCAGCCACCATAGTGATCTTCAGGGGTCTTCGAGGCTCTGACAAGCCTTTTACCTCCAAGAAACCATGCTTCATCACAGATCGACAAGAGAGGACATTTAAAGAAAACCCAAATGTCTGAAACAGCCTTCTTTCAAGGACCTTCATGGGGCTCTGTGGACATGGATCAGCCAGGACCACAATGATGGTCCATCTTACCTCAAGTTACAAATACTCCGCGAGAATTTATTCAGAAACTTATAGGCTACTCATGCAGAATGACCACTGTCAACACAGGCTGACACAAATAAATGACTATATAATAACATTTTATCTCGTTGGACATGCAGCTGAATAAAGTACAAATAATTTTACAATTTTAAGTAGTGCTGGATTAATATTTTATCAAATGATAATATAGTTTGATCAAAAAAAAGTAAAAGTCGAAACACTGCAGTACCTGCACAGTACCTTCATAGGTGACAAATGAAGACCAAGGTTCTCCATGGACATTAGACCTTCAGTGGAATCATTCATTTCAAGGGCCATTAAAGACCTTCAAGGACTATCAAGGAAGTACCTGCAAGAATCTCAGGGACTCCCAAAACCCACAAGAACATGTCCATATGTATTTATAAATGTTAACATTATACCCTTAACCTTAAAACAAAACCTGAAATAATATATTCATTATGTAATATTAAAAATACTGCACTGCCTTACCATATTAAAACGTGATAGACATACATTACTTATTTTCAGTAACTGTCACTAAAAGTTTGATAAATGATTTACAGTGACTGAAATTAGCCATTTCATATGTTTACACCGTCTGTCAACTGGCTCTGCAGCACCACAAACAAGAGCTGACCAGAGGTGTAGGAACAGATATTTAATAGAATTCAATAAAAAAGACAGTGTAAATAAATAAAAAGTTTACCTAATTGGTAAAAAAAAACTAAACCCATTTCCAGCCTTGTAAAATAAAAGAATATATTTTAGTAGTTACAGCGTCAACGTGTTGCAGTTTTTAAAAAACAGTGCAATATAATAGATACAGTAGTTGGGAAAGGCTACAGTTGATATAAATCTTGGACAGCAGGGTGGTGGACACATACAAGACTTTTGGACAGCAGTTCAAATATCATCTACCTTAAAGCACAAGGACAAATGACTCCAGTTAACAGACTTTACTGCTATGGGACAGTAAATGTCACCGTTTGAACATATTTGTGTGGGGGGAGGAGACGGCCCGGCTGGGGGCAGTGCTGCTGCGATAAACATCGGATGTGACTGCAGTGCATTACAAGAGAATTTCACAGTTAAAAAAGTCATTTAAACATCCGTTCCTGCCGTTTCCCCACAGACTAATCCTTCCCTCTTAGATCTGTGGTAACAACGCTTCCCTCCTGGACTCAGACTGGACTGAGGTCTGAGCTTGGACATAATGATCCCACCTCTGCTCTGTAATGAATTCTTATAATGAGAGATGGGCCAGATTAATGTGACAACTTGAGAAAGAAGGAATGTCAGTTATTTGGTCTGTTGATAACAAATGAAAACTCCCTGGGATTATTTAATAACCAAGCCTGGCAGTCACTACTACCAGGCATAGTTTAGAAAAAAAGCCCATCTCTTAAAAATTAAATAAGGGTGCGGCACAAAACACACAACCTAGAGCTTCGTCAAAAGCAAACTCTAGAAGAAAAATGAGAACAGATACACTCATGAACAAACCCCCAGATGATTTGGATATAAAAATGTGTCTGGAAACTGTAGTCCTTTAAAAAATAAAGTTAAAACTAGATTACTTTGGGTTGTCAGTAAGGACACAGAGTCTTACTGAAAAGGGCAATGCTTAAAGTGCACATAACCTTCTAGCACAAACAGCTGAGGTTTTCTCTGTACAGAAGTGTGAGAGTGGTGGTGAAGGGGGCAGTTCAACAGGGAGAGAGGTGACAAGTGTGTTTGTGTTTGTCTGTGTGTGGTGGTGGTGGGGGTTAGGGCACAAGTGGGTGGCTGAGGGGTGGGTGGGTAAAATAACGAGCTAGACAAGGAAGAGGACGGAATGTGTGACAGTTGGTGTGCAGTGCAGCAGGGGAAGGGGGAACAGATGGGGTGAGACGGAGCTCATTTCTAAAGCTTGTTGTTCTGTATTTTATTCCAGTTTTCTGTCGACGGTCGACTCAACGAAGACTGGACCTACTGTAGGAGTTCCTGAAGAGAAGCAAAACAATAAAGAATGTTTAACTTTGGGTAGTTTTCCCCTGAAAAATTAAATTAAATCAAGTGAGGAGCAGTGAGTGTTTTAAATTTATTTATTAAATTTACTTGAGGCATAAAATCTGACCCAGGGAGCTAAGGAGTCAGTGTGAAAACTGTTTTTTGTGGCATCCCAGGAAAAGCCTGCACAGTTTATTTATGAATTTTAACAACATTCCCATTCACAGGTGACAAGAGTCAGAACGTACGAGTCTGTGACCTAGAGTATAATAAAGTTTGGTTTTATGTGGCTCTTCTGGTATGATGGGGTCAGAGAACCAGCATGAGCTCATTTTTTGTCACCGTATGTAGGCGTGTGTGCTCAGTGTCTCAAGTTACCGCTGTGTTTGTGCAGCCTGAGCTGGCAGGGTTCTGTATAGCTGGGGGATCTTGCGGTTGATGAGAGGACCCAGTGCTTCTTTCAGTTTATTGTAGTTCCTCTCCAGCTCTCTGTGATACTCCTTCTGATCTGGTCCAATCAGGGCTTTATTCTTCCTCAGGGCATCTTCACACCTGCATGAGAACAAGCAAAGAAGCCACGGGGGAGTTGGTATTTGTTTTTATTAGTTATACAGCAATGTGGCCCGTGGAGTGTGTCATCACCTCTTGGAGAAATCTTTAAAGCAGAGTCGCAATTTGTTGTGATGGCGAAACAGCTTCGGGTCGTCAGGAATGTCGGATAGAAAGACCTGCGCCACCTCAAGGGGGCCCTGTGAAGGGGAGAAATAGTTACATGTCTACTAAGGAATGTCTGTCACTACTTAAAACAATGACCCAGACTTCAAACCCCACTATGATTGGGTTAATACTCCAGGAGCATGTAAGAGAAGGCGGTACAGGTACACCCAATGCTCTTTTCAGTTGCAGTTATCTAAACAGGCACCTGGTTGACGGTGGTGCCCACACAGCCCTGCAGCACCATCTGCAGCATCTTTGAGTCTGCAGGGTCTTGGTTTGTGGCAAAGGCGAGCTCCTGAGTCTTCTTCTGCATGTCCTCAATGGCTACCTCTATAGGGACAAGAATGATCTGGAAAACCATAAACAACAGAATGAGAGGAAGTTATACTGTCTTTTTTCCTCCCACTTTCTACACTGTAATGTCTAATGATCCTCTCCAGAACAGACACCCACCTCCTCCTTGTGGATAACATTGATGCGCGTCTTGATGTAAGGGAAGGCGTGAGATGTCGTCAGTATGGTTTTGCGTTTGTACTGCTCGTGCAGGTCGCCGTGAGCTCGGCCGTCCAGAGTGAAGGGAGTACAGTACATGAAGGTACGCAGGTTGTAGTTCTTGTCAAAGTAGGTGATTCTTTCCTTTAGCTCGTAGGTATCGAAGTATGGCTCGACGTAGGTGATCTGGAGGTAGGCCTGAAACAAGTAAGAAAGGGAGGGTTTAGGGATAGGAATGGAAAGAAGAGAACACATACAACTTATTTTTTAAAAATCCCTCATCTTTTGTGTATTATGATGTTTGATTATCGGATTCTGTTGTGAAACAATTGGCTCCATAACCCTGAGCTGTCCTAGTTCAGACCGTTATAGACCTTAATATATATGCTAACACAAAACAGATTATACAATTAACAGTACTGAGCTTGTTTTTGTTGAGCTCTTCATCAGTCACCCTCGTGGCTGTTTGTATTTGCCTATGTTCTGTATGAATGGATATTTTATGTGGAGTGTGTTTGTGACTGATTTAAGTTGGAATGTGTTGAACTGTATTGAACTATGTTATTTTTTCCTTTTAATTTTATAATAGTATTTGTGTAGTTATGATTTTCTATGATAAAATCAAAATAATTAATCCTTCTTCAATAACATAATGCTTCATTATTAGCCACAGACTGTATATACATAGCACATTACCTTGTTAAGATCCAGTTTGGTTTTGTCCACTGGGCTGGAGTCCTTGATAATTTCAACCACCTCATCCCCAAAACTCTCTGAGTAGAACTCCTGTAGACCAAATAAATTCACTTTCACATATGTTTCACATAAATAAGCAATGACGCTGCTATTAGTATCATGATGAGTACCTCAAGTCTGTGGGAGATCTCAGCTAATTTGGTGATCGATGGCTCCTTGTAGACAAACTCTTGATCATCCAGGTCTCCAAACCGACAGCCATAGAAACCCACCCTGAAGTAGGTCCCAAACATTCTCTAAACTCTAAAGACAGGATGAAAATATATACCTGAAGAGTCCAACAGTGAACTAAAGGTAGTGCAGGACAGGTGTAGTGCTTATGTATTAATAGGAGAAGAGAACAATGATAGAGACATGTATGATGTCAGCTGAAACTCTATTGATGTGCTCTATTTTTGCACCCTGTTGCTTGTTTTTCACTGATGAAAATGTTAAAGTTACTGGTCTGTTGTTAATGTATAGCAATAAGAGAATATTTTGTAATAGAACAATAACTTTAGTAGAGCAAACAGAAAAAATACAGTATTATGCAAATGTCTTAGGCCACCATTAGATTTGTTGTTTTAGCAATGTTCTGACTATACAGTATATATTTATCAGAATACTACTAGAAAACATAGGAAATATGAACAGTATTAAAAACACAAAATGGTCAAAAAAATGTCAGCAAAAAAAAGGATACTCAAGATATTCAAGCTGTTATAAAGAAATATGAAGAATCCAGAGAGGTCAAGGACAAAAACAGAAGTGGAAGGCCAATAAAACTGATGAGAAGATTCTCAGAGCTTCTTCTTTGAGAGACCAGAGGAAATCCCCAGCTTCTTCGGGATTAAAATTTGCCCCTCCCACAATCCACAGGAGCTCGATCAGGATCGGTCTTTGTGGAAGGACAGCAGCCAAGAAACCGATTTTTCAAAAGGGGGACAGAGACAAAAGGCTGAGATATGCCAAAGCTCACAAAGACCGGAGAGAAGATCAGTGGAAAAGAGTCTTACGGAGTGAAGAGCTGAAGTTTGAAACGTTCAGCTCCAGTTGTCGACAGTATGTGAGAAGAAGAGTTGGAGAGAGGTGGAGGAATGAGTATAGCAGCCTTCAGTGAAACACGGTGGAGGGAGGGTCTGTCAATGTTTCAAGACTTAAAAACAGTTTCCCCAAAAGAACTCAAGCTGTGCAAAGGGAGGTCACACTAAACACTGACTTTGGACTATAGAAGCCATGTTGTTCTGAAAATGTTGTGGTTTTTTTTAATATTGTCTACATATTTCCTGTATTTTCTGGTTGTATAGTAATTAAGAGACTGAGAAATAAATATAAATTATCATTATAACCTTGCTAAAACACCAAACCTAATGGAGGCCTAAGGCTTTTGCACAACACTGTATATTTAGGCTAAAATGCTATTTCATCACAGCAGGAGGGTGGCAAAAGGAATGGAAACTCTTTTGTAACAGTGGTTCAAGTCAACTAAGTCCAAGTGTGACAGCAAGTTTTGTATCACTCACCAGTAACATGTCATTCATACAGGAGGGGAGAAGAGAACAAACAGTGAAAAAGAAAGAAAACATTGTCAGTACAAAAATAAAAGCAACAGCTAAAATTGATTTGTACCTTAAATGCGATTTATTTAATATGACAAATGAGTTTGTTACCTCCCACCCTGAGCTCTGGAAAGGTTTGAAAAGAAAAGAAGCACATAAGAAGGAAATCCGGATAAAGTGACATTTCTCATCAACACTAACAGCCCAGTTAATGGTTGGTGATTTTAAGATCAAGCTGTCAACTCACTTGGTTGTATACTTTGTTGAAGGCGTCCTGTAGCTTTCCATGAACAGTGGCCAGCTTTTTGAAATCTCTGTTGGCTTCGTGGATGGGCAGCAGAATCTTGTACACTTCATTTATGGCCTCGTACATGGCTGCCTGGGGTTAGAGCACAATGGAAAGCCAGTTCTACACATACCACTTGATCGCATAACGCTCCTTCAACCACTTTAATTCTGTAATCTTGTGCCGTGGTAACATGCACTCTGTCACCATGTGGTTGGAGAATTTGAGTTGTACCATGTTAAAAGATGCAGCTGCCTGCTCCAGGAGGCCCACCAGGCCGGACTCACTGAAGTACTTCCCAGCACAAATCCCCTCCTCCTCTGGAGACAGGATGTCATCGGATACTGCCGATTCCTCCAATACGTTGGATGACATATTCTAAGGGAAAAACAGAGAAGCCAGAATTTTTATATTTGCTTGTTTCAACAATCACAAACTTGAGTCTTATTACTCCAGTTCTGGGACAACCTCCTGATGCGCTGTTGTTGCTTGTAAGCAGAAAATCACCAAAATTAAACAGTAAGCACTCACCTGAAACGTGACACAACCAACTGGCAGATAGCGGCAGTCCTCCAGCATGCTGAGGTATTCTGCCACCAGTGCAGCGCTGTGGACCAGACAGTGGGCAGCCTCAGCGTGGTTCCCTCTCTCAGAGTGCTTCCCTGCCATGTTCTGGAGCCATGTCAGACGCAGGTCTGGGGAGTTCTGGTAGCCCTTGGCAATCCTAAAGTCACAAGTGAGAGAATATCTTCGGTTATATTAATGCAATTTTATTTTTATATGCCAGCCTCACTGAGGGATATACCAGTACCTGTACATTAGGTCAATGAGCATCTCTGGGTCCTGCTGATGCTCTTTCATCTTCACAGTGTCAGTCAGAATCATGTGCAGGTTGAACACCAGATCCTGGACCTGCAATTTGAGAAGTGCAACACGGCACATTAGTACGGTCTCATCCATTCCAGCAGCTCCAGATCTGAACTTTGTACAGAAAGTGTGATGGCTTTTACATACTTGCTCTCGAAAAGGCGTGTCACGCAGCCCCATGTCCTCTTCAGCATACGTCAGAATTGTCTTGAGTGACCGACGAAGATGCTCTTCATTGAAGTTCTGTGACAATCCCACCAGCGAGGACAGAGACATGGTGACCTGCATCTTCACTCGTGCAAAGTTCTGGTCAAAGAAAATAAACAGGACAGATTGGGGCTCACAGCATTATGAGAGAAATTTTTGTGGTGCATGACAAAACAGGGTCTAAACTTACATTTCCAATCTCAAAGTTCTGTTTCATGAGCAGGTACAGAGATGCAGAGGCATGGCTTCTGACAGAGCCGACACTACTGCTGCAGTGGCGAAGGAGACGCAGACACAGGTCTGCACAAAGCTCCGTGTCCTCTTCAAACAGCATCTCTGGGAACTACTCACAAAAACACACTGTCACTTAGAATATTCCTTACAAACATATCATCATTTACTTTGTTGCTTAAAAAAAAAAATTCACAATGCACAATAAAATACATGTGAAATCGCTTTATTTTTGTTTCCTCTTGGAACAAAACAAACAATAGCCAGAGAGTCAGTCTGTGATACAGTGATTAAAAATAGGGAGATAAGTTGCTGTGATTTGTGTTGAGTTGCAAATACATCAAACTGAAGTGAGATCAGATTGTTTCAAATGAATTAATAAGACACTTAGCACATTAATAGAAACTGTGCTTACCTTATAAACCAGAGCCCTCTGTGTAGTGAAACAGTGCTGCAGGAAGAGGGCGCTCTGGTTGCCTGCCATGCTGTGGAGAAGCACTCTCAGCACCCCACCTAAAACACTTTCCTTCAACTCTGATGCCACCACAGTCTGACAGAGGGCAGAAACAACACATTACAGCTTGGAAATATTGCACAAAATGTATGTCAGCCACTGGCTAAGGCCATGGTGATGTTTTATTCATTGTTTTACCTTGACTATAATCTCAAGTGTGTCCAGGACTATCAGAGAGGCCTCAGTGGCTAGGTTTCCATCCACCACAGACTCCTGCTCCACCTCAGCTTTAGTCCTAAAAGAGGTGGAATTTTACATTCTACATTGTACTTAAGTACCACTCATATTAAGATGCAGTATTTTATACAAAAGCATGTCAATAAATAACATTCTAATACAGAATTTATCAGTACTATAGAATCTATCAGCAATTCTTCCATAGGATCAAATGAGAAGTTTAATATTACTTTAGCTGGCAATATTATTAATTATTAATTCACCTAAAGGACATACTTATCGACTCTGTCTGTGTTCTGTCTCCAGTGAGTGACATTCTTTCTCCACCTAACATTCTCTTGGCTGCCATAGGGACTCCTTTCTGGAAGAGTAAACAAATTGCACTTTCCATGAACACAGACACCTCAAACAGCTACTGGTACCCACACACACTGCTGTGCTCTCATGCTACGTACCTCTGCAGCGGCGAACCATCTCCTGACGAGCTCCAATGGTGCCCAGTATGGCCTCCTCCAGTCGAGCCTTCATGTCTTGAGACTTTTTAAACGTCAGGCTATTGATCCTCTCCAGAGTCTTCCTCCCCTACAATAGCCCCCCAAACATTGCAGGGCACAAATTAAACAAAGTCAGATCAGTAAAAATCTACAGTAAACAGTGAAGGAGTAGAAAGTACTTCAGCGACAGTAGTGATATAGTACGGATAACAAAGAAAGTACATTTTCTTGAAACAGCTACTGATATGCCTGTAATGATGTAGCAATACTCTGGCATGTCCTGGTTTTGACTACTTTAGAATCTGTGATGAAAGACTAAACAGTAGGGACAGTGCCTGGTGATTGTACCTTGTATTCAAAGCAGGACACACAGAGATGCAGCAGATCCAGTAGGCGGTTGATTTGCAATACAGACAAATCAGACACCCAGCCCTCCAGGAGAGCTGCATCTGCATTCTTCAGCACCCACAGGAAACACACCAGCAGAGTCCTGCTGCACTCGGCAGACAGAGAGTTGGACTGGCGCCCAGCCTGATGAAGACAAACATACCAACTCAGTACCCGTCTTTAAATCTGCTCAATACAAAATGGCCGGTTAGAGAGTTATAAAAAAGAGCAGAGAGCCATCTACAGGCTAAGAGGAGCAGTTACTGTACTTTAGAAAAGAAGAAGAAAATGGAAAGAATGCAAATTCCTTCTGAATGAGTGTCTGTAGGGTGTAACAAGAAGGTCAGAGTCATCATCTATCAAACTGCGGCAGCAGCCTCCCACACAGAGGCCGATCTGTGAACTGTCAGTCCATAGGGCCCGGGGGAACAGTCTGACCCCTGCTTCTGTCACTCACCACAATGGGCAGAGCAAATGAGCTGGCTTTGGCATGTGGCAAAGGGGAGCCGGCAATCGCCATGGCAACAGACTGACTGATAGTGTTGCTACTGTCTGGGTCAGCATCATCGGCGTAGGCTGAGCGGACCCGAGTAGGCGAGGAGTCTACAAAGAAAGAAGTAAAGCACTCTCAGGTGCAATCATACTTGAGATAAAGCACAAGAATCTTGAGGAGGAGAAAAACAACATTAGTGAACTGCATATATGTTTTGCTGACCAGAGAAGTCATGGAGCTGATGCAACGTCTCCATAACAATGGGAATGAGGGGCAGGTAGAGCTGAGCAACGTGGGCTCTGACCTGAGGGTCAACGTAGCGAGGGTCTGCATCATGGCTGCACAGCAGGGAGTGAACAGCACTAATGGCCTTTTTATGTAGGAAGAAAACCCTTTGGGTAAAACAAACAAACAAAAAAAAAAGAAAAGATTTGCTCTGTTTCTCACTGCACACATGTACTTTAAGCTCGACTTCATTAAGATTCAAACTGATGACTCTGTAGGAAAACTAAAAGAAACTCTTGAATTGAACATATGCAACTATTAAAACCCACCCTTCTCCATCAGGATCAAGCATGAGAGAGAGCTCACTAAGCAGCAGGCCAGACAAAAAGTGCTGCTGGCGAAAAGGGACGGAGAGCTCAAACATGGTGGCCACACCCTGGTCTTGCACCATACTGGAAAATGCTGAACTCTATGGATAATGAGCAGAAGAATAAAAGATTATGGCAGAAGGCAGTAACAGCAGATTGAAATTAACCTTCCCCAAAAGACAAAAATAACAGCAAAAAATGTATAGAAAACAATTACAGAAACACTACCAAGAAATCCTATTCAGCCTACAGTAGTGGCAGTTTGTTCCACCAGTAAGCAAACACAAGCTGTATTAGACCTGAAAAAGAAATTGGTAAACACAGCAATGCATCTGAATTTCCCAGCCTGTTCCAGTACCTGTGATGTGGTGGAGGAGGTGGAGGGGGAGGGAGAAGCTGGAGGACTGAGAGTCGAACAGGGCAGGTTGAGGATGACATAGTGCTCGTGGCTGCAGACAATACGTATGAAGTCCATCCTCAGTGCATTTAGAGTGCTGGGGTTCTGTGCTGTGTGGAGCTTGTTGGCAATCTGTTCAACACACAAATTTGTGTGAGACAGTAAAAGATGTTTTAAAATGTGTGTGGGAGCACTGGAATTTAAAATGCTTGATATTGGATGATAACGGATGATAACAGGGAGGGGGAGTAACAGACACCTGTTTGTAGTAGGAGCGGATGAGGTTGAACACAAAGCCCCGGTCCATGAGAGAAAGCAGGTCATTCAGGAAGAAGGCCAGACTGCTGTTTAACCTCTCCACAAGCTCCACATCCTGACAAACAGGAAGGGAAATATTCATAAAGAGAAACAAAGGAAGAAAATGTCAGAATTAGGAAGTGGTGAAAACAAAGTACGACCTTTTCTTCTCAGTGTTCTTTAGGTTACTTAAGTAAATTAATGCAAAAGGTAGGATAAAATACTTTCTTTATAAAATAAAAACAAATATCTAAGCTCACTGCAATGAAACACTTAGGGCTGGACGATTAATTATATTAATCATATTTTATTTTCAATTACGATTTAACTTCCAATGATTATGAAAACAAAATAGCCAAGATAAAACGATTATTGTGCCGCACTCCATTTCGCAATGATGCTCTCGTTTTGTCTCACATTGAGTGAAGTAAAACATTACTCGAGGTGACAACACCCAAGCTTGTCATCATACTGTACATGCAATAAAATCTCACTTAATAAGTCAATAAGAGTAATGTATCAAAACACCTGCTAAATGAGCATAAACGTGCAGAGAAGTGATAATTCAGGTTTGCTCACATTCTGTCATTCACCGCCAGTTTGTTAAGCTAGTAGCTAATTGTTATGAACAAGCGGGAGAGAGATGTGGCTGTGTCATGGTGAGTCCAGCAGACTGGGTGATTCTTTAGGTTATGATAGGCAATACCGTTAACCTGAAGTAGGTTTTATTTGTAAAATAAATATAGAGTAATAAGTAATTTTCTCTGAACTGTCAATCAAAATTAGGTAGCTGAAATACTTTTTCAGTTGCATCACATCTAAAGTAAAAAAAACCGTTAAGACATTTTTTCAGTTCAGTAAATGCATAATGTTTCCAAAATCAGTGAGTAATTGTGTTAAATAATCATGATCTTAATATTGACCAAAACAGTAGCGATTAGGATTTTTGCCATAATTGTGCTGCCCTACTTTTTAAGCAATATGGTTCACGAATCTCCAGTGGTGTAGCTCTGTGGGCTTTGTACCTTGTGGTATCGGCTAGCAATGTCGGCACTGATGGCACACACAAGTGCAGCGATGTCATCTACAAAGCGGTCTGGGAAACGCTGACGCCTGGGAACTTCCAGTTTTGAGTTCAGGAATAAGTGATGGGCCATGCTCTTTGTCTGTAGGAGAGGACAAATATGAAAACATGGTGAGCCAATGAAAATTCTGCCTGTTCTGATATAATAATGCTTCTGGTGTTGTGAGTGTTTTGCAGCAATCTGGTAGAAGCTCTTTGGATTTAGACAGTTTATAATATGTAAAATCACTGCTAATGTACAAAGGCATACTGACCATAAGTTGGAAGAAGAACCAGGCCTGCTGCAGGGTTGCTTCCCTCACTGTGCTCGTGCTGACCACCCACTGTAATGCCAGCTCCTCATGGAGCAGCTAGACATGAACCGACACAAGTTTTAGCTTGCATGAGATAAACAATTTCAGAAACTACATGAGGTATCAAGATGACATCTTCAAAAAGTGCTAGTCGTTAAGTGTAACTGTGGTTTGTAAAGATATCGGTGCAACTATCTGATAAGTATTCAGTTCAGGGCCTTGATCAAAACTGAAAAGAAGCTTTATTAAAACGATTACACAAAAGTCAAGCACTGGTAGTAATAATAAATTTAACATGTATCATTACCTCTGCCACAAATGTAGTCCCAAAATATTCAGGAAAATGAACTATTAAATGTTAGTGCATCAAGAAGACAACCTGACATCAACCCATAGACACAATGAATGAATGAATGACCATGAAAGTTAATGACACTGAAAATTGATGAGTGTTAGACCATCAAAGTGTGTTCCTTTGTTATGGTAAATGCCAGTTTTACCTTTTTGGTAATCTGCCTTGTGGGAACTGAAAACAAGGCCATGCTGTCCAGAATGGCAGACATGCGATTGCTGCTGCGGTCATTGGCCTTGACATGGAGTGAGGGTGAGGTGAACATACAAACATGAGGAAAAAGTTATGTGAAAAGGGATGAATGGAAATGGATGCATGGCCAGAGAAGTCTCAAAGAACTCTGAGTTCAAGGCTGGTAGGAAATCTGTGTCACTCTAACACAACCGATACAGTCTGTTAAGTGGCAGTAAAAAGGTGGATTGTAAAGGGCAGACAGGGTGAAGTCATTGATAAAAAGGTGTGACAAGTAAGACGTGGCTAGCAGAGTGAGAAGCAGACAGTTACAGCCCTAGAGAACTGAGGTAGAGTTGATCAGAGATGGTTCAGGATGGAGGTGGTGAAGGTGAGGAGGAGACATTTGGCACCTGCTTGAGCTCACAGCTGGAGTTTGGGTTCCGGCGTAGCACAGATCTGGAGCCCCCGGGGGCATAAGCAGAGTTTACCCAGGAGTGTGAGCGGTCAATGCCCTGTCATAGGCCACCAAAGAAACACACAACACACAAACACGTAGGGCGGCAAAAGGCAAAGGCACAGTGAATAAAGGCAGAGTAATTAATGCACAGGCGAGTGAAAAGTGAAGCTAAAACCAGAAAGTAAAGCAGGAGAGGGGAGAACAAAGGAACAGCTGGAACACAAGGGAAAAGGCACAAAGCATCTTTAACTTAAACAGCATCATTAAATGTTGGCACAGAGTTCTTACATTAATGAATCTGCTGTGACGAGAGGGGAGACAAGAGAAGGTAGCAGTATCGTAACAAAATAACACACTGATATAGGATTAATAAAAAGTGGGAGAATGAAAGAAGGGGTCCTATAAAAACAGACTTTGGTGCTGCTGTTTCTGTTTAATGTACTAGAGAAGAAAATGAGTCGCAATCCCCACTGCAAACAATTTGGTAATTCATTACTTAACTACAAAACCTTTTTAAAGCCACACAAAATAAAATATGACATTTTGCAATTTAAACAACTAATGCAGATGAGTACACAAGTTAGAGCTAACACACTGGCGCAGAGTTCTCACAAAACAGAAGATGATTTTACAGTATTTAATTGCTTTCATGACCATCAACAGGACTTAATGGCTTTTCCAGGACTTATATACACAATAACTGCAGCAGTGGTTCTGTGACTCCAATAAATATGACAGCTTTCCAAAGACAGGTGCAGCTCACCTTGCTCCCCATGATCCTTTGCACCTCTTCGTCAGGAGTAACTGGTGTACTGGCCAGGTCAGGGTTGGAGTTGCTTATACTCTTGGAACGAGACAGGTGCAGGCTGCTAGGGCGGGCTGTTGCTCTCGATAAGGTGGCGTACTGCATAGTCATCTCGTAGGACTGAGTGCTTGCTACTCATGGAGATGGAAGGGATGCATATGTTAGCAAATCAACAGGGATACATCCAATCAAATGGCAGTCAGGGGTCCAACTAAAGCAGCTTTTCTCACTTATCAGACACTTGCTCACCTGTTGGGGGTATTGTAGGTTCGGCAGTGGGCAGGCGGAAGCAGTAATGGATGTAGGATGCCAACAGATTGTTGCGGCTGTGCTGGTCCTGGTTACCTTCCAGGTTCTTGTGTACCTGGTTGACCAACAAAGCCATAGCTTCGAAGGCAGCACGGCCCAGGTTCACTGTAGGTTAAACATGACCACATTATAAGAGAGCAATCATAATTCTTCAAAACATTAACACAATTGTAACTATATTGACAATTGGCATATTTGATGATCTGTCGTGCACTATATGCCACAGTAGCTAAACTAATGAAGATTTTGATGGGTTGGTTGCCCTCCTGTTTGTTGTTGTCAGGCAGGCAGTCAGTCTAGATGTAGACACGGTCCCTTTGCAGTCTTTGGAGTGCTGTGGAGATGACCTTCAAACACACACACACACACACACACACACCTAATTGTTTTATGGGCTGTGCCACACTGTTCTGCTTTACCCTTTACTTCTGCTTTTGCCCACTATAATATTGTTTGTGTGCCTCTCTAGTCTCACAGAGGTGTCCTCTAGTTGTAGATGTCAAGAAGATAAATATACGGTATTGCAGATGACAAGCTCGAGGATGGTATGGGTGGGGTAACATGCAATTCAACCTTTCTCCTTATGAGGGACAGGAGACAGAAAAACACAGTGGTTCAGTATGGAATACCAATTTTACCTGTAAATTAACATTGTTTGTCCAATTCCAGGAGAGTTGATTGGACCCTCTTTAATTAAGCCCCTCCGAGGAGGAGCCTGTGGTGGATTCTGGTTCAGCTCACCTGGTCTAGCTGCACTGTATAAGCTGGTGGCATTCAGCTAGTCCTGGTCTATCCTCTGGCTTCCATGCTGCCAGGTTTTGTTGTCTTTAGCTTGCCTATAAGTCAATTCCCTTTTTAATTCTGTAAAATGAACTTGAGTTCAGTTATAACTCTTGAGTAATTTCTTCTCCTTTGTCCTCCTTTGAGCCAGGTTGTGACAGATGCATAAATTAAATAGTTATGTTTCCCAAATCATCAAGGACAAAGTATGATCATCACAGTTATCCTTATCACATTAGCAACTCAAATGATCAAAATTTGTACTTTAGCCCTGTTCTGAGAAGTGCACTTGAAATCTCCAGAAGAACAGCTGATTGTAAAATGGCTCTCCCTCTGAACTCACTTACCAATCTGGCCTGCAATGACCGGTGGGTATACGATGAGCTGAATGAGCTTGCTCAGCAGCTGGTGCAGGAACCTGACACATGTATCCAGCAGAGCCCCTCTTAGAGCAGCCATGCTGGTCTTCAGCTCCCCCTCCATGTTTGCCTCTGTTATGATAACATCCTTCAGGCGGAAGGGGAAGGAGTACTCCTCCAGAACATACACTAGAGTGAAGAACTTATCCAGGTGGGGGTCCTAGACGTACAATCACAATGAATACTCTCTGGCTTTTAACTGGGTAACACAATTTCTACATTCTTGAAAAAGTTTAAAAACAAGATCCAACGTTTCTGTGCTTTTGAACATAGCATGTTATAAAATTACGTGACATACAGTGTACTACTGCATGCAAGCCTGAGGAAATGTAAATACATGTGCATAGTGAAGATATAAATGAAAATACTACCGAGTTGTCACTGTCTCCATTGTCAGTAATGTGCTTTACTGTTGTTTTCTTTCTACTATGAAACTATGGATGCTGATGCTGAATAAACTTCAACAGTAACACTAACCGGATTCCAAAGAGGCTTTTAAAGGTGGCAGGAAAAAGCACATAAAAAAGCAGAAAAACATACCTGAGTGTGAACAGAGGAGGCCGCTGTCACCTCGACATTGAACACTCCTTTGTGATTATCCACCCACTTCATGCCTGGGAGCTGAACCTGCCACAAAGCAACATCCAACTCGTTTAACACCAAGACACCACAAAGGAATAGGTGATGGCAGGCAAACTCATGTTCACACCATCTCTTTAAACACACTCACATCAGGGGTGAGTACAGAGTAGCTAGGAGGAGGCTTTTCCACAGAGACAGGCAGACTGAAGGAGCCGGTGCGTAGTCGGCCATGCTGCATCAAAGGGATCCACTGCAGGCAGAAAATGATGGCAAGACAATAGAAGGAGCTCTAGGATAAGTGAAGTGTGGGTGGACATATGAAATGTGGGCCAGCTGAAGGAGTGTACTCACAGTGTAGCCAACAGGGGTCTCCAGAGGAGTGTTCTGTTTGGTCTGGCAGCTGATGTGGTAGAAGGTGAACAGCAGATGGTGGTTGTCTGTCAGATTGGCAGGAATCTTCATCTTTATCTCCTCATAGAACTCAGGGGACCTTCAGGGCAAGAGTTAAACACAATGTTTAAAGAAGATAGAGAAAGAAAAGAAGCTGGAAAGATGCCAGTAGAGGGACAAGTGACTGAGCCTTACTTGTTATGGTAGATGACAGGAGTGTACGCCTCATTCATGAACTCAGCACAACTTGACTTCCCAAATATGACCTGGTCAAAGTGACACATTACAAACAGTTTTTCCATAACCAATCAGAGGCACTCTTTTCACAGTCATCATCACTGCAGTCTTGTTAATTTTTTTTAAGAACTTTGCCATCAATAGGTTTTCAGGTCTGAGTGTTGTTCACTATGTATATAAACCATACTTTTGCACTGTAACTATTTGATTTAAAATGTAAAACCTCCAAATTCTTTTTTTGGCCTTAAAAGTTTGCAATCCATGATATAATTCTTACCTTGTTAAAATCTTCTACAAAGCCTAAATAAGCTATAATGTATGGCAGACTATAATGTCTGTCAGTGTTCTTTGTAATTTATCTGAACCAATCATTTTGAAGTACTACTCTGAATATACTTAGGTATTGAACACGTGTCACCTGTAGGCTTTAAAACCGTCTCTGACCACAATATCCATGCAGTATATTTAGTAGCATCTTTGGCATAACTGAGTGTTTGCTGGACTTGCCTTAACTCTGTAATGCCATCATTCCACTGCCACCAAGAACCGTGCCAGACCCATACCATGCCAGGGTTTGCATGTTTGTGTTGTCTCAGAAATGGACCATGCCCAGGCTGAAACCAGGCTAAAAAGTGTGATAGTTGAGCCTGCTTAGAAGCAAGTCCTATAGCTACTCCCCCACCAATGTCACTACATTCCGATCGACAGAGAGAAAACTTGAGAAACAAGTGTCTCAGCTAAAGGAAGAGACTCATCCTCTTTAAGAAAAAGGAGATGGCAGCGCATTATGAAGAAATAAATGAAGCCAATACAATCGCTATGTTTGTCAAACCCGTGTTTGCTCTGCTGCGCGCCTACTGTTGATATCATTTGTGGTTCCGCAGAAGATGGCACCATGACACAGGGTTAGGGTTAGCAGTGTTTTCAAGGCTCACATTGTCTCCATGGAAACACAAGCATGTACTGTGGCAAAGCAGCCTGGTCCAATAGCTGGCTAGCTGGCCCAATACAGTTCCTGGTGGCAGTGGAACGATGGCATAACTCATAAAATATGCTACTTGGAAGAAGTGCACTCTTCTAAGAAGATATTATATAGTATTTCACTGCCTCCAGCTGTTCTTTGTGACTGGAATTACATTTTCCTGAGAACACTGCAGTCACTTCATTATCCTTGACTGTGACTCACTGGCAAAGCTTGACTGAGGTCCTCTCCTGCCATGAACTGAACCTTCACAGCAATGTTCCGCACTGATCCCTGGCGACTGCTGAAGTTCAGACTTTTAGGGTAAACATAGAGCAGATTCCTGAAAATAGAAATGCAAGACATAGATTAATGTGTCAGTGTCTCATTCACAGGTTTTATAGCTCCATATTCCATGTGTACACTCCACCACTAATTTAGTAAATGTCACCTTTTCAGTAACAGCTTAATGTCAGTTCTTTTATGACCACGGCTGTACTCACATTAGATTTTAAACAATTTCCACAATTGAATAGAAAATGAAAAAGTGAGAGGACAGGGCAAAAAAAAACAAAACAAAAAAAACCTGCAAATTTATGAAGGAGTCAAAGGAACACAGTTTATGTCAATCCATGGTTTGAGCTTGTCAGTTTTGTCCAACATTTGTCAATAATTTGCATATCACTTTGCATCAATCATTCCTGCAACCTACAAAAACACATAGGTCTAAATAGTCTTATTCCCAGAAAAGAAAAGGATACTGAGTTTTTGTTTGTTTATGGGAAGAGTGTGACCCAGCAATTAGGTTTGCCTGGTGAAAGTTACCTTAGCTCTGCTCCAAATCAAACATTAGAGGTAACTTTCGTTCATATTTTGAAATAGCAAATTTTATCCACTTGTTAAGAGTCAATGACTTACCACAAAATTACTTATCTTTAAAATGCCCGTGATATGCTTGTCTGTGTTTTCTGACTTATCTACAGTGTTACAATGATGAATTACCTTTTTAAACGTCATTAAAAGCTCAAAAAACAAGGCGTACCTATGTTCTAGTACTTCTATGCAGAAGCAACTCTGTTTATTAAGTCTTGCGAACTCTTGGTGTAAAGTCTTTTGCAACAGATTTCCTTGAATGGTCATATTCTCCTGGCTGTGCGACTTCATGCCAGCTTGTCTAAAAGCAGGATTCTTTGATTGCATGTGGTTTGTGGATATGTTATTCCTTGCTGCCTGCTTTGTGACTGGAAAAATACAGGGCCTGAGGTTACTGCATGTCCAGTAATGTTCATGTACAGGGACTCGCTGTTTACCTGAATGGAACTAACGTGGTGTGAATGGAGCAGCTGGAAACTTAAAAGGCAGCCGGTCAGTGAAGCACCCTAGGGTGGTGAATGATCAGCTCATCAGTGCTGGATTCCCCTGGAACACAGTACCTGCTAGTTTTGACTGCTTGAGGCCAGTGTGTCTGCCACATGGGATGTGTTGTGGGTTGGCGAGAGGATTCTAACGATCCATGATGCTATTGTCAGTGTTGGGAATGTATGTAGTCACCGGGGATTTGTGGGAGAAGATGCAGTGATCACGGGATATATTTACTGACCTTGGAGCTATTTGAAAATGAATGAAGTTTCCACGACTCAGTGGGACATAATGTAAGTTAACAGAAACCACACATGTTGCATGTCTGTTAATGTGTTGCTTCTGTAGAGAGAATTGTTGTAAGGCTGGAGAAGTTACTATGTCTGCATTATGCCAGTTAAAATATAGGCTTTCTCAATTACCCACTTTGTTTAGAGTGATGCAAATCTCTTTTCATGGGTACATGTACTGTTGTATACTGGAGGTGAAATTCAAATTACTTAATGCTACTGCGGTTCATCGTGCTGTCCACATTCATATTCTGGCTCAAACATGTCAGGTAGGATTTGAGGAATTGTCATTGTTAAAAATGTAGCTTATTTGTCAGTGTTTTCTGTTTGTAAATGGTAAATGGACTGTATTTATATAGCGCTTTTTTCCAAAGCACTTTACAGGGAGATCATACCACCATTCACCCATTCACGCACACATTCCCACACCGATGACGACAGCTGCCACACAACTGCGCTAATCAAGCCACCGGGAGCAATTCGGGGTTCAGTGTCTTGCTCAGGGACACTTAGGCATGCGGGGAGACCGGGAGTCGAACCACCAACTTGCTGGTCAGGAGACGACTGCCCTACCTCGTGAGCCACAGCTCAGGTTGTGTGTTGTCTTGGCTTCCTGCTAATCTATAGATAGCCAAGATTAAACACTAAATGGCTAGAAATAAGCATGCCATGGGCACAAAAATTTTAAATAACATTTACTGTGCATATTGAGATCCTCCTTATAAGAAAGCTTATATTTTCAGTAGCAAGCACAAGAGTGCTACATTTATTGTTACGAGTATGTAAATATGTCATGCGTTTGTGACCTAAATGTCCAAATCTGTATCTCAGGGGTTAAACAAGGTAAGGTCACAAACAAGACCTGTGATTGAACCACTGCTGAGTTAATGTTTTACCATGGGGATGCGCATACACATCCATCTAACAGGGTGCAGTGACCACCCTCTAAATTCATCTTTCAGTGGCATTCTGGCTATTCTACCTTCTGCAAAGCTGTGACAGACCAATATACATGTTATAGGTTTTCTTTTCCTCATTCATAATATTTTACATCAACGAAACAGTCTCCGTAATTGGCTGGATTGTCAAAAAAAGCAAACAAACCTCAGAACAACTGAGTGAACCGGACGACTAGACTTCAGTTAAGCAACACGTGTTATCAAGATGATGTGGAGCCTGTGCCTGATTTGCCTGGCTGGAAGCCTCAGAGCAGTCCATGCAGGTCCGCTCAGAAAGACTGGCAAGACGGAAGACAAGGTCACGCCACAGGACGAAATCAACGTGCTCATGTATGGTGTCATACAGTTCAGTGAATCTCTTAACTATGTTTCTGAGACCACTGAGGCAAAGATAGCTAAAATTAGCCAGACTCTGAAGAGCCACGAGAGGACTCTTCAGAAGCTGCAGAAGCACACTGAGCAAACTGCCGAGCTAGAGAAACAGAAGAAAGAAGTCATAGAGCTGCTACAGGTAAGAAAACACAAAAATATGTAAACAAGAGATTTTCCATGATCTGTTGTGTAATTACAAGGGAGATAACCACTGAGAATTACAAATAAACTGCAGATCTAAAGGCTCAAAATGCAGGTGCAGAGGAACAGTGGAAGTATATCAAGGATTTAAAGTCCCATCAAATTAAACTTCAGTGTTTATCTGTGTATACAGCTCCACAGACACAAGAAAGCAGAACTTTTGTGAGTAAAGTGTTGTAGTGCTTTGGTTCTGGTCTTTAAGAGCTGCTCAAGTTTACAAGCCATTAGATGTCACTCTACTTGCTTTGCTTGAACTCCTCCTCCAAAAAGTGTTTTTCATCAGGAAGAGAAATAAAGCCAACCCCTTCGTAAGACTTCATCCATCAATCACTGGTATAGGGATAAATAAAACTCTTATCTGTGGTAAGAGAGTGAGCGTGTCAGCATGTTACACTATGGGACAGGTAGCTACCAGCTGCTGTGGGATCATTGGTGGACAAGAGGATAATCTGGGCAGATGATCTTTTGACAGGCCCAGATGGCCAAGCAACAGGCTCAGACCATGACGATTAAAGACTGGCTGGCCAGCATGGAGCAGGAAGAGGTGGAGCTGAAGACCAAAGTGAAGAGTTTGGAGATGCATCTCAACAACTCTGTACCTAGCAGGATAAAAGAGCTGCAGGTAACACAAAGCTGAAATTCTCTTCATAGCTACAACTTCCAGACAAAAGAAAAAGCCTTTACGTTAAGGTCTGTCGCCATCACTGTCACATCAGCCTGTCAACATTCACTTTTGGTTAATGCAAATGCACTAGGCACCTTTACATATACATACCTTTACATACAGTCATTCATTTCCTGGCATGCAGTAACAAGGTTACTTTAACTTAACCCTTTCTGTTTTTAGGAGAGAGCAAAGGAACACTCCATCATCTTGAAAGGTTTACAGCATTTGATGGAGTTCCAGAAAGACGATATTGAGACTCAGAATGAGCAACTCTCCAAACTACAGATGATGGTAAATCACTTAAAATATCTGAAGATTTTAACTTTTGATGATTTCATTAAACTTTTACTTTTGTTTTCCTCTTCCAGAGTGACGCTATGACATAAATGTTTAATCAGGTTTCACCACAGAGGTCTCCCAGTCTACACAGGTCAGAATGACTTAAATCCACCCAGATCTCAACTCTGCAGATCTGTAACATCACTGCACTCCCTTCCAACCTTTTGTGTATGCTATAGCTCTACTGTATAGGCTGAAAATATTTTGGTAGCATTTTTATTAGATGATGTCCTTGATGTTTAGGGTCTTATCCATTTCTGCTGTAACATTTTTTATTTTGTTTCACTTGATGTACTTTATAAACTTGTTTGTAAGACTCTTTTAAATAAAGCTGTTAAAGATTTTGTTTCACCAGGCAGTATCGTGGGTTATTTTTGAGTGCATATATCAAATAAACTTAAAATTAATAGCTTTTTAAATCTATATCTTTTACAAAACAATGATAGCAATAAAAAAGATTTTATTTGAAATTCAGAACCTGCTGTGCTTAAAACTAGAGCTTTAATTGGCAGAAGATACTGTGGCTCTGACAAAAATGAATCACCCAACAAACACAGTGACATGTGCATGGAGTGATGGGATGAGTGAATATTTGCTGCATTTCAGTTTACAATGTGCCTGTGTGTCTACCTTTGACAGGTGAATACTCACCTGTAGGTGGTGTGCGGTGTGTATACATAGCGGGCAGGAAACTCCAACACCTCTTTGGTTGGGCGAACACGCAAGTCGGGATAAGGCTTCGCATGAAGCAGCTCCGGTGACAGACAGTAATGAGGCGAGTCTGGAGCTGGAGAGATATCGATCTTCAACTGGGCTGCAGGACAAACACACACACACACACAAAACTCTGACAAATTGTAAACCTTTGGAAATGAATTCAGATATGACATAAAAATCTTCACTATGAATGAAGGTCGTGCTCACCTGTGACGGGCCTCAGTCTCCGCAGAACAGATGACGGTCTGCGCATATCTGCCAGAAACTTGTAGAGGTCCTCATCACTCATCCTGTCCCCCTCCTTCATACACACACAAATATAAGAGCAGAGAATGTAGTGTGATTTCACAAATCTCATTACAGAACAGTTATAACTAACATTACTACTAAAATACACATAGTAATAATAATATTTGTGACTGAAACTGCAGGTCATGATCTGTATCTTTACTACTGTTGTTATCATACTATTTGGCAGCAGTTGGGTTCTTGCCTTTTGCTGTAACAGTGACAATGTTAAAAAAACAGATGGGTAGTCTACCAACTATACATCACGGTCATGATAACTGGAACATTAACAACAAAGTGAGTCCTAAGTAAGACCTCTAGACAGAGTCTGACCTGTTTGAAGAAGTTGGTGACAGTCAACGTTGCTGGACGGAAGGTGGCAAAGTTACACATATCATCCCCAACACTCATCCGCTCAAACCCCTTCTTCTTTCTTTCATTCCATGTTCCAAGACCTTTTCGCTCTCACAGGAAGACAAATCATATAATATTAGAGAGGCAAGTGCATAAATTTTAATGGAATTAGTTGAATTATGTGTATTTGGGAAACTGTGTGAAACAAACGGTGTGACTGGAGTCAACACTACCAGAGTCCGAGTCAGAATCTGACCGATCCAGACCTCCCACACTGCTGACAATGTTGACAAGGTGAATGGCTGTCCATGCAAAAGGCATGCGAAAACGACCGAGACGACTACAGGATTGCTCTGCCTGCAGACGCAGCTTCTCCAGCTTCTCCTTGTGCTGAAGCGGGACAAAAGTCGAAGAGATATGATGAAACAAAAATCAAAGATACAGACAGGCTTAAAATATTTGCAATAGACAGAGTTGACCAGGCAAACAACACTGTAAATATTACAGCCTCCCAAACAGAGTTGAGTAATGCTTGTGATTTGACAGGGTCCCATGTGTATACTGGCTGCCAGACCAAAGCATTGCAACAGTTTAAAACAAATTTTTGCTCCATTACCTTGGAGGAATCAGATTCTTTCATGACCATGTAGGGTTCACAGCACTCTCCAATGTCTCCTTGTTGGAGGACTTTCTCAAGCTTAAATAAAGTACATACACAAGATTAAAGGCCATTATCCTTTATGTAATATTAGTGCAATTATAAGTTGCATTTAAATGCTAAATAATGGACAAGTTTCTGTATAAGCCAATAAGAAATCTATTTTCAGTCAGATTATTATGTGTACCAGTGGAGGTTTTACCTTAATGACCAAGAAGATATCAGCAGAAGGGTATGTAATGGAGAAAATGGCAGAACGGGCCAGTGTGGATATGGCTGCATGAGGTGTGTGGGGTTTAAGCAGCCCTTTCATCTGATCCGAGTTCAAGTCGAAGTAGAAATTCTCAGAGATCTGACAGAGGGAAGATTGAGATAAATGGGAAACAAAGGGGGGTGGGGGTAAGGAAAGATGATAATGGAAATGGACATCAAGGGATTTTAATTCAGTTTTGAGTCAGTGATCTAAACCACAAGACCACTTTGACCTTTTTGAGACAGGGGAAATTCAATTAGTCAAGCATGAGCTCAGCATTACGTAAGTGGTATGAATGAAAGTCACTGGAAGAACACACATTATAGCAAATAAAGAAATTATCTACTTGGAGAAAGAAAGATACCTTTTTCTTTTCCTTGACATCATAGAGGGCAAGAGTGCCAAATATTGGCTCAATTTCTATTTCAAACCTGAAAAACATACAAAATATACAGTGACTGTCAAGAGCAAAGAGCATTGGTGGCATGTCTAATAATGAATCAGAGCGTGGAAATATAAATGTCACGTTATATTTTAAATGTTACTCACTTCAGAGACAGACATTTAACCATGATCCGCTGGCCATAATGTTCCTTGGGTACTTCGGGAACAGAGCATCTCTCTACTGCTTCATCCTGCCACACAGACAACAACGCTATGTACAATGCACACACACACACAAGCATAATATTTACAAAGATGTCATGGCAACGTAGCATCAACGACTGTGTGTACAGAAATAAAAGGAAAGATGGAGCGAGAAAAGGAGAACCTGAGAGGAAAGAAAAGCAAACTGTTCTTTAAAAGTGGGAATTCACTTTATGAGAACAATCAATAAAGTTACTCTCAGCTGAACAAATGGCAAGTAGATGTACTTGCCAGAGTGGTTTGCTGATAGCAGTTTCAAGTACTCAGTACTTGAAACTGCTCTGAGATAACACTGCAATTAATCTGTTTGGAAGTTATGGAAAGTTATTTTCTCTGGGTTTTATGGTGATGGCATTTGGCTGTCCAGTGGTTGCACTCTTTACTCTGTTCAGCCCTGGCTGTTACTGCTGCAAATATTATCTACTAGGGTTTATTTGTATTTCAGACAAACAAGTGTTACATCCAATACATCATTATAAGTGTAAACTGCCGCATTTGTCCAATTAGTCGTTTGTTAAAAGCTTACTTTACTTGCAGACAATTTGTTAGCAGAGGTGTTATTAGTTATTTTATTCCTAGATGAAGGTTTAACAGTCACTCACTCATTAAATGTTATTACCTTTGCTGTGTGATGTAGCCTAATATTATTTTTCATTAAAAAAAAAAAAGATCATTTCAGCAGAATTGCTCCAAAGCCAAAATGAAAACCTGCACTAAGTGGGTAAAGCTTAAGACACTGTATTTAATACAAACTAAAGACTACTCATTTATGATAAAGTCAAGGGTAGATAAGGTTGGTCTAAATACTAACCTCATCTGGGGGAGCATAGAGGCCCAGCAGGTCACTGTGGCGGCCCTGCAGGCGTGCCTCTGTATTGCGGCGGTCCATGTCCTCTGCAGCTGTACGTTCCAGCACAGACGGCAGGAGAGCATCCGGCGAGGAGTTCTTCAGGTCAAAGATGCTGGAGGCCCAGCTGCCTCTTGGGGTCTCATCAAGGCTAACTGACCGCCGCTTTGCGTCATCCTGAAGGGAGATGGAGGGATGAGGTAATTGTGTTCAGTGTTTTTTTTTCCAGGAAAATATGTCACAGTTTAAGTGCTCAGTGCTGATGTTTTTGAAAGATGAGAACAATATGCAAGAGATCTCATTATCTTATTACCTTTTCCCATTTAATATGATTCATATGAAGAATGAGTCATGCACAATAGACAAGTTTTATCCATTACTCATTCTCCACATGATCAACTCACTGACTAGAATATACACATACTCCCTTTCCCATCATAATGAGTTACACGCTCCATCGGCTGGCTGTTCACCCCACTCTTTGTTCAGGTATTAAATAATATGAGTTTCAGGAGCATGATAAACCTTTCAAGATTTTTCTCCAGGCAACACTAGACAGTAGATCAATGCAATTTGCTTAATGACCCAAAAATGAATGGATGGTCACTCGTTGTTCAAGATAACAATTCCTTTATACATCACCATTAGCTATTGTACCTGGTCGTCCTGGCGCTCAGCAACCTCGTCCATTTCAAAAGTCTGTTTGACCAGCCCTCGCTGCCTCTCCCTCTGTCGCTCAGAGCTGTGAGGGGTGTATATGGTGCTGTAGCGCTGGTACCTACAGGAATAAAACAAAAGGTTGTCCCAGTAATAATGTTACTGTCAGTCACTGAATGGGAAAAGTGGTGCACATTATTACACAACAGATAAAAACATGCACTGTAGGGTAATTCACCTGGTACTGCCACTGACACCACTTACTTTCTTTGAATGATGAGCCAGTCATCTGTGTAGATGGCCAAGGCATCTCTCACCCTGGGATCCAGTGAGCTACATAGAAAAAAAATATTCATAACTGAGTAAAATGTGCTTTTAATATCTAGTTCATTCAGTGTCACAGATAGGAAGGCTTTGTTCCTATCTCCTCGTGATGTTTGTCCTCCATTACAGTGATATTAATCCTCTCTGTTTGTGGTAGTGTAAAGAGCATAGAGGGATGTGTGTGTTACAGTATCAGGGCTGGTCATCAGCAGCAGGACTTACTCTTCCTCTTCGGGCAGTGGGGGCTCCAGTGTAGTGCACTCTTTGTCCAGCTGGAGGAGCTCCAGGTCATCCTGGGGGAACTCCATGAGCTGTCTGAGCGGGCTGGGCTCCACCCCAGGGGCATGACTGCTCACATACTCTTCAAAATCCACAGGCTCAACTACCTCCGTCAGGGGCAACTGTCAATCAACATAAAATTATTGTGCTATTACATGGCAATAATGGCAGACCCTAATAAGCCATGATGACGTTTCAACATACATTTTCACTTAGGAAGCATTTACAATGTCATATAAACAAAAAAGCTGAAAAAACATTTTCTACATTGCAGTAGTTTTGTTTAAAACTTCACATTCACACTTAGTGTTGTGTGTGCTCTTTTTAATCCAAAATACTTCCACACCCACAACTTGTTTCTGATGGGAGAGTTAACCTTACCTGTGGGGGTTTTTGGGGGGGCTGCTTACAGGCCAAAGCCAATTCACATACCTGTATAAAGTGTTCTTTCACTTGCCTTGTCACACCACAGATATAACTCCAATCTATCAAATGTGTCAGTCCAGACCAATTCAGAGATATGTGTGTCAGATGCTCGTCACCCCTGGACCACACCCACATGTTTTTTTTTGTTGTTTTTTTTAATACGCTTCAAGTCTTTTTCGTCTCTCTGGTGCATTTAATGATGCATAAGCTCCACAGACAGGGTACTGGTATCTGTAATGGTTGATCAGGCTCCTGGTGTCACTGAGCATCTTGTTTTTTCTTTTTTTTCTACCACTCTCTGTATTGAGACAGCGATGCTGCACTGAGGTTGGAGTTGGTGCGGATTAAACGGCTCAAACACTTCAGTAGCTTATGTGCTGCTCACGTCTCAGCGAGAATTTTCAGTCTCAGCATACTAGCCGCAGCACCTGGAGCTTGTTGTCCAGTTTAAAGAGAACAGCGCATCAACGTAAATGCGTGGATATGCCTGGGTGAGTGTCAAATATCATTGTTGACACTTTGCATCAATGACACCAGATTGCTGGGCGTCTGATCGTTGGATCTTTACACCCCTAGCCATTAAAAAGAAAGTTTGTCTTTTTATACAGTGGCCTTGTGAATATGCGCATTACAAAAAAAATATGTGTTAGTGTCAAAGAGATACTAAGGGGTAAGATTAATGTTGTGTTTGAACAATGTGGTCAGCTGACATCATTTCACATTTCACAAAGCACTTTCCTTCCTCTGTGTTATAGTGAAACCAGAATCTGCCACAACCACAACTACTGGCAGTAACCTTCTGCATGTAAAACCACTAATGCATCCATATAAATTATAGTTTAATAAGGAACCTCATTAACATTACCTTAAATCTCATTTTAGCATGTCTTCTTTACCCTTATGACATACATCTACATTGCAATGACTAAACAGTCTCTATTTCACAACCTATGTCTGGATTCTCAAGTATTTCTTTATCAGAGCAAAGTATTTGAAAGTTCTTCAGGGCTCATTAAAAACTACTGATGTCCTTTTATGTGACATTTTCCAAAACAAAGCATCTTTAGTAAATACACCTTATTCTACTGTGAGTGAGCAGCCATGCAAAAACTATGCCTGGGTGTCAAACACATGGGTGAGTGAGAGCAGGTATATCAAGTTTCAAAATCATCTTCCTGCATGTGTGCTGTCAGCTCTAATGAAAATTACACTTACAAACTTAAGCCAAATTCTCAACCTAACAACACAAATTAAACCCAGGGTGACTCACAGGGTGGTGTGCGCAGCCTCGCTTCTTGGACAGCTGAGGAGAGCCATACTCTCTGGACACTTGTTTTCTGACCTCTGCAGCAACTGTCCTGAGCAAGAGAAAGACATATACAGTGTATATATGTTCTATCAAGTCTATGAAATCTAACTGCAAAAATATGTCAAGATGTGTGATAACATAAATAAAATACAAGGTAACTTGTGTCTGTGGATGCATAATTCTGTTATCATGCCAATTTTTGCATCTTAAATATGGATCCCAGAACTAAAGCTGCTGCCAAAAACACTAAGCCCAAACGAATTATCATTATAAAACAAGAGAAATTTGCATAAACATTTTAATCCTTCACCCACTTATTTTAATTTTTCAGACCACTATTAGCATAGCACCAAGTCTATGTGCTTTTGGCTCAAGCGCTAAGTTTCTGAGACATCTGGCCTCCTTCCATCACAGTTTTCAGCATCTAGTTCTAGTAGTGATGTTGAAGGCCAGCAGCTGTTCTAAACAGGAATTCAAGCGAATATGAGAGAGGTGGCGAGCAGGCTCCAGGGAGCAGGCACAGAGCCAGAAGTCTGTCCCTGGCCTTTATGGACAAACAGCAAATGGGAGGCTAAAGACAGACAAAGCAGAAAGAAAAACCCACAATCCTCTCACAGAGAGAGCAAGCAGCTGCTCCCCTAAAACCACAAAATGTGCGCTTCTATCATTTGCATAGCAAACATTTCCCAAACCTTGGTCCTCTTAATTACATAGCCATGGTTCAAACCTTCAGGCCATCAACACGCAAGGACTGTAGTGTAGAGAAGAAGACCTATGACCTCTACTTTCTCATCTCCAAGATACAGTAACCTATAGTGGGTCTTTTTAAACTGCTGCTGATGGCATAGCCTTCTTTGAAAGAATCACATTTTTGATTAACAGTTTCTGTGGATCTGTACACCTCCATTTAAAACAGGAAAAAGGAAAGCTTTTTACTGTAAGGGCAATAACCAGAACACCCCCTTCCCACCCTTTCCTGCATCCGTAACTAAACAATGGTCTGGGTTCCACTAAGGAGAGGAAAGACAGGACTTGAGGAATGTCTGTTAAATGAAGCTAATAACTCTGTAGGATGCTTTATGATCAACAGGCATATAAACAATACACTACTCAAAATAAAACCAGGCGTAAGTTCAGTTTTCTTTGGGGTGAAAACTGCCAGGTGATTTGGTGCAATAAGAAAACCAGACAGGGAGACATCTGGCTCCACTCCAGTGGTGTTAAAGCAAGTTATTCCAAGAGCCATCTGACAGATATTAAGGATTTCTCCTGGACTCGGATCAAAACCTATTTAGTATAAAACAACATACTGGATTCCCAGTACATTCAGTACAATACCCTTGTTAGAGAGAGGGAGAACCAGTTTCCAACATGTGGAAACAGGTTGCTGCCATAGTGCTGCTAGGCGTTCACACGACGCCAAGAACCAAACAACCTAATGTCACTTGGTAATTTCTTGATATTACTACGTTTTAAAACGGAGTCATTACATCAACCCTCAGTTTAACAGTGTTATCCTTAAGTTGCCCAGTTATTGCTGATGACGTTCTTTTCACACTACGTACATTTGAGGTTGAACCCTTCAAAGTATCAAAGACCATTTATAAGAGTGCGAGTGGCTTCAGTAAACTCCTCTTACAATGCAGTAAAGTACAGCTGTGTTTATACCAACCGGTTTAGTGATATCTTAGAAATCCTAGCATACTGGCTAAATGTACCGTGTGTCCAGCAGGTCACTCAAACACGTAACCTTACTGCTAGCGGCACTATTGTAACGTTAGAACAATAACTTCTCTTAAAACCTCACCGGCTGATTTTATGAGCAAACGCCCGCCTTTCAGTCATTGTAGATGTCTTTTCTCAGCCCCATCTAACAATAAAGAAACGCTTCGAAGTCAAACTGAAACTATTCTCCTGCTGTGGCTCTGTCCCGTCTACGCGGGGGCTGCGGACACTCAAACCGCTTCCTTCTCCACGCTGGGACCGGGCAAGGACTGAACCCCAGCCATTAGTGTCAAGTCAGGCCTGGTAAGTGTACTACATCCGGCGAGACTTCAAAATAAAACTATTGTTCTCTCCCAATATACAGTCAATGCTCTTTCCTAGAAAATTCTCTAAGTTATACACTACTTTTAAGGTACCTATCCCGCAGCGTCATTTAAAAGATTATATTAAAACATAATAATAATAATTCTAAATTGAATATTGATGCATCCCAATTTTATATTGCCATAGAAATGATCACTTTACTTCCGGCCGTATTTGTACCCACTCGTTTGACATCCACCGCCTGTTCATGCACAAACCTCATCTGACCGGTTTAGATTCCTGGCAACACGTTTGCCCACCTCAGTTTTGGATTTCGCTTCTGTATAAAATTTAGGAAGTAGGTCAAAGAAGTTGCAACAACGCCTGTTTTAGACCTTATATCTTTACTGTTATAAAATGGCTTTGACAGCATCACACATAAAACTAATTTGTATGAAATATCTTATTTGTTTGAGACAGGATTTGACATTTCTCTAATTCACACCTTTGCTTTCAGGAGTAAATAAATACGTCCTGCTGTTGATTCTAAGTTTAATTTCAGAAATAACCAAAACACAATAGCAACATCTAGAGGACTGTTTGCATTATGTCCTACCTCCAGTGGAAAACAGCTTGCTCAAAAGAGGCTAGACCAGCAGGTGGGGCTGTTCACCATGACTGGAAAAAAGCCTTGCTTCATAAGTGATTGTTTAAGATGCAGTCTTCAAGTTTGACCTCTACAAGGACATGAGAAATTGATGTAGCTTTGTTGATTGGGCTACTGCCCAATAGTGACTTAAAGTCACAAAAATACGTACAGATTTCAAAATTCTCAAACAACCATATAAGGATGCTATAGATAAAACAAATATGTCTGAAACTACATTTGACATGGTCCTCTCTCTGTCCTGTTTGAGCAAAAGAAGAATGACATTGTCAGCAACTCTTCACACAGGACATGTTAGTTTATTATAATGGCAGGTGTACAACTACCTCCCCTCTGCCTGCATTTAGTCTATACCCCCTGCTGCTATGAAGAATTAATATAGCCATGCTAGCTGCTGCAGCCCCCCCACTGCTCAGTCCTTCTACCCCACAGACGACCTATTCAGCACCCTGGAGAGCTGCTGCAGGTACTCCAGCCATCCTCTCTGAGATAGCTAATGAATGGCATGAATTGTATAGGAGAGATGTGTGAAAAATAGAGGCAAAGGCAAAACTAACCTTGCATGACAGAGGCTTGGCTGTAGCCAAGCAAAGACACACATCTCTGGGATATATGTTTATGCATGGAGCAGTAGTCAGAGCAGCATCAGAGCTCACAGCAGGCATCGGTGTGGCCAACGGACTCTGCTAATGAAAATAAATGAAGTTCACATTCTCCATATCTTGCTATACAGACATGTTTCACAATAATGCTAAAACTCATTGTTCTTTCTCTGCTGCTCCAAGGTTCAGTAAATTCCTATTTCTTTGCACACTGGTACCTTCCATAATGAATTTATTTAGTAATGAAATAAAATGTTGCTCTTCTCCAAGAATTCATATATACAATACAAGCATATCAAACTGACCTGAATATATTTCTAAATACATACCATGAACATGTCACTTTATTGGACAGATACATTGTGTGTTTGTGTGACATTGCAGCATCCTTGCGTAGTTGGAAAACCCACCTACTATAAGTGGGCTGAACCCATGCTGGCTTTATCCTTCTGTTTGCACCTTCCCTGCCTGTTTCCTTGCCTTTCTGTTCATCGACGGCTTTCAATTCCTAGATCGGCACTATTGTTTGAGTGCCCAGCCCCCACGGCAGCGAGAGCCCCCACCACCACCACCATCACTGCTGTGTTACCAAAGAACAAAAGAGAGAGTGTCAGACACCACCCCCCCCCCCCCTCCCCCTGGAGCCCACTACTCAGCTGCCTGTCATCCACCTGCTCCACCGCCACGCGCCCATGGCCAGGGCACATCCCCTCTCTATTCCACCCCATCAGGGAGTCCTATTAAAACCATTAAACACTTTTTTTTTTCTTACTTGGGTTTGTTTCCAGGACATTACTCTGGCAGCGTATATTTATCATTCAGGTAAAAGTGAAAATAAAGATAAAGGATAATGGTTTTATGCGATAAACCATTTTCATGTCAAAAATGACTACATATGCAATTCCTGACCTTGCAAGTTTAGCTGCTCTCAAAGCAGGATGGATGAATTACACCAAACTGAATACTGTAATCAATAATGTTAATGATAATCTTCATGCCTGAGCCCAAGCAGATGCACATCTTTGCTGCTCTCAAAGAAAACATGTAGTATCTTCAACCTTCACTTCTGTCTTGACCTTTCCCCTCCAGGGACAGAGAGTGAGGTGCAGCAACAGGACACATCTGCTACAAGACAGATGTTAAGTCTCCTAATGTTGATCTTATAGTCAGACTTAGGGGGGAAGTGGGGAGGTGGCTAAAAATAATCATTGCTAAATCACTGAAAATCTGCTTAATTGCTTCAAAACACACAAACCTACATCTCTTGTATTCACCTCTCCACTGATCTTGAAAAAGAATATTCAGCTCAAATCAAATCAAACAAAAGAAAATGTGTTGCAGTATTGTGGACAGCAATATATAGGGCTTAGCTACCAGTATATGCAATGATACTTTCTCCTCTGCCTACATTACATGCTTGGGTGCATGCTTTGCTGTCACTCACTAACCAAGATTTATGGAAACATTGCCTTCCAGCTCCACTCGGTGCAGTGCACATAACACACATCCAATTGTATGCTCCAGGTTTGCAGTGATATTCATTTAATACGTTTATGAATTTGTTACAGCACTTGCTTCCAACTTTTACAGGTTCTGTGCAGCAGGAAGTGACTAAACACCCATCACCATTAGCACCACCCCATCCCAACGCCATCCTCCAGTCCCTAAGGGTTCAAGCACCCAAATCAATTGAAAGAAAAAAGAGTGCACTGTGGTCCTCCCCCTACATCTGTCAGGGAGGGAAAGCAGGAGGGGCTGCACTCATGAGCAGTACAGGGGAACAATATCACTCCATCTGTCACAAACTGCTTCATCTCTGATGGGATGAAATATAGCTCACAAATACATCTACCATCTATATGTATTAGCTTACTGGTGCCCAAGCTTCTACAATTTCCCAGAAGCATACACAGTGGGTTTTTGTCTCATATTACCTTCCTCCCACCAGCCAGCACTCTCCAACCACCTTGCAAATTATGCTTTTAAGCCAAACAGCATGTTAAAAGAAATTATTCAACTTTACACAGTGAACCAGTTAATGAAAATGGAAGACTCACAAGTAACAGCATTTACATATAAAAAGTTCCAGCATCAGCATAGAGAGCTGCAATTCTGAAACCTTAATGAAAGAAAAAGCACATATTGTATTTGGAGGAAATAATGAAAAATGTAAGATGCAATCTGTTAATAACCACAGAGCTCTTTCATATTCAAATGGTGCTGCTGCTGTGTTTGGAGGATGGGTGTGGCCGGTTGATGCTTCTTGCCTCCCGAGCTGTCGCGGCTTTGTGACGTTCATGATCCCATTTGCTTTATCAAATTATGCTATTGGACTGGTCACTGTTCAGTGCCGAGGACAAAATGACAACCCAAACAATACACTGATTGCCAACAAAACAAGGTAGCCTAGTGATGTGGTAAACAGTAGCAACAGTACAAAATGGCTCGACTGTTTGCTGAAGGAGGAATGGGTGGGGAGGTACCACATCCCCAAGAGCCATCATGCATCTATCTCAGCAGCAGGTAGAGCTGCAATCTCAGTCATTCATATTTAATTCCAAAAGAGTTTCCGGCCAGACTAATGTGCTATTGATTTCAAGTCTCCTATTACTGAAGCGCCATGGGGGTGGGGGGTGGGGGACTACAGAGAGTGAAAGCAAGAAGTATTGAAAAAGGTAAAGAGGTGAGGAAGAAGATGGAGGGGGAGAAAATAGAGTGTAATGGCTAAACCTGTGAGTTTTTTTTTTTTATGGAAACATTATCATATTCCATTTGGACAGCTCATGTGATCTACCTGGCAATCTACTTGTTCTCTGTCAAGTAAGTATGGAACAAATTCTGCATGAAAGCACAGTGAGAACATTTCAGGTTAGGACAAGAAATGTGTTCGTATATTATTTATTGTTCATTAAAAGTTAGCCTTTTATGCAGTTCATGAAGCTAAAAAATACTTAAGCTTCATAGGAACAGGAATACTTATACCTCTTCTATTCATTTTGTTCGGCATGTGTTTTATATATATATATATATATCAGATAGAAAAGGAGGGAGAGCTTTATGTATGGTCTCCCTGGATACAAACTCAGACAGGGCAAAATGAAAGATTAATAACCATGGCTTTATATTTAAAAAGGTTTTGAGTGAGACACGGTCTCTGCAACTGCGTTTAGTCACCAATCCACAAGGCCACATGACTACACATTCACACATGAGCATATAGTGACAGAGATAATGACCCTATTAACATGTATTAATATATGTCAGCATATGCATGATTTTTCATTTATTCA
>NW_018127985.1:2403692-2414562 GCF_001952655.1 Monopterus albus | reverse complement strand
TGCTGAAAGCAAAAGCCACATAACAGAACACAGAGAAATAAACAGGCGTATGGAAAGCAGAATATAATCCATAAATAAAAAGATGACAAGAGCGTCTACTTTAGAGACTTCCTCCCACTAGCATGTCTACTCTAATAATAGTCCAAAGACAACACATCCAGACAGACGCAGGGAGTGAAAGATATGGAAAAAGAGAAGAGAGAGAGAAAGTGCAAGAGTGAACCCAAGAGGGAGACCGCAAGAAAGTAGCCAAAAACATGCATAAAGGGTTGAATTTGGCCAGTTGCCATAAAGAACAAATGTCTTTTTAAAAAGAGGCTAATTTAATTTTGGATCCTTTCCTGTAAACTATAATGGCTTCATTGCTGATTCCACAAAACCCTGAACTGCCAAGAGCCAGGCCTAGCGGAGAGTTAACCAGACCCGAGGCTGAATCATCCTACCCATCCCCCAGATATACAGTACTGTCGTAGTGCCACTCTCCCCCTCTCCTTCTTCTTCATCTCTCTCTCTCTCTCTCTCTCTTTCACACACACACAGAGCTACTATCTTACCGCAGGGCAATGGCAACAGGCATTCATTTTGACGTAAGACTATGACAATAATAAAGATGAGGCTAAGAAAATCAGACCTAAAGAGTTTTTGCAGTATCATTGTAAATTCACTATCTGGAATTCAAATACTTAACAAATTAGAAAATTCACACACTTCTGAGCTATGGATCTTACTGAAGTGCTGTATTTATAAAATTGTACAGTTAAAATTAAGGATGCAATGCAAAATGTGTGCACTTCTATGTTCCCTCTAAAGGGTTTTCTTGAGTAATTATACAATTATTTGTATGTTACTTCTGTGGGCTGATGAACTTCAAAAATCATGAATGAATTTCATAAAAGCTTGGAGTTGATCCCTCTGGCACCAAGGAGCATTCCACAATATGCCAAGAGGAAAGGACTGGTACAATAAGACTCCTAATCAGGAGGAACCCTTAGCAATGTGAAAATAATCAGTACAATAACAAAAAGACTTTTAAGCAAAACCGATGCTTGATCCTCTGAATCAGGAATGTACAATAGGCATTTCAAATACCCTCTTACCCACAGGGGAGGATTGAGCTGCTGTGCTACTAACCAGGGCTTTAATGAGGGGCCACAATTAAGCCCATTTATTCACATTAAGTGTGAACTGTAAGTGGGGCTGCAGTCAGTTGACGGACCCAGGCTGCTTTGTGTTACAAGAGCCGCTTTTATTTGTCAAACAAAGATGGAAAAAACACAAGCACCTAATGATCGAATCTCGCTGTCTCTTCTCAGACGTTCATACACACTGACAGAAATACACACACATGTGGGCATGCATACACAAGCACACTCTTCCTCTCTCTCTAACAAATTGACTCAAAAGCTCCAACACATCCAGGCTGAGTTGAGTCACTGCTTGACAGAACGGTGGGGGCGGGGTTAAGACAGACTGACAGTGGGGCTCCATCTCTATCCTCATATTAACGCTTAATGAGTGCTTTCCTCATGCAATATTCATCTGCACTAATATCATCCAAGCTCTGAGTCGAGCTTGCTACTTATGTAAGCAATTATGTAAAATATCAGACAGGGGCCATGCTCAGAATTTGACTGGAAGAGAGCTGCAGAACAATGACAGAGAGGAAGAGGGGGTATACAGGAGGGACTGGAAGGTCGGGAAAACAATAAGATACACAGAATGAGGAAATGAGTTACCTTTGTGTCCTGTTCTATACATCGTCATCTGATTATAGACTGTCCATCCCCAGATCCATCAAAAGCATGTGGCCACTGTCAATAAAGCAAACATTTTCCTCCCTTGTACCATCGTTCCTCACAGCCAGAGACATCTGAGGACTCCTCAAGGTCAGTTATGGAGAGCAAAGTAGAGTTTTGTTGTTGGAGGGCTCACATCAGCACCACTTGTCCACTGAACAACCCACACACAGAGTACGTCTTCACCTTATCATTTCTTCACATCACCATAGACTCATAAACGAAAAAACAAATATACACTGATTTATGCACACTTGCACAAATACCCACCCCCCCAGGTCAAGGCCCTATGGGGGTCTGCGCAGAAATAGGTCATTTGTCACACATGATGTCCCGGGGCAGGGGATGCATTATAGATGAGCCCAAACCGCATGTCTCAGTGAGCACTCACCACAGAGGAGGGAACAGCAGGAGGTGGGCAGAGAGGGATGAGAACTCCTCAAGAAGGAGATACTGGGATGTCATAAAGTGAGGCAAAAATCACTTCTGGACATGTTTCTGTTCATAAAGCTAAGAAAAAAAAGATCATTCAGCAGCATCTGGTCACATTTTTCACTGAATGAATATAAATTAATTCAGGAGGCATCTAATGTGTTATTCTCATGTCTGCACCTGACCCTATAGTTAGCCATCTGCCTTGTATATGAGAGGTCCAGGAATCATCCATTCATTAGTCTTATTATGGAGTTCTTGCTTTGTTTCTAGCCACAGTTCACACCCAGTTATTGCGTATCTTGTGTTTTCCCTTAATGTAATTCTGTGATTTTCAGCAGAGAACATGGACTTCGAAAGACTGCTGATCTCTGCTCAAAATCGTTTTTATTCTCAAATACAAAGCCCTAAGGAATGAACTTGTTTGCTGTCAGCATCAAACAGGCCTAAATGGAGAATAAGAGAGAATGTAAGGGGCTGTGCTCAGGAAGAAGTGAGCGCAAAGAGTGGGGAATAAGAGATACAAGTCCGCTGTCTTCTGCTGCACCCATCTGTTCTGAAAGTGCAGGTGGAGCGCTATTCACCCCAATCTGCTTGTGTGTGTGAAGAGGGAGGCAGGAAGAAAGGAAGGGCAGCGAGGAGGAGGGAGTGGAGAGATGCAAGGGCAGGGATGGAAAAGGGAAGGGGCGGGGGGACTCTTGGTGATCTTTCCTGAAGGGGATAATGGGAGAGGAGCGCATTGCAATGGCTGCCATGTACTACCCTCCCTGTACAATTAGCCAATCAGCAACGCGCTCTGCCAGCCAGGAGGACGCATAAAAGAAGAACATTGCAGCAGAGGCACAGAAGGAGACTGCAAGAGGAGCAGGGAATTACACACAAAAGCAGCAGAATCAGAACACCCTCCCCTGGACACACCCTGCTGAGGATCACTGCTTCTCTTTTTTTCTGAACCATCGCCCACGCCACTCAGAGAGACCGCTCTCCCGCATCATCATCCAGTAGAAAACCCCTTTCTCCTCATTTTCATCCTATAGAGGACACCTACCAGCTCAGAGGGCTGAGATCCCTTGGCAAAGATTGTATTTTTTTCCTTTTTTTTCTTTTTTTCTTTTTAATTTGGACTCCTGACAGAACACAAGGGCCGTGTAACATAAAGGCCGAAGAACATATAGAGTCTCAGTCTTCAGCTTCAAGACCAGTACAAAGAAGGACCTAGATTTCTTTCATTGTACGTCAAGAATGGTTACTGTACGTATGACTCTATTTCTCCATTTCTGTTTGTGAAGCGGATGCTGTGGCAGCATGCTACCACTGGATCTCATTCCTTTTGTGTTTGTTGTTATCTACATGTACACATGTGATGTAGCTACACACAGATTTAATTTGCATCTTCCCCACCAATATGTCTTTAGTGGAGACATGTAATTTTACATAGAGCTTCATGGCTATGCATGCACACAAGCCAAAGCAGAGGAGGAGATTAGTGGCCCGTGTTTTTGTCCATCATGCAATGCCATATTATTATGATAAGATTAAAGATCGAAAGTGGCAATTACCAATCTCATACTGAGTGATGCGCCATGCCGGCTGTGCTCTAGTCTGCAGTCATCCTCAGCATGGATAGTCTTTATCCAACCATTTTAGGTAGAGCAGGCTTTACATTTCAATATTCTAGTCACTCCAGCTGCCTAAATGTCGAAGTAGTAAATAATAATAATACGGGAGTCAATGCTGAAAAATTCCGCAGCATTATAGCGATGGACATAGGGAAAGGAAGGCGATGAGGTGGTGGGTTGGTGGGGGTGAGGGTGGGGGGCACTGGCTTTCTATGCCTGGTGCAGCACGGGGATGCTGGAGACAAAACATCATGCCTCGGAGGCTGAGGGCCCATCCAGCAAGGCAAAGTATAAAAAAGGGTCGAGTCACTCCAGGAGGGGGGAGGGGACGAGGGAGATTACGCACCCATTGGTTTGTATTGAATCAGACAAAGTCCAAATTCCTCAGGGTTCTCGTTGCGATGCAACCGAGTAAATGGGCTGGAAATCTCAGAGGCCGCACAGTGAGGACGCACACGGACATCTCCATTTTAAGCGCATTTTCTCTAACTATCACAACCATCACAAGATGGCCATGCTTACACTGTCGGATAAAAGGAGATGCGAGCAGTGGCAAATTAGCTTTGTTCTGTGCCGAGGACCGGATTGGGCGTGTCTCTGCTGGACTTAAGCTCCAAACGAGGCCCTTAAACCCTCAAACGGCCTAGTCCACCTCAGTGTACTTGTAGACATGGTCTAAGGCTGACAGCGCATAAGCAGACCAATTAAGACCGGACACATTACAAATACATTGGATTAAAAAGCCAGGAAACAAATAATAAACAAGCATGCAGGTGTTAAAACACTACGTACTCTATGAGATATACAAAAAACACTGAAGTATTGTGTTTTGAGTATTAATTAGAATTTGACTTTTAGTTTCACATGATAAAATGTTGGGATGGCAAGTGTCTGATTAATAATAGTAAGAACACGAAATACATTATATAAAACGCAGAAGAAACTAGATGTGAGGTGCAATAGGTCCAATGACAAAAGCTTTAAGATCAAATTTAGCTAAATTTGAAATAGCTTTCAAAAATCCCATCTAAGAACTGTGCAAAGTGGAGGTGGAGATCGCCTAGTTTCATCATTTGTGAGACTCAAACTGTCCGCCTGACACATCTCCAACGCCCCTTTTATTTTCTCTTTGTTGTACATTACCTATTGTCCCTCGCAGGCCTAGGCAGTGTAACACCGACAGAGGCTGTGGCTCCCCTCCACATGGTCCGCAGTCCCCCATTCCTGTACTGCAGTGCCAAGCAAATAAAAGCGTTGAGTCAGATAACCTTTCCAAGGCACTTACACAATTCAAGGACAAGATCAGCCGAGGCCATCGCTGTAAATCAGGCTAAATAGTTGTTAAGTAAAAACTGCTGGGCCTATATTGAATTATAATGTAAACCTTTTTGGCTGGTGATTTAGGAAATGTTTAAACTGTGCAAAATAGATTAAAAGGCTTTATGGTAGGTTGACCTGTCTAACTTTTATGAGAGGTTAAATGCAATTTTGTTATGTAAGCGGTGATTTACCTTCTCTTGCCCATGACTTCATGTAATTATCAGCAACAAATGTAAAGCCTGTAGGGAAGAAAGACAGCACCTCTTGGACCACATTTTATTACAATCACCCTTTTAGGCAAAAGCTGCTGATAATTTAATTTCATAGTACGGGGTATATAAATCCTGAGGTATTGATTGATCATTTTATGAGGGTTGTGGAAACATTAGGCTATTTTCTCAGTCAATATTTATTTATTTCTGTTTATAATGGTAGCCATTTGCCGTATATAGTCTATGCTTATCGCTGGCGGAGTCACGGCCACCTTACGCAGCTTTTGAATGACAAATGTCACTAAAAATAGGAGTTCATTTTATTTGGGAGAACGATCAAAATGAACAACACTCATCCATGAGTGTGTTTTTTTTTTTTTTTTTTTGACCTATCATGACGTTTTTGACTTAGAGCTGGCAACTGTAACAGTCATTGTTCCCGGAGAGTCCTGCAGCCCCTGGCCACGACACAAAGCGCCACTGTTTACATTAATATTCATAGTGCTGCCATAGCCTCTGCGAGAGAGAAGAAGAGGAACGGGTGGCTCTTTTGTTCGGTCGTTTCAATACGTTTATTCAGTAAAAAGGCGCCTCGGTTCATGAATGCCTGCAGAACTTAAAAACCTTGCCTTTTAAAAAAAGGGAAACAGAGAAATCGAGGGATTCAGACATGCAGCTGCCATATGCAAATAGCCTTAAATGTTTATTTTTTTTTTCTTGGCAAGTCCAATTAAAACGTTTGGAAATTCTAAAAAATAAAAAATAAATAAAAAGAGTCGGTGGTCTTTGCTGTATTAACGGGCCTCTGTGGCCTCAGGAGACCGCCCGAAGGCCACTCCCTTTTTCAGCACGCTGGATAGCGCCGCGCACGCTGCAAGTCAGATCCGTCTCCAGTGCCTTTGACGTGGTCTGCTCCCATCTTATCAAAGCAGCCAGAGAGCTGAAATCTTTTAGAGATCTTTTATTTGTAGTCTTCCGAGCGGAGAAGAGAAGGGGAGCCTGAGAGCAGGGCTGACATGAGCTATGACTCCTGACGTCCTGTTGTTTTACAGCTGCCACCATGATCCCTTAAGCTGCAGAGAGTGTGGCTAATGCCCTTTGTTTGGGATAATCCTGTAATCTGTGTTATTTAGAAGGCTCATTTACACTTCAGCATAACATTCAGCTTTGATTCATGCTTTTCAGGGGAAAAAATCTTTATATAGCTACTGCATTATAATGTGGACAAGAGAGACAAGGTTATATAGTAAAAGAAGAAGAAAGTATTATCATCATTGTGAAAACACGATGGTGTGTGTGTGTGTTTTATATATATATATGAAAAACAAAGATGAACACAATATAGCAAATGAATTAACTTCAACACTAAGCTGAAGTTACCAAACATTACATTTTCTTTGCTGACACTGCATGCCCCAGAAATGCACTGTAACACGTGTGTAGCAAACTGACTTCAAATGGGAAACTGTTATTCTTCTATAGCCTCTAGTGCTGCGCTACATTTAGAGCAGAAATTGAGAAATCTGCTTATAGACATCAGAGAACACGACTGCATTTACATTTAGCCATATAATGCTTCTGCATTTTGTAATTCAGTATTATACAGTGTAGGTGTGCTTAGCAGTGGAGGCAGGGCTCTTGTTTGCGTGCAAGTCTGGGACCATGTGTAGGCGATGCTGATGCAGTGCATTAAATATTAAGGGAGATCTCACAGAACCCCAGTGTAAAATTAAAAAATTGCAGTGCTACCCAAACAACTGGAATATTTTGTCACTTGTAGAAGAACATTTTTAAGAGATCATTTTAATGATGTGTTCATCCGTATTGGATAGTTAATAAGATGAGAAATGTTGCGTGAAAGAGGCATTGATATGCAACAAAGGACCTGGGGCATATTTGTACTCAGGACATCACGGTTACAAGGTGAACATTTAATGTCTTCAGTAGCGTATAGCGGGACTAGATGTATTCTGGGCAGACTGTGATTATTAATGCTATTGTAGGCCTTCCCACAACATCACAATGATGTATTGTCTCTTTATGTCATAGTAATTGGGTTACTGCAAACCAAACTGAATTTAGTTGTTGGTGTACAATATAAAACATGACAGCCCAAAGATGATACAGTCCTCTATGATTTTCTTTTCTGTTTGTTTCAAAGAATTTCAAAGCAGGCTGTTCTTCTCTATTTATGCATGAAAATCTTTATTTTACTTGCTGCTTGTGTCAGCCAATCTCCATGTCCAGCCTTTACTCAGTGAGTCTGACAATTATATAACTTCACACTGTTCACTGGGGATGTGTTTTCTGCTATGCTGAGGGTTATTTCAGTTGGTGAGTCAAAGTTGCCCTAATATGTTTTGGTTTTTTAGCCTTCAAAATGCTTTTGTCATATTTAGGACACATTGTGTTGCTGATATTTCTCTTAATCAGATACATCACATCACACAACAATGTATTACATAAATATAACAAAACAGTTTGATTCCACCTTTTCTGTCAACACATTTTTTATGTCATCATTTATAAAATAATGCAAGTTGGCATTCTATGGGTGCATCAAACTCTTTACACGCCACGCCACTCCCTTTGTGTAAATGTTTTTGGGTTTTGTTTTGTTTTGTTGTGTTTTCTTAAGGCTGTCATAACCGTGTTGCTGTTCTCCGTTTCCCCTGGTCAATATCAATGTGACTTAATGATATTCCCTGCTTCTGCAAAAGCCCATAATATTAATACACAGAGGGAAAATGTCTGACCTGTATATCCGCTCCTAATAAGCACAGACACACACACACTGAGCTTACAGTAAGAAAGCCATTTAGCCATTAGAAACAATGCAGTCTTAGAGGGGCCGTTACCTGGGCAACCTGAGCCGAGGTGAGGCTCAAAGCATGATGGCAGGTTACAAAGATGAGGGGGAAAGGCATGTTAGACAGACCCATTCGCAGACAGTACAAAAGGAGAGGACATCTAAAATGGCACATAGATTTAAAAATATAATAGAATAAATGAATGTGATTATGATAGAATCAGAGCATATAGAAATGCAATAAATTGGTGGATTTACAAGAGACAGTGAACTGTGAAAGCTCATGTTTTCACATTGCATGAGATTCACATCCTGAAAGAAACGTTTCATCTATGTCAGTAATCATTATAGATTAGCAATAAAGAAAAATACTCCTGGGAGGAGGAGTATTTTAAAAAGTAAAGCTGATTATACATTATTAGAGGACATAATCCAAAAAGCCATAAGGGTTATATTCCAGGTAAATATTTCTTTTATAAATAATGTGGTTCAGTGACATGAATTTCTCCATTAAGTCAGGAAAATCTTTTAATATAATTTCCCTTTAATAATTTGGAAGATTAAATAATTAAGTCTCTTTGTTGCTATGGACTACACTGTAAGATCCTAGGAACTTTGGAGAAGACTCATTTAGTCCTATTCATATGCATAACATCCATCAGATGTGCAACAGCTGAAAACCACAATTGCACATAACTTTTACATTGTGGCCTTGATACATGCATTAAAATGTTTATACTATATAGGGCTGTTTGTGAAATACACGTAATGCATCAAAACAGTATAGGCAGAAATGTACCACAAATCGCAATGTTACACAGCTAATCTGATGATGTTTGAACATAAAATTAACTGGGATGGAAATAAAATATACAACTGTTCAGCCTTACATTCAACATGTGCATCACAAAATAGGATGCAACATTAATCATACCTCTAAAACAGATTGTCATCACACTAGCCAACAATACAGCAACCACTTTAGTTTGAATTGTTTTGTTTTGTTTACACTAAATAACAGTGTGTAGTGATTTTCCATGTACATTTACAGTGGAAAAATTGATCCCAAATCAGAGAATGCCCAAATGAAGGTGGAGCAGGATGTTTCATTTCTGACCACACAGATGTTCCTTGAGAATCCCCTGTGGATCAAATTAAGCAACGTGGTGTACACCAGGGCAACACAAGAGGCACAAACACTACACTGTGCACTAGCCCACACCTTTATTCCACTTACTAAAATAAATGTCAGTTGACCACAATAAAGCTTAAAGTCAGAGGAAGAAATATGCAGATTTTTCATGATATTCTCATGTAATGTAGCATTAAAGCCATAAGCAAAAGCATAAACTTTATTGCCAAGTATTATAAAAAATGCAAGGAATCTGACTCCAGCCCAGTGGCCCCGATGTGCACAGCAATATAAAAACAGAATACAACCAAAACCGCAAGTAAAAAAAAAAAAAAGACAAAAATGTACACACATACATACATAAAGGTTAAAAAAAACCTTGACCTCAGTCTCCCCTAACTCCCCCAGCTTCTTGCCATCCTCAGACACCACTGTCACTATTATGCATCCCTATGTAACAATGTAATGGTGTCTGACCCTGGAAGAGAGGAGGGGGAGGAGTAAGGAGGAAGGGACTGTGACATCTGCAGAACTAGAGGCAGGGAGCAAGACAGGAAGAAAGATGGGGTGAAAAGGAGGAGGGGCGCTCATAAACCAGACCCTGTATCCATTTCCATTTTAGCAATGATGATTCCTGACCTCTTGTTCTGATGGTAGCAAAGTGGGCAGGCTGTGTGAATGGTTGCATGTAAGGCTTATATTTGTCTATGCATTGTAGTATGTTAAATATTAGACATGCCTATTTTTATATCCATACCACCACCATGTCCTTTTGTATGTTGTTGTGAAGTATGAGTCAAACTCCACCCTCTTCCTCAGCAGATAATCAGCACCATGGAAACCCAGGTGTCTAACGGTCCAAGCGGAACCAGTCTGCCTAATGGTCCAGTCATTAGCACCAATGGCTCCACAGATGACAGCAAAACCAACCTGATCGTCAACTATCTGCCTCAGAACATGACCCAGGAAGAGTTCAAAAGTTTGTTTGGTAGCATTGGAGAGATTGAGTCCTGCAAGCTAGTCAGAGACAAGATAACAGGTACAACACTGTCCACATTCATAAAAACATCATAAGTGGGTTTTGAAAATCTACAGCATCACTGTGCATCTATCTTTTTTTCTCCAGGTCAGAGTTTGGGATATGGCTTTGTAAACTATGTTGATCCCAATGATGCAGATAAGGCCATCAATACACTCAATGGTCTCAAACTGCAAACTAAAACAATCAAGGTGAGCAGACTTTTTTCTTCTTGATGACCTGCTGGATAAAGAGAAAGGAAGTGGAGATTTTGTTAGGAGGGATTGTTGAGAGAAGCAGTTGCAGACTTGAAAGAGCGAGGGGAGGAAAATTGGGCGGAGGAGGCAGAAGGCAGCGGTGGCTTGGACAAAGGAAGTGAAAGAAAGGCTGAAAAGAGAAAGAGAGAGTGGAGGTCAGAAAGCAAAGGGCACGCAGCATGCAGAGATTATTGTGATGGAAATGTAATTAGGAAGCCTGACTGTGGTGCACAAGGGTCAGTCCAGGTTACCCCATCTGCCTCCAATCTTGGCAA
>NW_018127985.1:2384517-2403128 GCF_001952655.1 Monopterus albus | reverse complement strand
TCCCCCAACCTGATCAAAGTAGATCAAAGACTGAAACAAACTGCAGGATTGAGAAATCAAATCTCTGAGAGAGCAGAGCAGGTGATTTTCAAATGACTGTCCATGAATAGGGACTTTAATTCTGACTTAAAACTGATTCAACAATGAGCAGAATACCAGATTTGGTTACTCTTTGGAAAAACAATTATATGTATCGTATTGATTCACAATAATCATAATATTTTAGCTATGTTGAAATTATCGTTCCAGTTAGATTTTATTGTTAATCTTACATTATGCCATTAATTAATTTTTTACTGTATATATACATAGATTGCTCTGTCTATAATTAGCCTCTTAATATGCATTATAGTGTGTTAGTTAGTTATTATTACATTTTAAAAATCTAGCCAATACTGTATATTTTAGATTTTTCAGGATGGTTAAATATAAAGGGATGAGGATGTGAGGAAAGGGGGCAGCAGCAGAAGAGCAGGGGGTAGCTCAGAGAGCAGAATGCCAATGACAGGATTAGAGGCCATATGGGCGTCAGGCACCATCTGTACTGTGGGAGCGACAGGGAGAGGGTTAATTATAGGGCAGCCTCTGCTCCCCAAACACACCAAGTCCCCCCCTGACTTGTCCAGAAGACCCTAATCACTGCACCACACAACCCTCCTGCTGCCTGTCTGTGTATACAATAGGCGCTAGTGCTTTTTACTAATGGATGAAACCAAACACCTGTATTCATTTGAAAGATAATAGAGTGCCATAGGGATGACGTATTTTCATAGGCCAACCCAGAAGTTAGCAACAACCAGGTTCCCTTGACAAAAAGTCAATGAGATTTTTCCATAGGCTTTTGATTATTGCAGACAATAAGCTCTGTGACAAACAGTGGTATACTGTGCTTACGTGTTTTGTTCAGCAAGATAATTGTCACAGATGAGCACTAAATTTATGATTTTTGAAGCCCGAATATGCTCACCAGAAGTAAAAAGCTATTGTTTGCCTATAAACCAACTACACCACGGTCCCATGAGCATAACATCACCACCGCGGCTTCTGATGTCCAACTCACTCAGTTCTTTTACAAAATCCTTTCTTCTTAGAGTGAACTGATCTAGCTAGTGATCATGGCTGTGTCAGTTAGTTAGAAGAGATTGCAAGTGCACATGTTTACACATAATGAGGATGTAAAGGCAGACTTGTGAGTCTCCATGTTTGACCATGACATTTATTATCCCAGACAGCCTCTGTAGTCTCATTTAGCCACTTCTTAGCAACCGCCTTTTTCAAAACACGTAAAAGCATTAAAGATCATGAGTGGGGTATTTTCTAATGTATTTTATATTGAGGAACAAATCGTGAAAATGTATCGGCCTTGTGTTAACCACAGACCTTATTTCAGGCGTCTAATCAAAACCCCATTAAAAAATCCCATAGATTTCAGGGGGTGGGAACCGGAAGTGCAAAACTGCTGACTCAGTTCCGGGTTTTAGGGCTCACTGCTAGGGGACTCTCTATGCAAGTCTTTTTAATTTGCATCACAGGTTTGTTTGTGTCTGGTCAATAAGCAACTTGCTAAAATATTTCTCTTCAAAAATCCTTGAACATTTCATTCATAATCACACCAACACATTTGCCTTTAAACAATGTATGTGTGTGTGTGTGTGTGTGTGTGTGTGTGTGTGAACAGTGTGTTTATAAGTTGTCAAGGATCCTGCAAGTCTTGTGATGCAGTTACATTGTTTGCTGTTTGCCAGTAGAGCTGTTCTCCCCCAGAGGACAGAGACAAAGGAAAGAGGCAGGAAAGGGAGGGCAGCTCAGCCTATTTGAGACAACACTCACTCTGTCTCTTCATCACACACAAACACAGCTCTCCCAACAATGCATTGAACTGGACTATCTATCACACATGTCTTCCCATGATTCCATAAACATAAAAATAATAATATGTGCATGGCTTTTACAACCCATCAGATACTCCTCTATACTAAATATGAAATGTTCAAAAAGTAACCCACCAGAAAACCATAAGGGATATAAACACAGAGGCATCAAAAATGGCCAAGCACTAATTAAGCCACTGGTGATTTCAGGAAAATATATCAACAGGGCAATGTTTTTTCAGTGCAAAACAAAGCTGACACTGAGGTTGTTAACTGATGATTGGGTTGGGTAATGGTCACAGTCATCGCTTTGTGTCTGTGACTGTCTCAGTGTGGCTTAGCTTTAGCTTAAAGGCACTGATTAAGTCCACAGATAGCAAAGAGAGAGTTGGATCTGTGAGGGTAGTAAGGAGAAAGAAATCAGTGGAAACCAAAATGAAGCCTATTTGCTGGGCATAAACTGAGAATTCAATCCAATTTCATTTGGTCTTTCTAACATGTTCCTTTAACTTGAAGTCTTTCTTTATCTTTGCTTTAAACCCTCTGAGACAGATGTGACTGAGGTTTATTAATACAAAACACTTATTATTTTATATGGGTGTTGTAGGTATCATATGCCCGACCAAGCTCAGCTTCGATTCGTGATGCCAACCTTTATGTGAGTGGACTCCCTAAGACCATGAGCCAGAAAGACATGGAACAGCTGTTCTCCCAGTACGGTCGCATCATCACATCCCGAATTCTAGTGGATCAAGTTACAGGTATAGCCTTATTTCACTTCTCATGCTGTCACTCAATTTATGTCATCCGCAGTCAGGCCAGCGAGACTTGTAGGTACAACAACTACAGTTGTTGACGCCAAGGTAGTAACACTGGTCTGTTTTCTTATTCGGAGCAGGCATATCACGAGGAGTGGGCTTCATCCGGTTTGACAAACGCAATGAAGCTGAGGAGGCCATTAAAGGTCTGAATGGACAAAAGCCTTTGGGTGCTGCTGAGCCCATCACTGTCAAGTTTGCCAACAACCCCAGCCAGAAGACAGGCCAGGCCTTACTGACACAGCTGTACCAGACTGCTGCCCGCCGTTACACAGGGCCCCTGCATCACCAGACTCAGCGTTTCAGGTACTGAACCTTTACCAACCTCACACCACCTGAGAGTCCATCACTAACCAACAGACAGTCTGTAAAAAGGTACTGCTTCAAGACCAAGTCACAGGTTACCCTGCTTTGTTGTAAATTCTATATCCCACAAATTTAAATTTACAGGTGCTAAGTGTGTGAACACTGCATTGTTTTAGAATAACCTGGCACATCTTTTCTTTACTGATTGAGTAGTAGAAGTCAAGTCTGTCTTTTTTTGACAATTACCAAGGCTCAACTATACCAAAGAATAGCAGTGAGTGAAAAAAAAACTACACCAGGTGAGGTGGCACACCCTAAAAACAGCAAATGTTGTCTAGTTCTATAATGAAGAAAATTCTGTAATCGAAAACAAAACAAAAAATTACTTCTATATTAACACAACTTATTAATAAACTCTTCCTTTACACAATATTATTTTTTATCATACAGAAGGAATTACTAATATAGCATTGTCCCTCCTTCTGACTCTTTCTCTCTGACTTTCTTTTAAACTGCAGCATGATCCCTTCACTTGGAAAGGGACCCGATCCAAATAACAGCTCAAAAACAATGTAAGAGACCAGATTTTCCCAAGTACAATCAAAAACTAAAGCTAAATTAAAATTTTGCTTTCGAAGAATCATACTAAGCCTTTTAGTATTGCCTATAGACAGTGTAATGATTGGAGGTGCCAAACTTTGGCCACATCTACATGGGTAATTATGAATGTCAACGTTTTCCTGTATCAAACTTTTTTATGGCAAACGAATACCATCTTTGGTATTCTTCAGAACAAAGTCAAAAAATTGTAGCTGCCTGCACAGGTTGGAATACTCACTTAGTAATTATTGATACTTTTTAATTACTTGATGTGAAATTACATTTTTAATTGCTAGATGTGAAATGACCTAGGACACATAATTTGTATATCTTTCATTTGAACTATTAAAGGGGAACCTATTTTGGAGCTTAAACAACTGAACTCACAATAACAATAAAGACCAAATGAGACACATATTCACAGGACTATTTGACAAGCCATCAGTTTGTGATTGGATGATTTGGGACTGCAGTGCAGTGAAGGATGCCCTCTGGAGGCCAGCTGGAGAAGGACCTACATGTTAACTGACAGTCCCCCTTCCTTGTAGATCTCACAACTAACTTCTGCATCCCCTTCATTCTCCCTCTTGCGTTGCAGACTCGACAATTTACTAAACGCCAGCTACGGAGTCAAGAGGTAAATGCCCAAGGTGTACTTTCAAAAGCATCCATACCAAAATAAAACCTCAAACAAAGTGCCCGGAATACCACCTGCTGACTTCATCTCAAAATCAGATATAGTAGCCATAATTTTTAAAACCCACTGCCCATATTAACCATGTTACAGAAGCAGCCCAGACAAGAAAAGATTATTTGTAATTGCAATAAGCGATAATGCAGCCTTCTAACAGCAGGGTATTCTGGCATGGCTTTGTTTAACCTTTTTATGTTTGTTTGTTTGTTTTAATTAATAGAAATAATTTGTATGCATTTATTTATGAACTAACATTGTCAGTTTCAGTTGCTTTAATGTCCCTTTTTTCACCAGCATGGACATACCAGATTCCGTTTGCGTCTCCTCTGTTTGCTCCAGTTTTTGTATGATTTGATTCCAATTTGCTTTTCATCCCTCTCTAGGTTTCTGTGTTTTGTTCAATACTGTGATTTTTGTTGAACATTGTGATTCATGTAATTAATTCTTTCAGAGGCTTTGGTCAGCAGAGAAAATGAGATTACATGCAGAATGTGTGGGTGTCTGTGTCTCAGGGCACATTGTCATTTTGTATAGGCAGTCTGAAGCCACTGTGGTGCCCACACATATTTATCTGCTTACTGTACAGCAGAGGTGATGGAGATGGGGTCCCCCGACTCCATACCCGACTACAAGCTTTATCATTTTCCACAGAAAAATGCCCATAGGAGATAGTATAAAGCACTGAATGCTGTGTGGAACTTCAGAATGACACCCATGGTAGTTCTCCTACTCTCTTCCCTAGATTCTCACCCATCACCATTGACAGCATGACCAGCCTGGCTGGAGTCAACCTTACTGGCCCAACTGGAGCCGGCTGGTGCATCTTTGTGTACAACCTGTCCCCTGAGGCGGACGAGAGTGTCCTGTGGCAGCTCTTTGGGCCTTTCGGCGCAGTCACTAACGTCAAGGTCATCCGTGACTTCACCACCAACAAATGTAAGGGCTTCGGCTTTGTCACCATGACCAACTATGATGAAGCGGCCATGGCCATTGCTAGCCTTAATGGCTACCGCCTGGGTGACCGCGTGCTGCAGGTTTCCTTCAAGACCAGCAAGCAGCACAAGGCCTGAGAGAGAGGCTGCTGGTACCAGCTGCTTTGACCTGCAGGGAGAGCAACCTAAGCTCCCTGTGCCATCACTCTACATGGGCCTGGACTGAGTCTCTCTTTGACACATTCTCACAAAAACTCATATTATATTAGCAGAAACACAAACATGCAGATACAAATGTACACACACATACATAGCCAAATGTCTTCATACGCAAGCATACAAAAGTCAGAGTTTCAAACAAACACACTAGTGGAGTTTTTCTTTTCTCTTCACACAACATGCTAGTCCTTCCCTATATTTGCCTGGATTGAATTAGAAGGGGGTATGTAGCTGGTAGGGGTAAGAGCTATCTATTTAGGAGACAGTCTAATGAATGTGACAGGGAATGTGCACTGAGTGCTTTGATTGAATTCAGGCAAATAATGACAACTGATGAACAAAACGATCAAAAATTTAAATGAACAAATATGTGCAATTTATCCAAACTCTTACCCCACCATCTCTCCCGTTATCTTTCAGGAGAGGATGTAGACACTTTTTTACACTTGGGCATTTTGAATCAGCGATTTTTTTAGATCAAAGAAAATGAAATTTAAAAACAGTGTTCTCTTATATACATCTATTAAAATATAACTATATATTCAATATTTAAGGTGGTTATAATAGCCGAGTATGTAAGCATTTTCTAGAAACTTTGACTACTGTTTCCTGACCTGCATTAGGTGGTGCCTAGCATAAAGGCAGTTTCTCTACCCTGTGTGAGCTTGTTAGCTCAGACCCAGTAGGGTTTAGGTTAATTAAAGAACACTAGTCACAGAAAAGTAGTCTGAAGGCCATCAGAATCACTCTTTTCCTCAATGTCACGCTGAATAACACAATCGTATACTTGTGTATCACAGAAACACAGTTCAGTAACTAGATTTATACATTTAAACCACAAAAACAAACAAATAGTTCCTGTACTCTTTCTAATATATCCTCAAAATGGATTCAACACAAGCAGACCGTTTGTGAACTTAGAGCAGAGTGGCAGTGCTCCCATGGTGACAGTGTTCATTAGTAATTCTCTTGTGGGCAGTGAGTGACAAGTGCGAGGGGAAAAATGTTTCACCATAATACAGCCACGCCAAAGGAAAATACCGGTGTTTTTTCACTTTTTGCATCATTTTTTTTTTTTTTTATTGCACCTGTATTTTATGTTATCCATAGGCCATTTTGCATTGCACAGCTCTGTCAACCATGATTTGGTGTAAGATCCTTTTAACTGAAAGGTCATTTGGTGTCAAGAGGTCAAGAAAGGAAGCAAAACAAGATGTGGAAGACAACTAAATTATGCTGTACTTGCTGATAGGTTACTGTAAGGCAGGCTACGTCTTCAAATTTACATAGAAATAAATAAATAAAAGCTGAAAATGTAATCATTTCAATATGATTATGATCCAAGTAGCTGGAAAAAATGAAAGAAAAGTCAAACAATACACCCATGGACTGATCTGTTTAGGCAGGTCTGCAGTGAAAGAGCACAGATGAGCAAAAATTCAAGAGCACCGGTATTATTCTTTAGTCTAGTGCCCAGTGAGAAGTTCTCCGAATAAATGAGGTCAAAGTTTAGCATTTCAGCAGAATACATGTGCTTTGCAATAACAACATGCACAGAGCAGATTAAAAGGACTGCAGTTCTTAATAGCTAAAAACATTTAAACCTGATTTAGAGTCACACATGTGAGCAACGATACCTGGCAGCATTAAAAATATCACTGATCCCCTCAGGAGAAAAAGAACCAGTGACTCCAGTTTTGCCAAATGCTCCTCAGTTTTATTTAAAATCCCTCTACTCTCAAACTTTGAACTCCTGCCCTCCCAAAAGATGACTGTACAACATCAAGCCTGCAAATTAAGTATCATCATTATAGTTCTGTTTACAACAGAAAGATATTTATTTATTTATTTGCTTCAGATCTGTTTGGCACTACCACAAAAATAGCTTTTCTCAAAATATCCCTAACCCAGTTGCATGAAAATTATTTATGGCACCCTTAATGAAACATTAAGGCCAGCCTGTTTAGCTGAAGTGTCTGTTATAGTCCATACTTAAGATTTACCGTGGGGAGAGCTAATGTCTTTCAATATCAAGACATCTGCACATGATAATAAATAAGGTCAACTATATTCAAGACATTTTTGCTTTTGCTTTTCTAAATGATGCTGTGTTAGCCAAAGAGGATGATCTCTTTGAAAGGATTACATTAGAGATAAATCTATTTTTATACATACAAAAGAACAAGACCTTGTGCTGAATTTTTACAGATTCTTAAGCTTGGAAAAATTGGGACATCACATGGCTTTATTTTAAACCCTCTGATCTTTGCAGAGCAAGAGGGAACAAGCATGCGGTGTATGGGTGGGGATTTAGAGAGGGGGTGAAAGAACACTGGGTGTTTCTCAAGTTTCTTATATGATCATTGCTACAGTATATATCCTTGGTTGACATGGAAGTCATTCTGGTCAATTGAGGACCAAGAGCATTCTAAGTCATATATATAGTCTCTGAGGAGCGAGGAGGCTGCTTGAGGAGCCATGACCGAAGTTACACGAGTCCATCCTTCATGGAAGTTTTTTATGAACCAACCCACCCCTTTATCAAAAATCTGTTGGCGACTGGACACTTCAGATGAAGGATAGGAGGAAAGAATGTGTCATTTGTTAATAACATATTTCTTCTCTCCTCATGTCTTCTTGCACTGTTTCCTCACATCATAAGTGGGTGGGACTAAGACACAAGGAAAGGATGCAAGTGAGGGAAATGACAACCCATATAAGAGACTTGAGAAACACCCATAGTACTCATACAAACTTAACCATTCAACATATCAAAATGATTGACACAAACTTTAAGAAATTTGTTGTAAAAAAGTCAAACTGAACAGTTGGGGGTATAACCTGACAGGCACATCTATACTTCTGAGTGCTTTAGACACACTTACATCTCATGTCATGAATTTGTGTACAGTGTTGCTTCAGTGGTGGTGCAGTGAAGTGAAGTTCTTTGACTTGAGAATCCCAGACAAAGCTGCAGTGAGACCAGCTCATCATCAAGCTGAAAAACTGAATAGCTGCTTGCAAATAAAAAGATAAAATGCAGATTCATAATGAACACTAGGCATGATTCTTTATGATGAGATTGATTTGATTTTTGCCAAAGAATTGTCTTGCAAGTCAGTACCAAGAAGGATAAATTAAGACTAACTATATTATTCAAGGAGTAATTGCTGTACAAATATGTTATTTATTGAATAAGGTCCCTCTACAATTTCAGTTATCATTAGTTTTGAATATCTAAGTTGCGCATATCAGTTTGCATTTGTAAATCCTAAAATCACTAAACTGTGCTAAAATAAAACATTTGCAAGCCGCCCCAAAAGGCATATCAAAATGCATCAGTTCACCTCTTGACAAAGGAAAAATCATATGCATCCATATCATATATTCCCCCCAACAATTATATCATCTGCTTTGTCTTGTTGCCAATTTAATCCTTTAGATCCATTAACATTGCACCACTTCGAATACCTACTCTGGCATCTTTCAGTCTGACTCATACTGTTTCATTCCCTGAAATACTCTGAATGATTGTTGCTGGTGTGTCCAGAGCTGACCACGTTAAGGACTAATCTAGCTATTTTGGGTCAAGCAATTTGCTAGGGATAGCACAGTAGGACCGAGCACTTGGACCAGTGATAGACGTTAGGAACAACCAAGATAACAGGCCGCGCTGAAATGCAGCTGGAGTTGTTTACTCAGCCATGTCCGATGTAGTACAGTCAACCCACAAACCAGCCCTGCAGCCCGAAGTCTTTCATACACAGCCTACACAAAGACCTACATCTAATGTACAGTAGAGAGCCAAGGACCATGGCAGGAAACAGTACTACACTGCTTGAGCAACAACAATAATCATTTAAAAAGACAAAAAAATTTTCCTATGGAACAGTAAGTGCAATGTGCTTTGTTTTTATATTGACTGAGAACAAATGATATATATTTTTTAAAAAAGAAATTAAACGTCACACTGAAAAGGTTTGTGGACTAGTGAAAGGAGTAAAAGTCTGGACAAAAACATTAAATAGAACAGGCTCGTTAAGAAAATCAAACAAACAATGAGAGCTCTGATCTACAGTATAAATTTCCATAATCACTTCCTCAGCCCCTAATTTATGCTCTGACCATGCAAGCTCAAACAAACTGCATATTTGGCTGACTTAATACAGCAATTTTCAGTGACCTTGAAAGGAGTACTGTCTAATATATCATCAGTTTTAGCCCATGTCAATTTCAAATATCATTTTTCCTGTAATTTATTGATTTTATTTATATATCAAGATTCACTTGTTAAATTAGCGTATTTGTGTTGTTGATGTTGCCATAGAAAACACACATGGGTCAAAGATTATGTTTGGTTGCATTGATTGGGTACAGTTTGTTATTTTTCTTCCATTATTTAATTAGTTCAAGTTTTTTACAGTGTATGCAGATTTTAGACTTAGTTAGATTTTTTTTATTTCAATCAAACTGTGTTCAATTGTGTTTGTAAAAGTCTGTGGTAGCTTTTGTTGCAACATAAAATAATTTAAACAGAAAAAATTCAAAATAGCGCCAACAAACTTGTATTATTTGGGCGACTTTAAGCTTGTAGTTTTAACTTATTGTTAACTTAAAAACTATTTATTATGATTATTGCCTCGTATAAAGTATGTTTTGTGTATATTTATGGTTTATTTCATTATATTTGCAAGTTTAAAAGATTTTAAGTTTGTCAAAATTGTGGTTACACCATTTCGTTTCTAAAAAGGGGGACAAATAGAAAAACAGCTTTAGAAGTACGATTTGGAAATGTTCTCCATAGTCAAAGAATGCACTGCTATATTTAACTAATTGAAGTGTATAAACATACATGCTGTGTGCTAGATGTTATGCCTTTACTGCCTGTGTTCTGTTTGTCTTGTTAAATGAAAATCTTTTAATTATTTAATCTAATCACAGTCTTGTTTTTCCAACCACTCAGCGAACCTGTGAGACACGGGACAGCCCCTGTAGCGAGGCTTTGGCCCATTTGAGGGTCAGGCAACTAGCCAGGAACAGAGGGATGTCCTAGGTTTGATATGCTATGAAGATGCTTTCCTGTGTATGTTGATGGATTTTATGGGGAAAAAAATTACATTAAGTGTTCTGTTTCTGTAAAAGCATTGCAATACTGAAATTATCTGTATCAACTGCAATATCAATTTGTGCTACTGAAACAAAAATGTTCTTTAGAAAACCAGCCAAGAGCTGTGGCAAAATGTCACAGAGCTCAGAAAAGCTGCAGGAAGGTTTTCTTGGGAGTCTCTAGGTTAGTAAAGGGGTGAGTGGTCCTTCTGTTTCTCAACCAACTGTATTTTGTGTCTATTTATTTAGAAGAGGGGATGCAGTAACTTAGTGATGTTTTTCTTACATTTTCCTGGAATGGTAGAACAAATCAAAGGTGAAAATGATCAAAACAGTTCTGCTGACACCGATATCAGTGGACAAAATCTCATACTTCCAAACATGACCAAATGAACAATGTCAAAATTTAATGAAGGAGAAAAAAAACAACCTTTCAGTTTAGTCTAGGATATTTATTACTGGGATTTCAGCTGAAGATGCTTGAAGACTTTTTCATGGAATTGTTTAATTATTTGTACTTTACATGCCAAAAAAATAAAAAATTAAAAAATAATATGAGTGACCAGTTTTTTGACTGTCAAAACAATATCATTAAATGAAGATATAAAATTTCAATTAATGGGTATTTTACAATTATGTATATACTTTATAATTATTAAATTAATGCTACATATTGTACTAAATTGTTTCAGAGCATGATAGAAAGCACTGAAGAAAATGTTCCTGCTTAAATCAATGATATGGGTACTTTTTTTAAATAAACATGGATCTTCCTAATGTATTATTTCATAGTATTCATGTTTTAGAAGTGCAATGGAATGTTGTAGAAGTGTTAAAGTGCACACAGTGTGCTTGGAAGCCACCAGATCTGTTATATCAAAATGGCTACAGGCTGTAATGACAAGATTAAAGACATTTCCAAGTCTGGACAATGATAAAACAGTGTTTATTTCAAAACAATGGAATGACACTACATTTGACAAGCAACCCCCACCCCTAAAACAGCAGGCAGAAGTAGGAACTGGAGGTATAGATGATACAACCGATTGGAATTTCCATCATTCTCAACAGTGCGGCTGTAGTGACGGTGGTCCCAGATGAAAAGCCTGCAAAAGGCCAAGAATACACATTTATTTCAATACCTTAAATGCTTAAGTCATAAACTCCTAGTTATTAATGGAAACTGGCAATTCAGCTGCAGTGAATCCCTGTAGGTTTCATTTTTGATGACTAAACATTTAGATTAGTGATGTATCATCTCTTGTGTTATTTTGGGTTTAGCAGTTATGTTGATTTAGGTTGATGACAGAGAACTCAAAGTCCCCGTGCTATCATTATCATAAAGCAAGAGCATAAACAGCTAAATCATAGCTTAAACCAATAAACTGAGAAAAGATAAATAAAAAGTTGGTCTTCTTATTCCCTGTTTATCTCAAGGGAGGATACAAATGATACTGTATCTATTCACAATACCTATAGCCACAGTGGTATCACCAAGAAAGCCATTTCTATAAATAATACTACTATATTGCAAACCATCACATTATCTGAGCAAAATCCATTAAATATTTATTCTAAAAGAAAGAACAACTCAATTACTATATTTCCTTAATTTATTATGAACTGCTTTCCATTCAACAGCACTTAAAAATAATAGTAAACTCTATTGTAAACATCAAACAAAGTTAAGATGTCTGGAGTAAAGGATGGATGCACTTCTTCACATGTAGAATGTGACAGTATAATGATGCCGTGTATAGGTGAATCAAATGCATACATCATTAATTGTTAGTCCTCTATCAACAATGACAAGGAACTCAAATGAAGCTGCCATTACCTTGCTGCCGTCCTGCTCTTCCTCTAATGGAAGCTGCCACTGACTGCTCAGGGAGTTTTCTTCACAACAAAATGTCCAAATGCTAAACATTCACATTATGCAGATCTGACTGTGGCTGGTTTTTAAATTCAGGTCGAGTAAGCACCGTTTAGAAAAGGCAATTAGTTGTTGAATGCAGTTGCAATATATTTTTGCTCTAAACTTGACTCTTCTATATACTCAGATCCTACTGGGGAAAAGACATGGTCCTGCAGAAAACCATGTTTTATGTGTCTTACACAGTACAGTGTGATTGTGTCTCAATTCATTTTTGAAGGCATAACATCAAACACAGAAACATCACTCACAAATTCAGTGGATCTAGAGCTCCTGATGCAGAACATGATCTGAACCCGGGCTTGGGGGCTCCTGGCAGATGGCAGGGCTGATGAACTCCATCAGGTACTCACAGCGCTGGGGCTCTGAGGTAGATGTCACAACTGTCTCCTTTCCACATGTTAACTTAACCTGAAAGACAAAGAATCTCTCATTTTTTATTTGTCTAATGAGAAACAATTGTCAGCAGTAAAATCAGGCACAGAAAGACATTAAGTCAGGACTGAATGCTGAGGTTTACCATGGTGGATCTGTTAGGCCCTTGCCAGCACCCTGTTCCATGTTCATACTTCATCATAGAGTAGATATTATCCTCAGGACCTGCCCATTTTCCCCATGTTCTACACAAAAAAAAAAAAGGCAAAAATGTACATGATGAGTCATGGGTACTTTAAAAGCTTCACAGACAAACACAAACAACATAATCTCTTACCCGAGGTTCGTTTCAGATCCACCATACTTGGATTTCTGGGATACTCTGTTGAACGGACAAAGCCTGTAGATGTACCTGAAAGCCACAGAGAAATGCAGTCCCTTAGAAGCAGAACTACCACATAATAATTAAATGAAGGTTTCCGCAAAAGTTGAGGAGTGTGCACATACTCGCTAGTAGTTAACTCATAACACTGGCTGTAGAGGTAGGCAAATTCAGCATTTGGTCCAAAGTCAAAAGAAATTTCCTTCTCGAGGTTTCTGCAGACAAAAAGCAAATCCAGTAGTGAATTTTATTTTGCAGTTTTCAACTAATAACACACTGAATGTGCAACAAAACTGCCCAGTATAACTACTGATTGCAGTTGTGGAAACACTGACTGCATTAATGGCAAAGAAGCTGCATCATATTCAGTGCTTACTTGATCTGATCATCCTTGTCGCGGAGAACTCTCTCAGCCTCATCAAACTCATCCCTGGCTTTCTGCGCAGCTGGGAATCAGATGCATGGAATTAAAATATACTCTCACAGACAACTCAGTCCACAGTCAAAAACATAAATGTGCTTACATACACACACACACACACACACACACAATAAGTATAAGATAAATCACCAAAATCTAGATCATCTCATCTATTAATGCTTTTATAAGCGACAAGCAACAGACCTCTGTCATATAAAAGCAACACAGCTGTTCAGTAAATCTTCTCATACACATTTATTTGTGCCAACAGGATGAGTGATGAGTTTCACGATCATGCATTCAAATTAATAGTTGTGCAGTCACATCTGTGCCTTTTTTGATGGCATGTTAGAGCATGACTCACTCGCTCATAGCGGAGGACTGGATGAGCCATTCAGTTTTATAGACACTTACCATCAATAAGGACCTGCGTCTCTTGGTCATAGGGTGGCATAGTCCCCTCATCATCGTCCTCCTTTTTTTCTTGAGTTTGCGCTGTAGGAGTTCTCTGCATATCAAACACATATAAGAGTGACTTACTAAATAAACCTGAGTGTCATCCAGCATAATTTTGATGGAGAAACTCAATGGGCATACCTTATAATCATCATCTGGGTCATCATCTTCGTCTTCTTCATCATCGTCGTCTTCATCCTCTGGGATGTCATCTTCAGGGTACGGCTCAGAATCATTGTCAGAGACTGGCTCCCTTATGTCCTCCTGTGACGTGTCCACCGGAGCTGGGGCGGCCTGATGCCAACAGAGTCACATGTTTAGATGCGCAGAGGCTTTTGCACAGGGTGTTTACTAAAATAAGAAAATGAACATGTTTTACCTCTGAAATGTATTTCTCTTTGATATTATCCCAAATACCCTCAAACGCTACTGTGTCGACTTTGTCCGCTCCTCCCAGTAGACCCTACACAAACCAAATTCAATGTTCACGTTTTAATTTGCTCATCTTTTTAAGTTGTGTAATTTTTTATTCATGCATTTAACAAGAACTACATTTTAACAGCAGTATTTTAATAAAAACAATACAAAAAGTAAACGTTTACCTGGGCCTCTTCTTCTGTGAATGAACCATCTGAATCTGGGTCAAGCTCTGAATGGGACAGAAGCTCAGCCACCGTGACGCTGTGACAAATACAAATATAATATTCACAGATTTAGATTAGATTCAACTTTGTCATTCAACTTTATTGTCATTACCCATATACAAATACAAGGCAACGAAATACAGTTTAGCATCTAACCAGAAGTGCAATAACAGCAGTGCAGAGTGCACAGTATCTACAGTATGTAAAGTCAGTACTAATTTACCGAAAGATATGTACAATTAATATTTACAGTAAGATATGCAAGGTAATGTAGTCAGTAAGGTCCACTAGAAACACACAACAAAGCAAACAAAAAACAACACTGATTTACTGTCACACCAATAATCAGACAGTGTGGATGAACAGCAAGAACCCAGTTTTCCACAGTTATCCTAAAGGTTTTTAGGACTGTTTAGCTGTCTTTATAGACACTGGTATTTTAAATTTCTGGAAGAAAGTATGCCCACCTCTGATGTCCTCAGAAGTTAGTCTTGGGAACACTGAAGTAAAGGACTAAAGGTATAATAAGAACAAAGTGAATCCAGTTTGACACAGCTATCCTAAAAGTCATGTAATTGCTGTTTTTAATGTGCATTTAATGTTTTAATCTAATCTGCATTCTAAGATTTTATCAATATAAGCATTTTAATGTTTTACCTGTGTGCATTGTGTTAAGCACTTTGAACTGCTTTTGTGTATGAAAATGTGCTATATAAATAAACTTGACTTTCCTAGATATGAAAAACACTGATATAAAAAAAATTCAAAGAGCCATGCTCATCTCTACCGCATGCTATTTGGTTTCAAGAGCTCCATGTGGCAGAAATTTGGATTTCTAATGAGGTGCAGAGCAACATAAACACGGTACCAGAATAACAAATTCTGCATTTTGACTTTGCACTACTTAATTTGATCTTGCTCTTAAAAAGTTGTCCCTGTTAAGTGTCACTACACTGTCAATCTTTCTTCATTAAGGGTGCTAATATTTCTGGAGGATGATGATACTCACAAGCCATCTACATCATCATCCAGTCCAAGAAACATCTCAGCCATTCTAGCCTTGTCCTTCTTCATGCGAATGCGATCTTTTTCATCTGAAACAAAAATAATATTTTACCTTGTGTTATCCTTGATTTAGATTACACATTTATTTAATTACAGTGTTTTTGCTTGTTTTGCCATGATTCAAAATTTCTGGTCAGAAGTATTTTGCTACACAACTTGTGTGTGTGTCATTCAGGCAAATAAAAATATAACACAATAGACTATACCATCTGTGCTATGATGCTCTGTACAAACAATTGATGTACTATACCTTCCCAGGCCTTTAGATGGCGCTCTTTAGCTTCTTTCTCTGGCTGTTCTGCAGTCTCTTTTACAGTTCTCAGAGCTTCCACCTTCTCTTCCAGATCCTTCTTACTGACCTGAAGATCTGAAAGTTTGGCCTGTTGAGACAGATTCAAATAATAGTAATAAATGAATACATAATCAAATAAGCTTTACCTGAAAACAGGAAACAATGCCTTAAAATGATCTGCATAAAAAAAGTGTCTGAAGTAACCACACTGAAAGCTACTGTACTGTCACAAAGGCAATAGGGAAGAATAACTACAGCGTTCCACCAATGACTTCACCATCCAGCTGGAAGGCCTGGCATCTTAAATTCTCTAAAATTAAATGTTTTTTTTTTTTTTAGAAGACATCAGATGGTCAGCACCTAGTTTGTGTGTGTGAACCAGGTCAATTCTGAGTGAGCAAGAAGGAGGATGTGTTCAGCTTAAGCTCACTCCCATTACTGCCTTGAGTTTTTTCTGTGCATGATAAGCAAAACTCAGAGCTCTGGATTTTGATTATTACACAAACCAATTGTGAAGGTTTTCCTGCCATTCACACCTTCTTATCTTCTAGGCCACTCTTGGCCTCATGAATAAGTTGCTGTTTAAGCAGAAAGCCCTCCTTAGCAATCTCAGCCATCTTGAGCAGGCTCTCCCTCTCTTTGCGTCCCAAATCCCTGCAAATCGCACACGGTGAAAAAAAGTACTTGTGAAAAGCAAAACATTCAGAAACTTGGGTGTGTAGCATATAGAAGATGCTCCAATGGGGAATTCAGGTTTAAGATTGTAAAGCATTTATAGAATTATAATTTTAAAACATTCTCACTTGCAGGTGTTCTGACAGACAGCACCACTGTTGTACTCATCTGTTGTGTCACAGCAGTCTGTAGAGAAAATGCAGATGTTAAATCTTGGCCATGTAGTAAACTTGAAAGGAACTAGTCAGCACAGTTTAAAATTCATACCACAGATTCCGTCATTGATGCGGGACGAGGGGATAAAAGTTGGTCGGAAACCTACATTGGTGCAGTGGAAGCTACCATTGGGACAAGCAGCAGTGCCTGCAAATAAGTGTTAAATTTACAAAAGGATAACCCAGCAACTATTCCATTTAATATTGTGCACTGAGGAAAACTGAATACAAGATCTACCTGGCTCATCAGAGCCATCTTGGCAGTCACAATAGTCATCATTCACTCTGTCAAATGAAATAGTGTGGGAGCCATCCAGACAAGTAAAAGATTTGCCCTCTTCATAGAACTGCAGTTCTGTCAGGTTGAAAAAAAGAAATGAATAATCAGCTCCAAAACTACAAAGAACTGATAACTGTCACTCAACAATGTATTCACGGAACTGTCTTATAGCTGAAATTACATAATAACTGCTTACTTGATAAAGGGACGCCGCGAGGGCGTTGAACTTCGACTGCAGAGACTCCCACACTAAGCAGCAACAGCAGCAGGAGGGACTGGCTGGACATGGCGGTGCAGTCACAAGGTGTTTCAGACTTTAGCGAGAATCGGATGCACCTGAACCGCCTTTATGAATCTTGCAGATGAATATGAATACAAGAAACACCGTGAGACCACTAAAGACATTCCGTGATAAGGTTCACAATAGTATCATATGTTAGTGAACATGAAGCATTTACGTTTTCTGTCACGTAGCTTGACAGAATACCATTTACATTACTTGTTGTTAGTTAGCCAAGAGCTAACAAATGAATGCTAACTGCTTTAGTTAAAACTTTAGCTACAAGCACAGCACAAACTAACATCTAATGGAAATGCCAACAATACAAATATCTTAACAATAACTATAACGAGCACCGAAGAGCAAAACAGAAGAAAACCTTGTACGTTTACCCTCTTAACAGAACAAGATAATGGATAATCATTACCAGTCGTTACAGCGCGTACTTCCGTGGCAACAAAGCGCATGCGTACATTTCCAACCCTTTTCTGTCTTGTTTCTCTGTGATTGGACGACGCTTTTGTCAAACTCTTCTGATTTGCAGAGAATCGTGACACCTGTCTAATGTGGAGGATTCTGGGTAACCTATACTTGAGGGTGCAGCCATCTCATCTAAGAGGGTAGATTTGTATGACTTCATGTAGTCATCACTCTTTACACTATTATCTTTATACTGTGTTTAATATTAGCATGAGCACAAATAACACCCATGTGGATAACTACTTTAAAACTGCCACGATCCTTCCGGTGCAAAACTTTTAGGCACTAAACGTAAAGTAGGGATGATTTTGATTTGTTTTGATTTGATTTATTCTTTCAAGCATGTAAAGCCAGTTGATATGTCAACACACATAATTTTACACATATCCAACAAATGCTAATCCAATATCAATCTGCTTATACCTAGTATATGCTTGAATGGAGTAGGAAGAAGTCAGACTTATCTAGTCCTACCCCATGACATCATCTTACATCATTGGTTTGCAAGCAGTATCTCTACATAAATAATTCTCTTCTACACCACACAAGTAATATACTAGAAAAATT
>NW_018127985.1:2359860-2383152 GCF_001952655.1 Monopterus albus | reverse complement strand
CTAAACTAGGACCAACATTCACAAAAAACCTGTTAAACTTATCTACTGCATCCTCCATTCTGTTGACCGGTGTGTCATTATCCATAAAATATTGGGGGTAGTTACTCTTGCTGGAACTATTTCTAATCAGTTTATTTAATATATTCCAAGTACCTCTCATGTTATTTTTATTATCCTCTAATACTTTAGAGTAATATAGTTTCTTACATCTCCTCAAAATCTCAATTAATTTGTTCTTATATGACTTATATTTTTCTTCCGCCTTCTTTGATCTGTCCTTTATGAATTCCTTATATAACACATTCTTCTTTTTACATGCATTCTGTAATCCCTTACTCATCCATGGTTTCCCACTGTAATTCCTTTTGTTTTTATACTGCTTACGAGGACAGTTCCTGTCATATATTTTCTTAAATATATTTAAAAATTGCTCACATGCTTTATCTAAGTCTTCCTCTCTGTAAACTGATTCTGAGTTTTGCCCCATAAAATCCTCTTTAAATATAGTGCAAAAAATGCATACAAATCAAGTTAATATTTGATATGACCACACTTTGCGTTTAAAACAGCAGAAATGATCTTAGCTACACTTACACACGCTTTTTCAAGGTACTTGGCAGTGGTTGTTCCAAGCATCTAGAGGAACTTGCTGCTGTTCTTTGTAGATTTAGGCTGTTTTAGTGTCTTCATGTAATCCCAGACTGACTCCATGATGTTGACATCAGGCTCTGTGGGACCCATACAATTCTGTTGCAGGACACTTTACTTCTCTTGTCTCTGTTCTCCATGACTCTGGCTGTAATGAGTCATTATGTAGAATCAATTTGTAATTTGTAGATCAACTCTGTGTGTTGTAAGAATCTAAATATTTAAAGCAACATGTAAAGATTTTTTCACACTAGCCTATTGTATTTCTGAAATAGTTTAAATGTTTTTAACAAATGCATTGGCTGTGAACATATTCTCTCATTAATAAAATACCGTGATTTTGTACACATTTTTATATCAGCCTCAGATAGGCACATAGTGATCAGTGTTAAAAGCAAGATGTGTGCATGTGGGTACAAGCCTATACCAGAGTTGCCTCTACTTAACATTGACACTAGAAACCAATTTGGACATTTAATAAGCCAGTCTTGTTGTAGTTTTGTTACATTTAGAAAAAAATATATATTACCAGACCCTGGATTAATAAATGAATAGTATGAATGTAAACAATGCATAGGCTACAGACAAGTAAAATGCTGACAATTCATTCAATAACAACCTAATAAACTGCACTAACATTTTAGGAAACTGCAATAATAGCAAACACTAGAATGGTATTGCATTTAATATGAAATTTTTAGTTTATTTGTATTTTTAACACACTTTACAGTACTGAACAGTGAAATAAAAGAAAAATATACTGATATACTATAATATTGTTTTCTATATAGATGTTTGCTTATTAAATGCATTTATTCACAAAATGACACCCCAGCTCTTTCAAGAGGAATTACTTTCATAAAAATAATATAATAAAAAATAACTTGGACACAATTTTACACATTACAGCAAGATCATTTACAAATATTACAATTATTTCATGTTGTTTTTTTTTCTCCCTTGAATAATCTTTCTTATTTGTGAACAAACACATGATTTAAAGCCCAAAGAATTATTCTCAGAGGGAGTCAGTCTGCAACAAAGTAACCTGACATCAACCCTAAAGGGAACCAACTAGTTAGGCCACCATGGGAGGGACATTTAGGCTGTTAGTGCTAGTTACTAAGAAACAAAGGTGATGATAGTTCTAGGAATGGTTAAGTAAGGTAAATGAAGACACATTTATTTCCTTTAGAAGTATAACATTCTCTGTGACTATATCACCCTATATCTGACTTCATCAGTCAAATAAGTTCACCATCAAATGGAAATTTAATAAACAATGACTGGTTCTTTTAATTATGTCTCTAAAAGGGCGTCAACAATGACCACCGCACAATTAGGGTCTGTGATTTGGCACAGTGGGATATAATCACCAAGGGACCGCCAGTGACTAAACCACCGGCACAGGCTGTACATCATCTGAAACACATTGTCAGTCTCCTAACCTGCCAAAATTAAGTGCTGGTACAAATATATTTAATGATACCATTAATTCTGGACAGTTAAAAATGTGACAAACTGTTAGTACAGGTGGGCAAAATATAATCAGAGAATGAAAAAGTGAGGATGTGGCCTGCAGTGTTTTACTGGTTTACTTAACCTTAAGTGGTTATTTGTCAATCACTGTGACTTGGATAAATCTATCATTTACATTCTAATATTACATTATATACAAGAGTGGCAACGCTTATAGCTATATCATCAACATGTGATTCATTTTCCAGACCATCCACAAGAATGATATAAAAATAAACTGTACACAAACTGTTCAAAGAAAACACATACCATGGTTTTCTTTTCATCATTTAAAAAGAATGGCAGCAATCAATCAATTGAATAATATTCTGAATAAGAAACAATTGCTACAGTATCGTGTTTGTATGGCAATTAAATATTAGTGTTGTTATAGCTTATGGCAGAACAAGAAGCCACAAAAATAAAGCAACATCTTTAAAGTAAAAGGGCAATGCATATGGGAGTATTTTATTTAAGTAACTGCGACATTAATCCTGAATTCCCATTCCACTAAATGTAAGCCTGTGTGGTGGCCCCACAGCTCTGCTCCATCCTGCGACAGAGCAGGTCAAACACACAGGCTTCTGTTGCATCGAGCTGTGGTGTCTTCAGATAAGCTCAGTTACTGACCTGCAGAAACTTGCTCTTATCTTCAAAAGAACCACACTCATGTTCTTTTATTTATTTATTTGTACCCTGTGAATAACAAACACCTAAACAAACTGTGACCTATTTAAGCTGTGCTGGTCGATTCCTAAACACAATTCAACAAGATGTGGCGATACTAGTGATTGAACAATGACACACATGACAACGTCTTTAGCATCCTGCCTTCTCTTTCTGTTAATCACTTGCTTACGTTTTCATATTAGAATGCAGGCAAACACGACCACACACACACACACACACACACACACACACACACACACACACACACACACACACACACACATTAACTTCTTCATGATGACATGAAAAAACATCATTCATTCCCACTGCCTGCAAAATCTTAACTCCAATTGCTTATTTTTTCTGCATGTCTCCAGGTAGCTATAAGATTTTACCATTCTGATTAAAAAAACAGCACATTCTTTGTGTTGGTCTGAGCACAGTAACAACATGATGACTAATTGATGACAATGTTTTCCTTTCTCCTCAAAATGCAATGCTGGATACACTGTGTATAGACACACTGATATAGTAATAAACATACAGACATCATATAAATATCCTAGGATATCTATTATATATCTTAGAAATCTACATACTGGCAGGTATGTATCCTGTATCTGACATTAAGGCAAAAAAAGCATCAAACATGACAAGGATGATTAGGGACTGTCACACTTCCTATTGGCCATATCATGCGTCTACCCCCGGCATTCAGCCTCCCTGATTTTCTTATTCATCCGGACCTTCAAATCACTTCATCAACTGAAGTTTCTCATCCTTTACTTTGGTGAGAAGTGTTGTGTATGCAGAGACATAAAGACACAGTGCAAATGGGTGCGAGATGAGTAAAAATTTGTTCTTTTGATGAAATAATTATTTCTTCAACATATTTAGCAACCATTAAATAGAAAATAGGCAGAACATATGCTTTAAAGCATCACATGGCTTATTCTCAGAAAATTTAAAAAAGATCCTTCTAAAAGAAACAAAAACAAACTGGAAAGAGTCCACTGGTGGTTGTGGTGGTAGTGATTGCTCTGCATCTAGAGTTCTGAGTTATTATATTAGCAGAAGAGCAACAAAGGAAGACTTACAGCTTAAAACATATCACCACAGAAATTCTATGTGTGAGATACACACCACAATACCATGAACAGTAAAGAGAGATCTTTAACAAGAGACAATCGTAAATGATAACAGGATCAGACACTCCTGTCCCACAATGCATTGCTTCACAACAGCTCCATTCAGGAAGCTGGTGTTTCAGAAAGGCACAGAGCCATCTTGTACCAGTAGCACTCTCCTCATAAAGGGAAAAGGGGTGTGGGACCCAGCGGCCCCTTCATCGCAGTATCTTCCTTTCCTTTGATATTTTCCCTCGTTCCTCCTCCAACTCTGTGGATTTTCTTAGTTTTCTTTCCGACAGAAATGGAAAAAAAGTCACTTGGACTGTAGCTTTTCCGAGGAGAACAGTTTCTGTTGAGATTCTAAGGAACATGAATTACTAATACTGACAGAACACTAGGTAATACTCCATTAAGAGATGGCTTTTTCCAAAGAGACCCATTACTGATCAGTGTCCCTCATGTAAATGCACTCATACATACATACATACAATCAAGTGCATGTGCATGTGTATGTGTAAGGAGTGGGTAAATATGGGCTGCAATTATACTGCATGACTGATGCATGCACACATTGCATTGATGTATTCTACATGACTTACTCCTGTTGTGTCTTATGTGTTTGTGTGTTGCTTTGTGTGCGTTTATGTGTATGCATTCCAGTCTGCTACGCTATTTTCAGTTGCCCATCATCAATGCTGTTCTAAGTTCCTGCCAGTCTAAAATTCATTATAAAGCAGTCAAAGGACTTGTCACTCCTCCAAATCTACAGTTGCTGTGTAAGTAACTTCTCTTGAAGCATTTTTAATTTATTCCCTTTTTGAAAAATATATTTAAAGGTCTGTATTGTCGTTGTAGTCTTATTTGTTCTTGGTTTGGCCACTGAAAGGATGAACAAGATAATGTGTGCAAGTGAAAAGGGAGATACAGGAGCAGAACTCATGTATCTTCAGCTTGTGAAGAAGAATCCTCCTCTTCCTCTACAGGACTTGTGTCAGAAAGTCTCTCCTTTTCAGATCTCACCTCCAACCTAGCTTTCAGCGCCTCCTGTTCCTCTTCCATCTCCTCTTCTTCCATTGCCACCTCGTCTTCTTCTTCTATTATGTCCTCCTCTGCCATAATGTCTTCTTCCTCCTTTTTATCCTCCTCCCCCTCCCCATGACTACAGTCCTGTGCCAGATGATTTTTCATGGGTTTGGCGTCCTCATCTCTCTGATCTCTCAGAGAGCTGTCTTCAAGGGTGAGCTCAAACTGAAACTTGTCAATGCAGGCATTTAGATCCTTGCCCTGGCCCACAGGAGGTGGCGAGGGGCTTTGCGGTATAGTGCTCTGGTACCAGTCCCTATTGTCCTCTAGAGTGTCCAAGATGTCTTGGGCATCAGGGTGCACCAGGTCTCCCCATGTCTCCCACAGTGGGTGGACAATGTAGTCAATAAAGCCCACCTGCATCAAGAGAAGAAAAGTAGGACTGGCATCATATAAACTAGCACAGTGGTGTCATTTCATTTCCTGCAAATCAGCATTCAAAATGTATGAGGAAAACTGCTGTGATCAGAGATGACAGATCGCTGTCTGCACTGTAGTTATCACACCACCTACAGCATTTATCACAGTTAACCAGTTGTGTACAGAATCATATCCATGCATGTAAACTTTTGAGCCGATCATTTACCTGACTCTTTTCCACAGAAGCAGTGTGTTTATCACACATGGGACTGATCTCCATCCCTCGCTCCCTCTCCTTGTCTCCCTGCCTGAAGAACTCCTCCATGATTCTTTCTGTCCATTGTCGATACACAGCCAGAGGTTTTGTGGGATTGCTCAGATCAGCACAATGCACCATGTTCCTTAAAACCTGCACAAACACATACCTGCATTTTACTCACTACTGCCTATGCAACATTGTAAGCACCTTATGCCACCGTAGATTCAAATATGCATGGGAATCATCTGCCCTTAACCTTCTCTGTCCTTCTGGTTGTTTGATGCTTTGTGTTTTAAATGAACAAATCCCCAAACAGCTGACAGGAGTTGGCTCAAACTCGGATTTCTGATGACCTTTTTTACTTCTTTACATTTCTTCGTTCTTCTTTTCTGCTCTATTAATTGCTTGCAATAATTGCTTAATTCCAAAATTTTCTTTACCTTTCTCCTCTTTTCCAAGCACCTCATCAGCTGCTCCTCCCTTCTCCATTTCAGCTCACAGTTATCATTAATTGTCATATTCAAAACACTCAAAGGTGTCCTCTCTACTCACCACTGTATTGGCTCTGGCTTCACTTCTATTTCTCCTCTCCCCACAACAAAGTGCTGAAACATTTATCTTTTAGCACTGCAATCACATCCCTCCGACTCCCTCTTTCAGTGTTAATCATCAAATCTGTGACATTTAGCTATTTGCCTTCAAATCATGTAGTTAAACAACAGCTCATGAACAATTCTTACCTAATGTCAGCAACTACAGACTAGTGTGGTTGTTCATTCCTTTGCAAAACTCTTGAAATATATAATTATCATAGAACATCTTATTCGAACCCATGATTCAAACTGGCACAAAGAAACAAAATTGCACCCTTCGCTATTTTGGATGCTCCTGAGCTCTTAAATTAGAAACTGTAAATATCTAACCTCCTCCTTGATACTCATACAGAGACTGGAACCTCTGGGAAACCACTAGCGTGTTTCTTTTTTTTCTAATGAACTGTTTATGATACCTCAGGTTTTCAATTTGTGGATGAATTGATGAACCTCTGATCTTCTCTGTATGACATTCAAATACATGTCTGCATGTGTGGCTGGTACCTCACCCTCCCTTGAACTCAATCAAGATAATATGAGGTAGCTGTTTCTTACTGCAAGAACTGCCCCACGAAACATCTCTCCATCTTTATTGTCAAAGCAAAGTATTATACATCAAAAACTTTTAAGCATTGTCTACTTGATCCTACAGATTTAAAACTGAGAGTTTTTAAATCACATGTTTCAACCTCTTGTTATTTCTAAGCTAAAGAAAGATACTTAAAGAAAAATGAGAAAATACAAACAAGCCCTGGCGTCATGTGCTTTATATGTACTCAGCATAACAAGAAGCAATATGTAATTCATGCAAGACCGTATCTTCTACATACAAGCTGCATCTCGCAGAGACGCTACACTTTGACACTGCAGAGTAAAAATGCCTTCACCTGAAATGGTTTTCTGCCCAGCCACCCTGCCATGCTCATCAAATATCCCTTCACTTCACCTCTACAAGTGTCTACATCCTGCCAAGCTTTCTTTTTTGCTTTTGTAGCACTCAGAATTAACAGAATATCTCCTATCAATGCTCACCTAATGTTCATTCCTCAGAATCAGAACATCTACTCAGTGTCAAAACTGATGATTGATGTTACTTGTTTAAAAAAGCTTGAAAGTGACATTTCACCTGTATGCGATCAGTATAGTGGTCGAGCAGCAGTACTCCAGAACTTGTGACTTTCTTGGTTTCTACCATAGTCTTGAGGTCTGCTAGCAAACTCATGTGTTTAGACATATCTGTTGCCAAAACCTGGGGAAAAAATTGATATGGATGAAAAAGTTCTAAGTGATGACAGAGAATCACAGGAGCAGATGAAGAGAGATAAAGAAATACAGTATCTTCATCATTCAGAATGAGTTTGCTCTCACCATATCAATGACAAGTTTCCTCAGGCTCTGTCTCTGCCTCTTGCTGAGGTTCTGGAAGATGTCACAGTTGTCCTCATGAAGCAGCTTGAAGCCCACAGCTAGGTGATGGTTCTCCAACACAGACTCATCATTATACATCAGGGCTAACTCTGAGTCTGAGGGAAGCACCATATAACATGTGAGTCAAAAACACATATGGTAATTACATCACCGTGCTCCAGTGATCAGCATTAGCACCAGACTGGGATGGTACTATCTCAAAATGTATAGATGTAACATGATTAATACTGAGAATAAAAGTTTAAAAACAGCAGTTTATACAAATACTAGGTAGGTAGGTTACCTACAAATGTGGCCGCATCTAATTCTCACCTGCATTATACCGTTTTAAAACATGTGACTTTTACCAAGTTTGAAAAGACAAGACTTGCCATTCTCTTCTTATATTGCTTTCCTTACTTTCTTGGTTCTTTCTAGTTATGGTCAGATACCACACATTTCAGGGGAACTGAATCTGAATTCATTGTCTTTTATAAATGAAGAGCAGCTATTTGTTTGCCCCTGCCATCATAACAACCTCTGTTTTTCCCATTTTCTTGTTTTTAAAATCATTTCTTAATCTCAGTTTTGACTCACTGGTGTTTATGAGGAATTGGTTGGACACCCCTGGATGGTCCACATCATGGATGGCAGCAGCAAATAATGCAGCCAGTATCTCTAGATCAGTGAACACAGCCTATCAGAGAGAGATTAAAGATAGGAAAGGGAAACAATCAGTTAAACTACAGATGACAAATGATCTTGGAGTGTTATGTTTTTGACAATGGTAAACCCGTAGAGGAATTTACATCTAGAGCTGGTGTGGATAGCAGAACATGAGTAGACTGAGTGACATCTGCAGCATGGAGGCTGTTGTGGTAGGCCACATTGGCATGGTAGTGGTCCTCCAGGGTCATTACGTAAGTGACAAATGTATCCACAGGGATCCGAAAGGTCTTCAGTAGATCTCTTTCCTGCAGCAGGAAAAGTCCACAGTGGTCATGGTCTCAGATGAGTCTAGCATATATTCTTATATATATATATTTTTTTCACTTGCTGTTTTTATAGTACCTTTATTTTGTATTACTATGTATCTATTTTTTATTTTACATTTAGACTCTATATTGTTTGGCATTCATTGTGGACAGCACAGGAAGAATTTCATTGTGCAGGGAAACATATTTCCTTACTGTACATATGACAATAAACACTTTGAATCTAGTTTATATGCTGCTGTATAATCCATTGTTTCTCACCTGGAAGATGGCAAACATTATGCAGCTTAGGGGTCGGTTATTAGAGAATTCTGCCAGACGAAAAATATTAAGGCCCCACTTGTTCAAGTCTTCCAGCTCCTGAAGGCACAGCATTAACACACATCAGCACAACAATCCAACAGTTTGTACTGAATTAGATTCAATCACAATGCACGTGAAACAACATGGATTGTAGCTACATGGCTTTGTGGTGTTTTGTTTTTGCCTCTGGTGAAACTGGCTTCTGTTCATGTGCAAAACATTGTTTTCCAAACAGCTCTTGCTCAGTTTCTGACAGATCAATATGAAAAAGAAAAAATCATGCAGTTTCCTTTAGTTTTTCACATAATTGGGTGTAGTTAAAGAAATGTGTGAAAATGCAAATGTTTTTTTTACATAGAAGGAATATGTCAAGGAGAGTAGGAGGAAATATGTTTAACCTGTATTTTTGAGTCTTTTATAGTCTTAGTTATCTACTGTATGGCTTTATGTGCATGTGTATGCAATAACTTGCATCTGGTAGGTTGCCTTTCCATCCATTTACCCTGGCTAATGCATCTTCGTGTTCAGTCTTCACGCCGAAGCGAGGCATGGAGGAGTTGGAAAGGCTGGAGCTGTGCGTGAGCTTCTTCACACCACTAATGTGACACATGGGCTTCTCCCTCTCCCTCAAGGTCGGGGATGGGATCTCAACCTCATTCTGCTTATCTGGAAGGATCAACAGTCAAAGGTCAGCCAGGATGGAGACGTCTTGTATAAGGGAGTTGAGCTACTGGTTGATCACAAATGGGCGGCGGGTTTGATTTACCTAGAAAGGTAGTGGAGATGTATTCTGACACCTGGTTCCCTGAGCGACTCATTTCTGACAAATGGGAAAGCTCCCTGTTCAGCATCCTCTTGAACTGTATGAAGTGTGTGTGTGGGGGGGACAGAAAGTGAGTGACTTGAATAGTAGTAAAGTAAAAGCATAAATGTTACTGGCATATTGAAAAATGTAGAGACATGCAGTTTGGTAAACCTTCAGAATTAGCATTGTACTTTAGATCCTATTTGCAATGACACATAACACATCATTCAAATATGAGAAAACAAATTATCACCCCGAATCTAGCTCTATTCACTAACGGGTGAGAAAATCAATTGTGAATCATGCCTCCTCTTTTTCTCAGATGAGAACATACTGTTCAATACCCTGCTCCAGTGTGCTAGCATTTTGATTGCTTTGTGTTGGATATGGCATGTTCATATATGTTGTTTTTCATACATCTACATGGCAATCATTAACAGCTAGGCTGCAGGTCCTCGCTATACAGATACAAATATCATCTAAGTGACTACATTATCCCTGCAGACAGAAAAACATGTTCCAGAATGTTCGTTCAGATTTTATGTAATGTTTTGCACCTGCAGATAAACCTGATATTTGGAGGCTTGACAGTTCCCTGTCGCACAAGTCACTTTAAGGTATTATGCGATTCAAACAAGACCCCTGAGTCTGTGTCCTACTGACTGATCTTTCACACATAACAATCTCCATGGCAACCAGAGCAGTTGCTATGGCAACTGCCTCCTCACAGTCAGTCCTTCAGCTTGATGTGAGAGCAGTAGCTGCTTGGGTGACAATCTGATGGAGTAGGCAGGTGTCTCTGACCTTTACCAAGGTCAACCCTCCCCTCCTCCACTGTCTTCCTCTCTGTGTCGCTTATGTCTGCTCCTCCCTCCCTCTCGAGGTAAACAACCCTCTCAACTACTGCCCTCAAGCCCTAAAATCCCCCTCAGTCACAGCTTTCACTTTGCATTTTTGCCATTTCACACACTTCGCGCATTCCCACCATCTTTCACTCTGTTCATCTCAGTTGTCACTTTTTTTCCATCCTATCCAGTCAGGCGCTCATTACATGATAGGTCAAGAAAATAGGTACAAGTTGTAAAGGCCATCAGGTAAAATCAGTCATCAGGAGCAAGGAACGCTTGTCAAGCACAGCGGCACACTTAAGCAGCAGGCTCAGGCCAAACCTCCTCCTCCTGTCTCACTCTCTCTCTCTCTTCCTCTCATAGTTTCCTTCCCTAATGCTGTAACGCTGAGTCATAGCTGCCAACCAACACTTCCACAGTGCCAGTCTGAGTGCCAGGACAAACAACACTCTTGTACACCTGGATATGCAAGGGGCTCTATCCTGTCTGATCATAAATAAAACTGATATACAAATGCACACACATGCACAATGTGACCTTTCACTGAACTATATCCTGCACATTTTGATTCAGATGGAACCATGACAACGGAAGTAAATAATATAATACAAATTTTATGAGTGTAATTCAATGAAAGGGTAAAGACAAAGGCAATAATTAGTTTTGGTAACATAATGGCAGAGCTGACATAGTATAGAAACCTTCCCCAGTGTCTAATTTTATACATTTTATAGATGCAGAGTAGTGGTACACCTAAAAAAATATGCATTGTATTTCACTGAGACTGCAAGTTTTTAGTGAGACCAACCTGAGGGCAGCCTCACTAAAGACCCAAAGCAATTTCTTAGATTTTAAGCAGCTCTTTATTCTCAAAAGACAGAAATGTACTGTAGATGCTGCATAAAAGAGTGATATTGTTCCTTTGTTTACAGCAGTGCTGCAATGTAGAAACACTGAGCAGAATTAATAGGGTTCCTCTACAGTGGATTCATGTGTACGTTATGTACAAGAAGACAGTCAGCAATATCCTTCTCACAAAGCCACTGTCAGACACAACACCAGCCACCACCATCACATATCCAGTATATAAGGAGCTAGTCCACATGTAGCACATTGTACTTATACTCCCTTATAAGCACATAACATCCACCGACCAGATAGCAAACAGATGAGTTGTTGATGCATGCATAGAAGTAGCAGTAACACTTGAAGAGTTCACAGCATCTATCCAAGATGGCCACTGCCAGGCCTTGTTTGCCTTGTGCAAGCCCTTCAAGTCCTACCTGGTCCCACCAGCTGATGAGCCAGGGCCTGGAGCAGGTCTCACAGAACAGGTCCACTAAGGGTGTCCTGCGCTCTGCCGCCGTCCCTGCCCCCTCCAGAACCCCTCCGGCAGTGGCACCAAGGTCCAGTTCTGCCCCTGCCCTCCCCTGCAGGGGGCTGTAGCTGGAGGACCGGTGCAGCCTGTAACCCCCTGGTACAGGTGAGGGGCAGGGTGACGGCGCTGGGTCAATGGCCTCCACCACACCCATGTTGAGGGTGACGGGGGGTTTGGGCCGGTGGCACAGGCAGGAGGTGTGGTAGTGGAGCGGGGTGGAGGCAGTGCAGGTGCCCCAGTGGCATTGGGACGTCTTCAGGGTGTGTGGGGAAAGGCCACAGCCAGTCAAGCCGGGACACTCCAGAGTGATGGCTGCCCCGAGAGGGGGCAATGGAAAAGGGGAAGGGGGTGAGGGCAGGGGCTGCTGGCGCAGACTGTCCGTGCCTACATGCAACACCCCAAATCAGGCCACCAAGTCAATCCGGAGTCAGGCTCCAGCCTCAGTGTGGTCCAAAGATGAGGGTCCTCCTGATGGGCAGACCAGGAGCCCCCTGGATCTGGCTGCTGTGGAGACTACATCTCATCCCATTTGCTCAGCAGACTGGCCCAAATCTACAGTCACTGCAGGGTAAAAGTGGATGCGAGCCGAAAGAGAGAAGATGGATGGAAATGGAGCGAGAGAGCGAGGGACCGTCTGAAGGGCACCCTAAGGAGCTGATAGAGAATATGAGTAGGAATGTACGGGAGATGTAAATAAAAAAAAAATAGTTGTGACAGCTGTGCTGCTTGACAATTAGCAATAACACATTCAGATGATGGAGGTGAGAACTATATAGAGACGGTGACAGCTGGATAGAAAGATGACTGTAGTATTAAATGAGGGAGGCAAAAGGAGCTTGGATGATAGCAGGAACATTGGGGAAGGGAAGGGAGGGCAACAGATGATTGATAGCAAGAGAAAAACAAAGATGAAGGCTGAGAGAGAAAAAGACAGAGAGGGATGTAGGCAGGCCTGTAGTAGATGGTCAGGCTGAGGAACCACACCAGTGCTGTGGTCTGGAAAAACACGCTCCCTTTCCCTGCGTCGACTGCCCCTCCCCCATGGTACGGATCCAGAGGCCCGGCCCAGTCCTACCAGTGCCTCAGCTCATCTGTGCCGTCTCACACTGATCCCAGAAACAGTCAGTCCACAGTCAGTCAGGCTGCCTGTAGCCCAGTCCCCTGCTCTGAGTCAATCCATGCCACAGCTGCCCAAACCACCAGAGTCTCTAATCCTGTCGCTTTAGGCAGCCTTTCTTATTCCAGTGCTCTGCCTTCTGCGCCATTTCCATGGATGCTGTAGACAGCTCTTGCAAGCTAATCAGGCTGTGTGGCTGCAGGCGCCTGCATTTGTGTGTCTGTGCTTGCTTCTGCTCTCAGCCTGAGTGCGCATGTGCGACCAGACAGCATGCACGTCTGCTGAAAATATGTGTGTGAGTGAGGGTGCAAGGTTGTGAGTAAGAGTGAGAGACTGAGTGGGAATATCCATGTGTGTACCTCCATGTTGGCACAGTGCGGAGGATTTCTGTAGTTTTGCTTCAGCTGCTCAAAGGCAGCAACATATTCAAACAGACTGCATTTACTCCAGGAGACTTTGCACATTGTATACGCACACATGTAAATGTGGGCACACACACACAGACATACACACACCAGGCACATACTGTACATGTTGTGCTTTAAGCCCTCTCCTGTTATCTCCCTCAGTCGTTTCATCATAACCTGACTGATTGTAAACATGAAGAGCCCTGACATGAATTTTCCGTGCAGTGCAACATGGGAAGAATTTCTAGAATAAAACAAACAAGGTACACGATGCTGTTTCTTTAAGACTCAACACTATTAAAGGAGCATTGCCTCTCTTGCATTGGTTGTTACCCAGACCACATGGCTTGTGGTCAGAGTGGCAAGCCAATAACTAAAAGGGAAGGGCAGACCCTGCTGCTGTTAGATAGCAACCAAGGTTACAGCAGAGACATCAGCACCGGGACCTGTTCCTCCTCTGTCTAGTGTCCTCCTCACCCACAGACCATCACCTTCCATCCCTTCTTATACCTTCCTTTCTCTGTCCCCTTGCCCACAAACACAAATGCATACACACCTAAGTAGCCTGCTCATGTGCATATATATAGGCATGTAGCTGTAGATAAGCAAAATGTACAGTGCCATAATCCAGTGCAATCGGGCTGCATGTGTCGTAGTTAAAAACGCAAATGCACACCAACTGATATTTGCCACTTTAATTTAACCAGTGGCATAAAAAACAAACCAACCTTATTATTCATCAATACTGTAAATTTCAACCACAAGATTGCAAACAAACCCAGGAAACAAAAATGTTCAGCACACAATTTTTTTTTCTACAAAAGCAGCTTAATTACTTCAACAGCTGTCTTGTCTTTTACTAAACAATAAATGTGTCAAGGTTCAATGTGACAAAAGAGGCTGGACAAGCTAGGTGAAGGCTTTTACAGCTCTTGAAGTTTAAGGTTTCAGCAGGGTGTTGTTTTTTTTTTAATTAACTGTTGTGAACTTTACCTTGGAGCTGCACAGTTTGTGTTTGTCAAAGAGCAGAAGCTTAAATGGTAGAAATAATGTATTTTATACCCTGTGACTGAAACAACAGCAACTCACTATTAATGACTTCTCAGGAAGTGATGAAATGTTCATGTGAGAACTACACTGTTTACAGTATGTTGTTTATCAGGAAACTTGGCGCCATCTTGTGTTAACACTGACAAAGATGGACAGTGATAGTACATTGAACATTGTGTGTGTGTGTGTGTGTGTGTGTGTGTGTGTGTGTTTGTGGACAGTTGTGCTTAGGTTCCAGGTACTTGAGGGAAGAAAGGGTGCATGCCCATAAGGTTGTCACCCATGATTGGCTGAATGTAAACATTGTCATGACTCAAGTATTAGACTCTCAGTCACAGCATGTAAACGTACACTTATTAGATTAAAGGTAAAATGGGGAGTTCACTCATTAGTTTAGAGGTAAAATGAGGACTAGCACATTGACTAGAGGAAAAGCGGTGAAAATGTCATTTCTGCAAGTTTGTGTTCTGCTTGTTGAACAGATGTTTGATAAGCTGCTTGTTTACTCTTCGTTACTGGCATATTTTATTGCATGCATTATTAACAAGCATTTTTGCTATTGACATGACATCCTCTGCTCAGCGCCGCTCCTGCGTAAACAGCCTATAAAGCTCTGCAAGTTACAGGTAGGAATGCTCCAGGTTCTGGCTACTGAAGTTCCTGTGGTGGAAAAACTCTAATAGTTGCAAACATGACCCATCCTTGGTCCCTTCATTAGCAGTTGCTAAAACATTTGTAGGACTACTCTGATCAGTTAAGACTTAGCTTTGTGTAGAGTGCATGAGATGAAACTGCAGTTGTAGGCCTTTGTTTTGGCATAAAAGTTTTCCCTCCGGTGTCTCTAGCAACATTACAGTGAATGAAAAGACAAAATAAAGTCAGTAAAAGAAGTAATTTGCGAATAAATTGTGCTATTGCAAAACACTGGGTCTGAATCACTTGTATGGAGCTAATCAAAGTTATAGGAGTCACATACAATCTAAAAAAAATGCTAACTGCTGTTTGACTGCAACTTTGGTCTAATGCTGAAAGCTTGACTCTTTCCACATGTTTACACTGAAAATGGAAATGGCCTTAGGATTTTTGAAGGGGAAGTTTGAGTGAGAGAGCAATGTGATTGGATTTTTGTGTGACCCCACACCGCTACACAGCTGTGTATAACACAATGAGACAGGCTTTTACAATTCAGAAAAGTTATCATTTGTCTGTCACTGCAATACCTGTGAGGGAAAAAAGAGTGGACCTACAGCATTCACATTACAAAGTCATCTACTATTAGGGACCGATTTGGTAATGTGCACTTGCACACACTTAACTGGCTGACACACAACATCTTGTCAGATGGCTTGAGCCAAGTTCAGCAGTTTTGCAGTAACAGGAACATTGTGTGTGTGTGTGTGTGTGTGTGTGTGTGTGTGTGTTTGTGGACAGTTGTGCACCTTGTTGGAGGCCATCTCACTGACTGAGCGATGGGTCTGAATGGTCTCCAGCTGGTCCAGACACCAGTCCAGCTCCTCCAGAGTCTCCCGAGCCATCTGCTGGTATGTCTCCTCTGGGAAGGACAGATGCACAAACACAGAGAGAGAGAGAGAATATTCAAACCAGGAGTAGATGAAGATCACTTATTATGGCATAGAAACAGTGATGACCTGATGGAATGTCTTCTTTTAAAGTGATATGTGGCCTGTCACTCAGTAAGCTGACACTAATTGGCATTTATAGTTACAGAGTTGAACATTGTCCATCTTGTCCACATATGATAAAAATTACATGCATTTGTTTATAATTCTACTTTGGGAAAAAAAGCTTCTAGAAATCGAAGTGTACACAAACAGGCAGGTCCACCAACAAAATTCAAATCATGGGATATATGACCACTAAAACTGATTGCCAGATCTTTTAATATGCAGAATAACACAACAGCTAAATCAAAGCTACTCGTGTTTTCCCATGCTGTCACATTGTTTTATACCAGTAATCATATTAGTTATTTGTTCTGCACAGTCTAGTTAATCAAACAATCCTTCACTAATAGCCACCTTATGCTCTGTGATGTTTTACAGTCATTTTCATCAGTGATGGTAATATGTGGGGAGTGTGGGAGGAGTAGTATGTGTGTGAGGGGACCATGGGACTCTTCAGACTAAGAGTTTTATTTGGCCAATAACATACCAGAGAGCGTAGCTTGGGGAACAGTGGGTTGGCTTGTCACTGGTGACCTCCTGTGGACAAAAACATCATCACATCAGAGGGAGAGCTACACACTGCTTCCCCCTGCTGGGGTTCAGCACAGCTCCAGCATTACAGGATGAAACAGCAAAAGACTCAGAGGAGATCTAGGTATTGTTATGTATGTTATTCATTTATATGTCCCTACAAACAGACAAATGGAGCAGAGCATGTCTATATGTCTTGGAATATTGAATTGCGGTGTGCAAATCTTTTCAAGTCCATAAAAGTGTCTATATTTCACTTCAAATATTCTAGTTTGCAAAAATAGTATACCCTCCTCTTAAATAGCCTTCATGGTTTCATAATTGTATAGTGATGGAGGCACTTTCAGGGCACAACACTGCATAATTATAGATTCTGATAATTCTGTGGTGCATGGCTTTATATAACATATTGACGTGGAGCTAAAAGCCTGCCAACTCGTGCTCTTTCTCTCTACTGCACTACAAAGGAAAATAATTTTAGTGTTATTGACTGTCTCCATTGTCTGATACAGAGTCAGGGACATACATCTGAGCCATGGTGCTCTCTGCATTTAGGCCTTAGCCAGCGAGTTGGAGAGATGCCATATAATGCAGATCATATTTTCTGTGAGCATAGTTTGATAATCATAAACTGGTAAATCATGATGGCAAAAGTGTTTCCCCATGGGTACAAGAAGAAAGAGACATTATCAAACACACACTGCAAACTAAGCAGCCAGTCGTGATGAGTGTAAGTGGGGGGAAGGGGTGTTTGACAGCATGATACTGACTTGTTAGTGGGTGTTGTGACATTGGCGAGGATGGTGAAGTTGCTTCTTACAGTTCGTAGGCTGGCCAACACCTGGGGGATGGATGGATAGTGTAGGAGGGAAAGAAAGAGGAGGGAGGGAGGAAGAGTTCACTGTGCTAATTAGCCACCTTTTGTAGTCATTTATAGCAATTAAACATGTCAGATGAGGTGCATAAGAAAAACATACCTGAGCGAAAGGGGTGACGATCATGTCTTCGGCATGCCTGCAGCACAAAAGATGAAAATAAGATACAGAGAGTGAGATGAATGTGAGTGGTTTGAGCAGCTGAGGCACACAGTATCTGTGTTTATATGAAAGGCTGCATCTGTGAGCTGAAGGCTTACGAACACCTGCATGTATCTAAACAGAGCAATAATCCTGAAACACATATTATTGGAAGGTTTCAACTTACCGGAAGACAAGCCAAGAAACAAAGAGCAAAAATTAAGAGGATTCATCATGATGTCATTAGCATAATGCTTGCATAATTGCAATTATAACCAGTGCTGTGTTGATTGGGACAATGTGCAGTGACTGTGGTGCATGTGTATGAGTGAACACTGTGGGTTTCAGAAACATTTCAGCTGTGTCTGCCGCGTGATGGATCCAAGATGATGGCTTCATGCTTACCCCTCACTGTTGATGGAGGAGTTGCGTGACATGGTTTTGGGGGATGTGTCATAGTCTGAGTCTGAGCGGTACAGGAAGGACTCCCTGCGCTGACTCTGGGGGAAAGAAGGATGGAGCACCAACCCAGGACTCGCCTGCGAATCCATGGGACTGCGGCCTGGTGAGGGACCATTCTCCGAATCAAAGCTGAAGGGTTAGAGAGGACAGGATGGAAATTAGGTTTAAATCTCTTACTGTTAATTTTGGTGTTTGTTTCACTGCTGCTACTCTTACCTGGTAGTGACACCAAAAAGTGCCAAGATAAACCCTAAACACTGAAGCATAAACCATCAAATTCCCCCTCCTTTACCTTCCTCCTTAGAGAGGAAGTTGAAAAACGTAAGATGTGACAGACAGCTATACAGCATGAACCCATACAGCTGTGACTCTGCATTGCTGTTGGATTGGCAGACTGCCACCGGCCGCTCTGAGAATTACACTTTACTAACAAATCACATTTTAGAGTGAACTGTGTTGAAGTGAGCAAAATGAGCCACATCAACAGCAGCTTCTCTCTGGGCCAAAGTGACTGAGGCTTGTTGATTTGGACTGAGACTCTTTTAACCTGGAGGATTCAACCAGCTATTGTTACTCATGCATGTTAAGATAAGACTACATGAAACTAACTTATTATCAGGAAATATCAACAAGAGAAAAGGAGAAGAGGCGGATGTTAGCATCCAAAGACACTGTAGTCGGTTTGAATTTCTAAATTTTCCAGTCTGCCAGATTCATTCAAAACTGATCTTAGCCAAAGGGGACCCAGAAACACATGTCTTGTGTTACATACTTCACTTTTTCACCAAGACCTGGGGCCAGATGCACAACGCTTCTCTTCACTATGCAAAAATGACGCTAAACTGTCCTGAATACAGCGGCTTCCATCTTAATTTCCTGCAATCAGATTCTGCGCGGCAGCAACTAGAAGCGGAGGGACAGCATCAGACAATCAAGCCTGTGAAATTAACTGAATCAGGCCTACACCTCTTTCATCAAATAACCTATTAAAAGCAACCTTACCAGAAAAATGACCACTTGTACACACATCCGCATGATAATATCTACCAAAAACGACAGAAGTGACCTCTAGGAAAAATGATTTTGAGTTTTTAGTGTTGCTAGTGTCCCATCCATTAACATGGAGGAGGCGGGATGTACTGGCCATCAGGGCGATCTGGTTTTTGTGACTTCACTTCGGGGAGCTCTGAGCCTGTCCATGGTTTTTACAGTCAGTGTTTCCTACATATGATGTGGTATGTATAAACACAATGCGCACCTCACACATAGACCATGCGTACACACGGTTTCAGAAGTTGTGATATGGTGAAGACATCCAATTTTAAACAGCTTGCACTATTTTTTTAGCGGTTTACATTTTATTTAAGTTCATACAGTGTGGTTTTATACATTACGTTTATGTTGGCCTAAGGAGTTTTTCTTATTTCTTTTGCCTTTGATGTCAATGATCCTGTTTTCATTTTAGACTTACATTTTTCTCTAAACTGCTGATATTATAGTTATTAATCTATTTTCATTGATTGATGATTGAGACACCACTAGCCTAACAATAAGCCATTACAGGTGAATGTGCTTAAAACAACGCTCTATAAATAGCAGCATTTTAAAGGTCGTGCGTAAAGTTGGCTGTTCTGCTTCACCGGAGGATCTCAACAATGTGGTTTTAAGGGGAGAAACAATGAATTGAACTCCTTCTGAACCTGTAAAGCTGAATGGCCCAAACTGCGGCAGATAATGCAGTCTAATACTGTACGGTTCAGAGACCGTTTCTATGTGCAAACGACCAGTGTTGGTCCTTCTGTTGCACTCATGCTCTCTTTGGCCGCACATATGCCCTTTTCTGCCTCTTGCTTACAGTCAGACCAGTTCTGACACTGATTTTTTTGCCATTCAGCAGCTTTTTTTCTGTTCGTGACCCCTGAATCAAGACCACCAAAAACAAATCATCTTTCCTTGTGTCCACTACTCACTTCTTCTTGGGCATTGCTTTCATTGCCATGTCTAATACCGTACGGTTCAGAGACCGTTTCTATATGCAAACGACCGATTAAAGGCGTGTCTGCATCTATTTATGGCTAAAGGTGAGAGTGGAAAAGAAGCTCGTGCATGTTTGCCACATACCTCGGCTATTGAGGTTTATAAAGCAGAACCAGGCTTTGTGCTGCTTTATAAATCTGACGAAAACAACGCATACATTCATTTCTGTCTTAGTGCCTACACAGTTTTCGTCATGAATCTACTCAGAGCTTTATACACCTGGCCCCTAGTGTCATCAAACCTTTATTCTCCAGGAGCCTTCAACAAAAGTACCTCAGAACAACTTTTTCTGGGATGAAAAAGTGATTTGAACTTGCTTCCAAGAAATGAAGTTAGTATTGTTTGAACAGGATTTTACAGTTTGGCATCATGTAACAACACAGTGGTGGAGAATGTTGTAGTAACGGTATAAACAGATAATTTATCTGACAATACTTGTAAACAGTATTGTGCTTGAGACATTGTTTGGTTTGTTATTCACTAAAACAGACTCAAGGCTTCTGTATAAAACATTGTTAATATATAACTGTCACTCTCAGGCTGCAGTCAAACATTGGGATGACAAGGACAGATAGAGAAGCAGATTTCAGTGTAGCTGCAGCATCTGTTGTTAATGTAAGATCATTTTTTATCTCCACAGAATCTCCCCACTCCTCCAAAACTTCTCAAACTGTTGTTGTTGTCAACAGTTTTCACTTTAACTTCTAAAATTAAGCATGTATGTGTGATATTTTTAGAATTTACTTCTTAAATTGTCCAATTAGGAGAAACTCCTCTCCCCACAAGGGTTTGTGAATATTGCAACAGATTAAATTATCATTAAACACGTTTCCTCAGTAATGAAGAACACATCCAAAACACCTGCCAGGGGGACACGCTGAAAGCTGCACCCACTAATCCATCCCCTCTCTTTCCCCTGCAAACCTTGTGAGTAATTATGAGACTTCAATATTCTGAATTTAGCACTGCCCAAAATGTAATTCATCTGTGTGTGCACCAGACAATTTGCCCTGAGGTCTTCTTTAGTGACTTTTATTACAGTCATATTGCACAAATATTCACACCTCATCTGAACTGATGCCGAACAATTATACACCACAGCAGCATCTTTTTAATATAAGAAAAACTGGTTAATGAGGGAATGGCCTAATTAAAGATCACTGACTTGGATGTAAAACGGTACCTGCAAATACACTGAGACGAGCGTCTGCGCTCCTGAATACTGCGGTTCAGTTTCATACGCCGAAACAGAGCAGAGCCGTGTCCATGAGAGTGATTGACCGGTGACACAGGAGAGGTGAGAGAGGGTGTAGGAAAGGGACCCTCAGGGCTCTCCCATAACCTCAGTTGTCTTGTCAGCTTCCTCTGACTCATCGCTGCCTGCTCTGGCCCTGCTGGAGCCGACCAGTTTAAGAAAACTCCCCCAGCTTCCACTTAAAACTGACTGTCTCACGCTGTATGGCTGTCTTCCTCCCACGCAGTCCCTCCTCGTCTATTTTTTAGTACGTCGACTCACGTCTCAGGCAGACAGGGTCACAGCACCTCCTGTATGTGGCGCAAAATGTCTTCAATCCAGAGCAAGATCTAATAACAGGGCCTGATCCTCCGTTTAGTCCTGCTCTTCGACATCTCCTGCCAGAGTCAGAGCGCATCAGCATGCATATGTTGTGCTTTGATCCTCAGGCCCTGGTTCCTCAAACTCCAGCTCCCTCATATGCTTAGTTTCTTCCCTGGTTTTCTGCAGGTCTCCTTGCCTGTGCAGGTTTGTTTGAGGTTTGTCTGTTCCTTAGTACTGACAACCCCACAAAGGACATCTTCTGATACTTCACCACCTCAGCTCTGTTGAGTCACACTGCTGCTGTTGAGACCCAAACCAGATCTTAGTCCCCATCTGGTCCACAGTTTGTTGTAGCTGCAGTCTCGCGTTCACAGCTGTCGAGACACCAGGGTTGCTAAAACAACTGAGAATCATGTAATGAGCTCTATTAATTTTCCAATTAGCCAGCCTTTTGCCCTTCACGTTGTATCTGTTAATTTTTCTCTCCTCCCCCCAGCTCGCTATTGCAAGCATGTGCTCTCAGTGTCCTTATCAGTGCTCACAGTTCCTCTGCAGCAACAGGAAAACTGATTGGTAAGAGTAACAAACCACAGGCGCTAGAATAGAGCAGCACACAGAGCCTCTGTAATGAGGATTTGAAGAGAAAATAGAAAACAACTCAGATTGAGGAGGAGAAATGAGAGAAAAAATGTAAGCAGTACATGAGTTGACTCATACCCCTGTGTAAATGTTTACACGTTCCACCTAAGATCATGCAAGATTCGTGCCCCAAACACTTTGTATATTGCTCACCAGTAGCACTGCTCTTGGCTTTTAGACGTGAACAGACACACTGCTGCCTTAATATTCTCCACGAACAACAATTAGACCGTGAAATAACTGTCAAACATAGAGCATTAGGTCAACCACAGCTAATTCAGTGATGTCATCGAAGACAGAAATGTTAGTCACCTTCAAATTCTTTTTTTTTACACTTACCTGCTTTCTCAAACAACACTCGGCTGCTTCTGCAAAAGAGATTAAACTTTTTCCTGCGGAGTTAAAAGCTATGTTGTAGCTATTGAGGTTGCTGCAGGTGTTGGGTTTCCTTGCAGCACAGTTTCTGTTACTTAGCCTATTACTTTCAGAAGGTATTGATTAATAGCCCTGTAAGTACTTATTAACCCTGGAATTACCAAAATGTTATTTGGAAATAACACTGTGGCAAATGTGGCAATTTCCTTTAAAAAGAGGGGGAAGGAGTGTTGAGCTTGTATTGCATAAATATTTCTCAGTAATGAAGGCAAAGTAGGCTGTATTACATAAACAGCATTTGAAATGATGAGTGACTTAGATGTTGTTATGTGCCGTTCGCACCTGTCAGTGAGCGAACAAGAAAGAGGCGGACCCAGGTAGCCGACTTCGGTGCAAGCAGTGATTTATTATGTACAGTG
>NW_018127985.1:2359314-2359844 GCF_001952655.1 Monopterus albus | reverse complement strand
ACCGGGGCCCCCCAGGCTTGCCCGGGTAAGTGCGGTAGAAGGTGTCGAGAAGGGCAGGATCCAGAATAAACAAACGGGGAATACAGGACCGTTCCTCTGGACCGTAACCCTCCCAGTCCACCAGATATTGGAAACCCCAGCCCCTGGGGCGGACATCCAGGATCTGCCGTACTGTGTACGCTGGGCCACCCTCCACCTCAAGGGCCGGTGGAGGCACAGCCAGTGGTGGACAGAGGGGACTGGAGGACACAGGCTTGATCTGGGAGACATGAAACGCAGGGTGAATACAGAGAGAATCAGGTAATGAGAGTTTTACAGCAGTGAGATGGATGACTTCCTGGATGGTAAACGGCCCCAGGAACTGGGGAGACAATTTTGGGGCATGTCCCTTTGATGGGAATGTGGGTGGCCAAGAGCCAAACCTGTTGCCCAATCTGGTAGGTAGGAGCGGCCCTACGGCGGCGATTGGCCAGGCATTTGTTCTTTTTGGCCCATGCGCAAAAGGGCGGCCCTGGTCTCGTCCCAGATTT
>NW_018127985.1:2330407-2354968 GCF_001952655.1 Monopterus albus | reverse complement strand
TTTTGTTATGTGCCGTTCGCACCTGTCAGTGAGCGAACGAGAAAGAGGCGGACCCAGGTAGCCGACTTCGGTGCAAGCAGTGATTTATTATGTACAGTGATGATGAGAGTAACAATACACAGAGGGAAATAGTGCGTAGTCCTGTCGATGAGTAGTAGCCGGGTGTTTGACCAACAGCAGGAGGCGAGGAGATGGAGAGCTGGGCCGAGCTGCGTAGGCTGGGTCGCTCCTGGGCTGGTCGGCGGTGATGGTGGCTACTGAAGGTAGAGACAGAGAAATGAAGGCAATAGTGGAACAGATAGGCGACTGAGCATTGACCTGCCTGGGAGGGGAGAGTGGAGCCACGGTCCGGAGGAACAGTCAATGGGGGAACACAAAACAGTAGCTGGCTAGGGGATAAATACATACAAAACAACGAAAGAGCACGGAGAAAAAATGGCCTAGAGACGAGAACGAACTGGCAAGTGACTGAGGAGTGAAACCGGGTAATATAGTGAGCAACCTAATCAAGTGCAGCTGGTGATAATTGAGTGAGGAACAGGTGAACGTGATTAGTGTTAATGGGCAAAAGACAGTAGGAAAGGTGAGGGAGGCCAGAGCGGCCGAGCAAACCTGACAGATGTATACTTGTTGTTTGAGGGTTGATTATGGAGAGATGTTTTAATGACATGATGAAAGGAATTTGTTTACTTTTCTAGTTGGCTGACTAAAGAAATTTCAGGACATGAGAGTTTCATAGTTCAGACAAATGAGCTCAGGTGAACATTGCGCATACTACAGCATTATAATATGGTACAATCTTCACAGAGAATCAGTCGGGTTTGTCTTGTATTTATAGAGGCAAGGGAAATTCCTGACTTGCATAGCACATTATACAGAGGCTAAAATACAGGTTTGACAATGAAATGACAACTGAAAGCAATAATAGATTCTATTCAGTGTTTCAGATTTCTGTACATAACCACAAATATTTTGATTTGATTTGATTTATTCTTTCAAGCATATAAAACAGTTGATATAACAACACACATTTTTACACACAATCCAATATCAATTTGCTTATACCTAGTACATGCTTGAATGGAGTAGGAAGAAGTCAGACTTATCCAGTCCTACCCCATGTCATCATCTTACCATCATTGGTTTGCAAGCAGTAAATGATTCACTTCTACCCACACAAGTATTATACTAAAAAATTATAACAGTGTTAACATTCTTATATCACACAAGTAATATACTAAAGAATTATAACAGTGTTAACATTCTTATATCACACAAGTAATATACTAAAGAATTATAACAGTGTTAACATTCTTATATCACACAAGTAATATACTAAAGAATTATAACAGTGTTAACATTCTTATATCACACAAGTAATATACTAAAGAATTATAACAGTGTTAACATTCTTATATCACACAAGTAATATACTAAAGAATTATAACAGTGTTAACATTCTTATATCACACAAGTAATATACTAAAGAATTATAACAGTGTTAACATTCTTATATCACACAAGTAATATACTAAAGAATTATAACAGTGTTAACATTCTTATATCACACAAGTAATATACTAAAGAATTATAACAGTGTTAACATTCTTATATCACACAAGTAATATACTAAAGAATTATAACAGTGTTAACATTCTTATATCACACAAGTAATATACTAAAGAATTATAACAGTGTTAACATTCTTATATCACACAAGTAATATACTAAAGAATTATAACAGTGTTAACATTCTTATATCACACAAGTAATATACTAAAGAATTATAACAGTGTTAACATTCTTATATCACACAAGTAATATACTAAAGAATTATAACAGTGTTAACATTCTTATATCACACAAGTAATATACTAAAGAATTATAACAGTGTTAACATTCTTATATCACACAAGTAATATACTAAAGAATTATAACAGTGTTAACATTCTTATATCACACAAGTAATATACTAAAGAATTATAACAGTGTTAACATTCTTATATCACACAAGTAATATACTAAAGAATTATAACAGTGTTAACATTCTTATATCACACAAGTAATATACTAAAGAATTATAACAGTGTTAACATTCTTATATCACACAAGTAATATACTAAAGAATTATAACAGTGTTAACATTCTTATATCACACAAGTAATATACTAAAGAATTATAACAGTGTTAACATTCTTATATCACACAAGTAATATACTAAAGAATTATAACAGTGTTAACATTCTTATATCACACAAGTAATATACTAAAGAATTATAACAGTGTTAACATTCTTATATCACACAAGTAATATACTAAAGAATTATAACAGTGTTAACATTCTTATATCACACAAGTAATATACTAAAGAATTATAACAGTGTTAACATTCTTATATCACACAAGTAATATACTAAAGAATTATAACAGTGTTAACATTCTTATATCACACAAGTAATATACTAAAGAATTATAACAGTGTTAACATTCTTATATCACACAAGTAATATACTAAAGAATTATAACAGTGTTAACATTCTTATATCACACAAGTAATATACTAAAGAATTATAACAGTGTTAACATTCTTATATCACACAAGTAATATACTAAAGAATTATAACAGTGTTAACATTCTTATATCACACAAGTAATATACTAAAGAATTATAACAGTGTTAACATTCTTATATCACACAAGTAATATACTAAAGAATTATAACAGTGTTAACATTCTTATATCACACAAGTAATATACTAAAGAATTATAACAGTGTTAACATTCTTATATCACACAAGTAATATACTAAAGAATTATAACAGTGTTAACATTCTTATATCACACAAGTAATATACTAAAGAATTATAACAGTGTTAACATTCTTATATCACACAAGTAATATACTAAAGAATTATAACAGTGTTAACATTCTTATATCACACAAGTAATATACTAAAGAATTATAACAGTGTTAACATTCTTATATCACACAAGTAATATACTAAAGAATTATAACAGTGTTAACATTCTTATATCACACAAGTAATATACTAAAGAATTATAACAGTGTTAACATTCTTATATCACACAAGTAATATACTAAAGAATTATAACAGTGTTAACATTCTTATATCACACAAGTAATATACTAAAGAATTATAACAGTGTTAACATTCTTATATCACACAAGTAATATACTAAAGAATTATAACAGTGTTAACATTCTTATATCACACAAGTAATATACTAAAGAATTATAACAGTGTTAACATTCTTATATCACACAAGTAATATACTAAAGAATTATAACAGTGTTAACATTCTTATATCACACAAGTAATATACTAAAGAATTATAACAGTGTTAACATTCTTATATCACACAAGTAATATACTAAAGAATTATAACAGTGTTAACATTCTTATATCACACAAGTAATATACTAAAGAATTATAACAGTGTTAACATTCTTATATCACACAAGTAATATACTAAAGAATTATAACAGTGTTAACATTCTTATATCACACAAGTAATATACTAAAGAATTATAACAGTGTTAACATTCTTATATCACACAAGTAATATACTAAAGAATTATAACAGTGTTAACATTCTTATATCACACAAGTAATATACTAAAGAATTATAACAGTGTTAACATTCTTATATCACACAAGTAATATACTAAAGAATTATAACAGTGTTAACATTCTTATATCACACAAGTAATATACTAAAGAATTATAACAGTGTTAACATTCTTATATCACACAAGTAATATACTAAAGAATTATAACAGTGTTAACATTCTTATATCACACAAGTAATATACTAAAGAATAGTAATTTTCTTCCATCCAGTCATTAAATTTTTCTATGCTGGCTCCAGGTGCTCTATAAATACAGCTTATTACAATATTCTTCTTTTTTTCCAAAAGTAATATTTATTATTTTTAGTGTTTTAGTAGAATTTCTGGACTTTTCATGTGTGTTGTGCAAGTTGATAGTTGGAGAAAGAAAATCCACATTAGAACATACTGTATCATATTTTACCACATCACTCATTCCAAATCCAGTTTGTTTGTTTGTTTTTTTTGGAAATGGGATTAACCTCACTGTTCGGAAGAGAGACTGGACTTTTTAAATTGTGCCTACATTTAAAATTGTGCAGGTATGATGTGTCTATTTGATGCCGTCCATTTATGTTTTTATTTTATTTATTTATTTATCTATCTATTTATTTAGTTTTGCTTTTATTTTTTGTTGCAAGAAGAAAAAAGAGGAAAGACATTCAAACTTTGTGTAGCACAATGTGAATATATATTATGCACATACTGTAGCAAATAAGTGCACAAATGAGGTAACTTGTGTATAGTATTTGCTTTTCCCTCAGCTATTTTCTGCAAGAGTAACTAGCAATAAAAAAGCAGTGTTCCCACTTTCAGCAAGGAGCTTAAAGCCTGAGCACAGCAAAGAACACGGCGAAGATAATATGTCAAGATGTTTCCTTCTCTCCTCTCGCCTTCCACATTCAGTAGGTTAGCCTTTCATTCTCCCTGGTTTAGAGTAACTATCATTTGTTTATGGCTCATTGGGATTGGATGGTGGAGCTTGTCTTCGAAAGTCACTAATGAAAAGGCCTCATATACAGTCTGTTTGAACAGTGTCTTTCAAAGACAGGCTTTAGGAAAATGTCAAGAATTCTACTGTAATTCACATGACAAGTTACTATTGTAATCTCTGGAGAACTGATGAAGAGACAATTATTCTATCTTCTATTAAATACTGAGTCCCAGCTCAATAATAGCTGGTGAAACCTCTCAAAGTGGCTCATCCGCCACGTGGACACATAGACACACACATGGGGACACACACACTGGCAACAACACACCCCCCCGTTGCACTTAAGCACACACACACACATACACATGTATGCTGCTGAAGCTCTTTTGTTTTCACTACAACACACTACAAAAAGCCAAACAAGATGTAGGCACACATGCCCGTGCAGACACACACTCACACACACTGTACACAGGGTGATTATAAATCAGTCTGTGGGCAGCAGCTCTCTTGGTTTCATTATGTGAAAGCAGAGCCCTGGGAGTGTATCGCTGTGGACAATGATGAGCAGAGACTTCAGATGGAGGGGGATTCTGTGCCAGCTGAGTGATTCCTTCCTATGGGAGATAACGAACCGTTTCTGTCGGGAGGGAGAGGAGCACATTAAGGCCAAGTTCTCTCATGTAGTCCCGCTACGTCATGGGGGCTGTGAGATGCATGCCAGACACAAACATACTGAAATGTGTATGTTAACAACACATTTCTGACTGAAAGATGTCACTGACTTTGAAAATAAATCTCATTAAGTGGATGTGCAGCAGCTGCGTAACATCAAACTGGTGTTTTTGTTGAGAAATTCTCCTGTAAACACAGGTATTACTTAGTTTGGTTATTAAATTAGAGCTATGGGTCTTCCAAAGCAGAGTCCTTGTAGAATAAGCCAGGATAATTATGAAGCAGCCCTTAATTTTCTTTCATTTCTGCATACATATCTGCAACAAAAGAGGGAGCTTGATTTCATGTCATTATTACAGCGGGCTTCTAAGGGCTCTGAAGCCCTGAGTTAATGCAATGATTACTTTAATTAAACCAATAAGTCTGTATGAGAATGTAGGGGGAGATTTACATGTATCCCCTCCACTGACCCTCTCTTGCCATCGATTATTCATTAACAATCATCATGAGGAAGCCCCCGGCTGGGACATGCTGCTGCCACATCAGCGTTTTCCCAACAGTCCCGCTGGTGTCAACACTCCTCTCCCTCCATCACACCGTACATTACCATTAATCAGGCCTCTCTGAGGGGACAAGCCAACCCTCATTTATTTAAGCTAGATCTCTCCCCCACTCCCTTTACTTCATTCTCTCCAGTTCACTAAGTTAATGATTAACCTGCCTGAGTACATCACCCTTTCTCCCCACGACACACATGCACGCAGTCCATACTCGCAGCCTCAGCAGAGAATGACAGTTATTTCCTGCCTACGCTTCCTCCTCTGCCAAACAAGCACAGATGCTTATTTCCACGTGCAATTTCAACCCCCGCCCCTCTCCATCCTCCACTACACCCCCCACGAGCTGTGCCTCACTCAGGCATTTAGCACCTGGCTGATTGCTACCAGTGTGGGGTTGGTAGTGAGAGGAGTTGAATAGAAGAGGACTGGAGACTTGCAAATTGAGAAAGGGTGGTATTTTTATAGGCTGACCATATAATCACAGCTGTACTCTATTGCTGCAGATCAATCAAGCACATTAGGATTTTTTATTATGAAGCACTCTCAGGCAGGGGCTTGCTTTTAGGGGAACATCCCCGTAAGTGACACATCTCAAATGACATGTAACAAGCAGGCTTGCCATCTCCACTTGCCTCAGCTTGCCCCTTTGTGCTTTTCAGGCACTCACAAGGGAGAAGGACAGACAGTGCCATGCTTGAACCTGCTTCAATTTTAATGTCAATATTTCCAGAAGGATGCACAAGAAGCAGAAGCTCTTACGTGAAATGCTGGTGCCATGACATACGGCCAAAGACAGGGCATCTGGCCAGTGGAGCTCAACATAGCCAGGATGATAATAACATGAAAATATAGATGGAGGAGGCGAAAACAAGACAGGAATAAACAATTGGAAAAGGCTGTGAGAAGACTTCCAGTAGGACAGCGACAGGATGGCCAGTCGCCACACTGTAAAATTAGATCATTAGTATATATTTTATTAGATTTTTTAACCTTTATCAGTGACTCTGACTTTCCTCAGCCCTGTCCTTCGGACCCCCCACCCCACAACCATCAAGTTCTCACATGTGTGCTATGCTCAGATCACAGAGTTGGGGATTAAAGCAGATTATCCTGGCCACAGGGTCACTGACCTAATTCTGAGCGGCTGAACACATAGAGGCTGAGATCCCTTTTAGGAAGAACCCAGAGGTATTGGCAACAATCACACACCTGGCAAATGTCACAGGGAAGGGATTTGTTTTATGGGGTACACTGGACAGGATAATCATCCTTTATTCCGCACAGCAACAGGCCATGCACACTGTGAAAAACAGCCACTGCCAGCCCTTTTAATCTATTAATGCACTGTGCAAAACAAATTCCAACCAGACTGAGTGGTTCACATTAGACACAAAGCTCTTAGTGCAGTATTGTCTTTCACCTGAGGAATCTGGGCTCTGCTGTCCTGTGGATTATCTTACACACTCTGTATTCTTTGAAACCCACCAAAGGTATTTGTTACTTTACATCACCACCAGCTGATCTCTGAACTCCTGGAAACTCAGGAGTCTCTCCTTAGCTGGGGACGACTCATGTCCGTCACCTTCATGTCTCCTTCATGGATGGCTCGACTTTCAGTTCTGTTTAGTTACAACTTTGTCATGGCCTATCGGCACAACACACAGCTGATCTGTGTTAGAGTGTAAATGCAGCAACATAACTGAATCCTAAAGCAGTAGGACATCGCCATAGTCTTTGTCATGTGTGTCTAGTACACAATAAAGTTAAAGTAAAAAGTCAACATATTTAATATTTGGCTGCAAATCCTGTACAGTTATCACATTCAGACACTTGGTATCTTCCATGGGGATGCTCTGCCAAGCCTGTACTGCAGCATCGTCATTTCTTGCTTGTTTTGGGGCCTTTTTGCCTTCAGTCTGGTCTTCTGGAAGTGAAACACATGCTCAGTTGGACTAGGGTCAGATGACTGACTTGTCCAGTCAAGAATCTTTTTCTGATTTGCCATAAAAAAAAAACTCCTTGGTTTCCTTGTTTGTATGTTAATAGATCATGTTTCTGCTGTAGTGTCCTAAAATTTATGGATTTTGTGTGAAAAAGGATACAAGTGCTCACATAAAACACCCTCAAAGACCCTAGCTGAAAGCCAACATTTAAACCTCACAGTGACAGTCTTGGAGTAAAGCCAAAACAATGAGAGACCACTATTTTCTGGCTGCATTGTATTTCTGCATACTGTTGTGTGGTTGTCTGCTGCACTTTTGCAGCATGTATTAGAAACATGGGGTACCAAGGCCAGCGCAGCTTGACACAGTGGTTTATTATATCCTGATTCTTTGTTCCTGTTCTTGTGTCCCTCTTCCTGTGTGAGTGTATTTCTCATTCTCTATCCTTTATCATTGTGGCCACATGTAAAATGATTAATTGCAACTGAGTTGGGGCACACCCAGCACCAGCAGGATCTCATCCTTTTCCTGTTATTTCCCCCTCTCTTCACTTATAATCCTTCATGCTCCACGGAACTCCCTACCCTTTTATATGTAAATACCCCCTGCAACCCTGGAGGGTGTTTAATGTGAAAGGTAAGTGTTTAAGAATCATCACTCTCAACACCGAGCTCTTCTTATAACTACGGTTCTGATTCTCAAATAGCAGGGAAGGAACTAAAAGAGCTGTTTGTGTAATGAGCATTGTAGGTTCGTTTTACAGGAGTTCCACTGTACCCTATTTCTTCTCGTCTCTGCTGTTGTGGAGACTCAGGCTAGGCTAAACAGATGGATCAGCTGACACAGAGAACCATCCTAAGAGATGCCAGATGGAGATATGTGTTCAATTGGTGCACTGTTTAGTTTCTGCCACTCGCTTCCAGATAAATTAGGAGTGTAGAAACAAATTCCTCAACACAGACAGTAACAGTTCTGCAGCAGCGAGAGCAATTAGTGCACATTGCAGGGGACTGTATGAAATGTAGATATAGTCCAGGTAAGTCAAAGCCATAAACCTCCCTCCCCATGCTGGGCCCAGCCACCCTTTCACCTGGTCCACACAAGAAATAATATTTTTAGCACATCACCATATCTCTGAGTTGGAGTACATAACTCCCTCTCTGCAGGCTGGGGCTGCTGGGCCTCTTTTATTTTAATCCAGACTGGAGAGAGATGAAGAGAGAGAGAAAGAGAGAAGTGTGAGTCATCCAGAGCTACCTTTGTGTCACTGTGGCTCTGTTCCTCCTCTCCTTCTCACTATATTCCCTCCATCTTTTCCTCCATCTGTCTTTTGAGTCTGCCAATCTTGGCTAATGTAAGAGTCTATCTATCTATCTATCTATCTATCTATCTATCTATCTATCTATCTGTCTGTCTGTCTGTCTGTCTGTCTATCTCTCTATCATTGTGTATTTTCCTTATCTCCAAATCTGCATATCTATTCTGGAATTTCAAATCCTGTCATATTTAACCCAACTTAGAAACAAAATACAGACTAATAAGTAACCTTGGCATCCAATTCGTCACACACGGTCCCCATTACAAAGATGGTTGGCTGTGAATTACCCTGGAATGATAGATAATTACTGATATAACGTGCTAAAGCAAATCCTGGGCAGGATGCAGCTGAGTGAGAAAACGGACAAGGTTGATTTAAACACACACCGAAATGGTCCATTTAGCTTGATGCTTTGAATTGTCCTGTAATGCATTCATGGCATAGCTGAACACTGGTGAGTGCACCAGTGAATTGTTCATTTAACTGGGTGTCGTTTGAATTTAACCCCATGTTAGTGTCACAAATAGCAAATTTAAAAAGTAGTGCAGTAGAAAGCAAGCTTTGCCTGATAAATATGACTAAGAAAACCACTTCTGTTTTCTTTAAACCTGCTGATAATTGAGTTTTCCCCCCTATTTGCCATCTGAAACAAGCTGTTAACACAATACTGACTTATTATGACTTTTAAAGTTAATATGTAAACATGTTGCGTACTAGAGCAAGTGACGTTAACGGTGTTGTGCTAGCAATTGGATTTCAGACTGGAAAATCTGGAAAAACACAAACAAAGAGCTGGCGTGCTATCAACCTTCTCAGAGCTAAGGTAATCTGCACAGTCTGGTGATAAACATCTGTCAAACTAATCCTCTCACATCACATTGCTCTGTTGTTTTCATATAAAATACCAAATATAAATGCTTTACTGTAAATGACCGTGTTCTTGATACCATTTACTATGATACATATTATGACTTTTTATCGTTAAGGATTGCCCTGTAAACAAGACAAATACATCTTAATGTTTTATGTTTTGGTAAATTACATCCTGGGAGATAAAATATAGATTTCGCATGGACAATTAACAAAAATGAACACCAATTATAATTATAGCTGGGTTATAATAGGTGTTAACCAGGAGGATCATGTTAGTACTGCAAGAGAACAATAAGGGAAGTGGTGCGATTATCCTAGATAGCAGTTAGATATCATTAGTGAGGAGAAGGGAGGATTATCTGTGTCGTTTCATTTGTCCTAAAACTGCCTCAGGGCTTTTGCCTTGCAGTGGGCTGTGAATGCGACATGCCTGTCTGATGAGTCAAGCTGTCTGTCGCTTTCATTCACTGCCTTCTTATCCCTCATATTTTCCCCTTTTCACTGTAACATATAAGCACTGTAACTTCAGCCTTCAAAAAAGTTCTCCAATTCATATGTGCCTTTTCATTGACCGATAACGAATGTACATCTGATGAGCGTTACAGGTGCAAATGATGTTGATAATGTTATTATCCCTGCCAATCAGAAGTAAAGAAGGGGATGGATATCATATATATTTATCAGTACAGAACTGAATGAACCTGGGGAGCCAAGTGCTCCCTAACTGATGGCAAAAATTATGGAGGGAGAAGCTGTGATTGGGTAATGAGGCCTGAGTATCGTGATAGCAAAGGCAGTCAGAGTCTAGCAGACTGTTCCAAAATATCAGCGTTGGGCTGCGAGAACCAGCAGTATGTCTAAACAGAATGGATGTCTCCCACTCTGCATGTCCCCAGACACTTTCAGTCTCACAAAAGCATTCACACAAGCACATGCTTACACACAGACATTCAGCCACAATAGCTGTGCCAGTACGGCTCCGTGTCTGCCTTTCACTGATCAGGATTTTTAAAAAAGCGATGCACAAGCCTTGTGCAGCGTGGTTAACTATCACTTTTCCACTGGCAGCAACAGACGGGTTTCATGAATAGAATAGAAAATACAGGCAAATCAGGAAGCAGAGTGGGGAAATTCATGACATTTGTGATGCCTTACCATCATGATGAACACATCTTTAGGAGATGTGCCCTGGGGGATGCATAATAGGAACATTACACATGTACTCACACAAGTCTTTCACATTATCTCTCACACACACATTTACACACATGCAAACACACACTGACAAACTGATGCACAGCCAAATGTTTCTGCATGAACTGTGCACAGAAGCAGCCACAATGACTACTTTTCTTATACATATTGAAATATAGAACGCAAACTGAAAGCTCAATAAAACACTGAGAGCTGGGGCTGGTTTAAATTAATGTCATTATACTGAGAGCCTGAGGCTTCTCTCCCCCTATTTATAGAACCCAGAGAGAAAAGAGCGCTGGCCTTCATGTGCACAACAACACTGGCCTGTGCAACCATGGTGGGATTTGGCAAGGGACATGACCAGTTACAAACAGGCCTCGCATCAAATTTGATATGATAAAATACACAGCTGCCAGTGATCTATGAAGACAACTGCCCTCATTCTCTGTTCTCTAGGCCCATACATGCTCCTCATTTGACGCATTTACTGTGCCTTCTGTTCCTCTCCACTCTCTTTATCTTCACACCTTCTCCCTAATGTCGGCTTCCTTCATTCCACCTGCTGGATGCAAAGGAACGGGCTCAGAGGCAGCCTTCAATTAGAGCAGGCAACATCCATGTGCAGGGGAGCACCTGGTTCTTCTTCCTTTACCAGAACGTTTCACTAGCATTTTGGTATTCATACTGAGTATCACCACTAATCGCTTCTTGATCAAGGCGATTTTAGCTACTTCCAGTCTGTGACTAATGAAAACGTACATAGGGATTAATAGCAGTCCTCAGGGACATCCTGAAACTTTTGTTGGACACTACTGTGGACTGCACCAGAAATCTTTCAAGTCCTTCCTGAATGCCAAATGCCAACAAGAAAAATGAGAAACCCCTCACAACAAAAACCTCAATCCTCACAAGCAATCATACAATAACTCTCTTGATACACACACAGCAAAAATGAGACACAGTGTCAGTAATAAAGAGAGAGACAAAACCCAGACTAAGGCCTCACTGGTGTTAATTACTTTGCTTTGCTGTGGTTAAAATACACCTCCCAGGCTGTGTCAGCATCACTGGTAATCACATTCAGTCAGAGTTTAATGGAGGATGTCACTGAAAGACTGAAAGCGCAATCTTCAAAAACATCCAGATCTCCAACTGAAAGGTGGAGCATCAAATGGAAATACCTCTCAGAACCCTCAAGGCCATGCTTTTTCCCCTCTCTGCCCTCCAACAGCCTGAATGCTGGGTGTGAACATGGACACGACCTATAAGAGATCGGCTCACTGCTCTAACAAGACAGGTTATGCTCACACATTGACCTTGTCGAGGTCAGGAGCTGGAAAAGAGGCTGCTATTCAAACAAAGCAAACAGAAGCGTGCATCAGCCTGTATACCACACCTTCAGACAGCTACAAATCACAAGCTGCTTCATGCATTATGTGAAATTCTCAAGTGTTCCCACAAACCTTGTTGTAGCTGCACATATTGTCAGTTATTTTTTTATATATATACTCCTCACACTATCACATCTGTTTTATTTTGGTGGGTTTCTGAATCATTTTGTTTCAGTGGCAATAAAAAAAATCCTGACTTCAACAGGAAGCATCACATGCAATGTGCACAAGCTTGAGCCAGCATCTGTGTAAAAGCACCCTATAATGTGCACACACGTACCGTGCACTTAACATGTCATACATTAACATATGCCTGCACTGTCAAATATATTTCAAAGCTGATGATAAAATTATGATGAAAATGTTATAACAAACAAGTAAAAACGTCCTGTTTGCTACACACAAGCATTTTGTTTGTTTCTGAGCTGAGCAGTTAGTACAACAATACAAATCTTTTTATACATTGTTCCATCAGTAATGATAATATAATATAATATGAGGGGTTTAGTGGTATAAGTGTTATGTGCCGTTCGCACCTGTCAGTGAGCGAACGAGAAAGAGGCGGACCCAGGTAGCCGACTTCGATGCAAGCAGTGATTTATTATGTACAGTGATGATGAGAGTAAAAATAATGCACAGAGGGAAATAGTGCGTAGTCCTGTCGATGAGTAGTAACCGGGTGTTGAACAACAGCAGGAGGTGAGGTGAGGTGAGGAGATGGAGAGCTGGGCTGAGCTGCGTAGGCTGGGTCACTCCTGGGCTGGTCGGAGGTGATGGTGGCTACTGAAGGTAGAGACAGAGAGATGAAGGCAATAGTGGAACAGATAGGTGACTGAGCATTGACCTGCCTGGGAGGGGAGAGTGGAGCCACGGTCCGGAGGAACAGTCCATGGGGGGAACACAAAACAGTAGCTGGCTAGGGGATAAATACATACAAAAAACGAAAGAGCACGAAGAAAAAATGGCCTAGAGACTAGAACGAACTGGCAAGTGACTGAGGAGTGAAACCGGGTAATATAGTGAGCAACCTAATCAAGTGCAGCTGGTGATAAGGGAGTGAGGAACAGGTGAACGTGATTAGTGTAAATGGGCAAGAGACAGTAGGAAAGGTGAGGGAGGCCAGAGCGGCCGAGCAAACCTGACAATAAGGTTCACAGGAACCATTTATTCATATTAAAATCTTTTTCTTTTCATTATTTGAGTACATTTTATTGGCAATGATTCATGTAATTGTACCTGGATAACATTTTGATTGCAGAGCTTTTGCTTTTAATGTGTTTTTTATTTTGTGATATTGCTAGTTTTCTCTAAGTAAAGTAAGCTGTAAGTAAAGTAATACAGGGTTTTTATCTGACGACAACCCAAATGACATTGGATATTTAGCAGGCACTCATGCTGTTAATATTTAGCAGCTGAATATTATTGGCTGTTGTTTGCAGCATTTTTCCAGTCAAGCTCACACAGCCATGGATCTGAGTCACTGACAAACCATTTTCTGCTGGAGAATGATTTACTGTGTATCTGTGGACCGCTGTCATTTCACACAATAATATATAGGCAGCATATGTGATAATGACTGTGAACAAAATAAAACTGAAGATCTGAGTAAAGTCTTGGCCTATTTGCTGAGCCTGGACCACGGCATGCAGTAAGGAATCTGGTAAGGAAGTGGTGAGAAACGATTACAGTAATGCCATCTATCCTTTAAATGGGACTGACGCTCTCTCATAATCAGGAGATTCTACCAGCAATTATGGGCAAGAACTATGTCCCAGGGCAGGAAGTCAGGAAGTGATACCTCAGGTTAGACAATGACATGAGCAGGCAGCTGAACAAGCACACAGTCTTCATGTGAGTTTGTCTGTGTCAGGTGTGGTCGCCAGGTGTGCTCCTTCATCCTTTTCAGCTCTGATTTGTTGTGAGTGCTTGATTTGAACTAGACTCTTTCTGCACTCCCTTGACATGCCTTGCATTAGTCTGACATGGCGCTCTGCTCGACAGGTGTATGCTATTTGTTCTTTCTGCTTCACTGCATGTGTGCGTGTGTATGGGGGTGTGCCACACTGACATACAGCTGACAGAGGGTTTGTCAGTCTCAGTCCTTCAGACAGATGTGCATTAAGACAACAGCCTAAAGCACATTTCAGTGCAGTCATCCCCTCAGAGGCGCCACAACATCACAGACCGCTGGCTGTTTCTGAATTATGGTGGTCCGTCTCACCCACTAGGGTGCAACATGGACACAACATCCTTCTTCACACATCTATCCGAGAATGAGCAGCACATTGCAGTTTTCTCTCACGCAGAACTGTTTTCTGAGAGGTGAAAAACTACCACTTATATTGAAAACGAACATGCCACACTGTTTGGTATTTGAATTCTCTGGAGTCTCGGCAATAAAGACCTTTTTCTTGGTATGAAGTGGGTGACTTGATTACACTAAAAAGGTGTTTCCTTTTAGTTCATCTTATGGTCTTACAGGATAAATCACTATTTCTACAACTAAAAAGGTTGATTTTTGTGGTAGAAGGGAAATAAATCCAAGGGAGGGTTTATTCTGAATGCATACAGGGTCACTTTTAGCATGTATTTCACCTCACAACATAATTATTAGCTGTTTTTTCCTTCCAACTCTTTGATGTGTAGGTCTGTTTGAACTCCTGCTTAATGGCGGTTGATGCCAGCCATATGATGAAGGTGTTTGTATCTGCTCTGCCCTGGAAGTCTGTGATTTTTCAAGAAACAGCTAGAGCATGAAGAATAAAATATTACATCATAGAATACCTTCAAGAAGAGGGATATAGGAAGAGATGAAGCACACACACACTCTCAGTGGTGGGCATTTCAATCCACCAGTGGGAACATGAAGGTCTGAGATTCAGACATGGCTTCAAGGGGGGGAAAGAATCTGCACACAGCTGAAATCTCAACAGACAAGATGGGAACTGTGGGATGAAATGATAGATTTATGATAGAGAAGCTGTGAGCTTAATGCCATTGTAAGCAAGAACAAGGCTATCAGAGAGAATCTCAGCAGCTTCAGGGGAGTCAGTGAGATGGGCCACACAATAAAGAGACAAAGCGGAGAACAAAAATAGAGATGGAATCAATAGTTGCCATTTACACTGGGGGTGAAATGAAGCGCTGAGAGGATAGAGGATCAAAAAGAAAGAAATGCTGCAATCAAAGAATGTAATTATTAGAGACAAAGAAGTGATTCAAACAATATTATTAGATAAGGAGAGAAGGCTTATCACTATCACAATGGACATCTTAAGAGAGGCAGAGGAAACTGTCACATAATAAACTGGGGCAAAAAGTTCCATGAAGGTGATTTAATCGACGTGAACATGATTTGAAAGGACCATGAGGACTGGATCTTGTTAACAGACAAGATGTGTGCACACTAGCTACATCACACAAGGAGATATTTGTGGGTAACAGGTGGACTTGTTGTGCAACTTGAATTTTTGATGCCGTGGCTGTTGCCTCTTGCTGGGATCCTTGCCCATCCACACTTGTTAAAAACAAAAAAGACAAATGACTAGTGTATCACCACTTTAAGTGGATGCAGTGTGAAATTAATTAAAATGCAAAGATGCCAAAGTTTTCCAGTCACAATGCAAACTGACTGTTCTAAATATGGTTACTGATGGCCTAAGTACATATGTGAGGAGCCTGAGAGCCTCCAGTAAGACAAACTGATGAGCAGAGAATAAAAACATAGAAGGACCTTGGATAAGAGCTCTATACATTTCCTTTGAGCAAACACCTTGTTTGGTGTCATTTAAAAAAAACAATCCAAGGAGGGATTTTACCTGAGCTCTTTGAAATCTGCCTGAGCCAACCAAAAGTGAGCGTCGCTCCACTACATAAACTGCCGCCAGATACTAATTAGCACCGAGGGTAGTGAGAAATCATAATGTATTCACAGAAGAGCACAATCTGTAGCTTTAACAGATGGCTCCACTATACAAATGAGATAAAAGGTCTATTACTTAGTGCTATTAAAACACATTTGTTGGGATAATTCCTCAATAGTCTCGGTATGAGACTTTTTGTTTCTAGAGTGTAGAAAAGTAAATATTTGATCAACAACAAAACAAAGCTGTTGTGGTAATTAACTGGAGCTGTACCTCATTATGAACAAAATTATTATGGCAGCCATCCAGTCAGGCAGGCACAAGAGCAGCTCCAGCCTACAAATCAGTCCTGGACCCAGCTTGGGGGAAAAGGTGCAAAGAATGCATGAAGAGGCAGGTGAGGGAAGGAGGCATCGGTTAGAAACTGTTGCAGAGGACTGAGGAGGACACCAGCTCTGTTCTGTGATTAAAGTATTGGCAGGCTTCAGTTCTTCAGCAGAGGTACATTAATATTCCTTTGTCACCTTGTAAACACTCAAGTCATAATGTCTATCCAGTGGGCTCTGTTACAAACTGATCAGTTATACTGCCAAGCACATCAAGTGCCTGTAGGCTTTGCCTTTTTTTGGGTAAATGAAATTTATTCTACAAATGTACAAAACAAGTAACCATAACAACAAATATGCGGGAAGTGACACTCGTTCGGTGTCAGTCACTCATTCTCAAGTTGGAACTTGTCAGAATGCACTGGGCATGGGACCTGATGACTGATACGCTCATCTTAGCATCTTCTGACAAAGGAACTGACAAGATGGTCGAACAAAAGACACCAGTGGTGGGAAGAGGAGGCAGACTGACATAGACTGGGGAGAAGCTGATTGCCACTAAGACTGCCATTTTGTGGGATACAACACAGAGACAAAAACAGTGAAAACAATGACTGACAATGATTCCTTCAAACACTTATGCAAAACAACACCCAGAATCCTTCTTGTATGTCACCTATCCCTTTCCTGGTGACTGTTCTTCATTTTCAAAAACGAGGCTATCAATTACATTAACATGGTGCAATCTGTTTTCCCCTGAACCTTATCTGAAGCAATTCCAGCAGCAGCTCTTAGGCTAATTGATCTTTTAAACCGCCAGATTAGTTCTTGACACCTTAGTGATTGAACGGTCTGCTTCCTTGAGACACCAAGTTCATCTGCTGGGCCAATTGGTGCCCTAACAATCAAAGACCAATTACTTTTTCCAGTCTCCCACGACAAAGTCACTTCATGTTTCTTGCCTACTAAATGTGATGTTACAAGATTTGCCATTTCAATAGCAAGAATGTGTGTGTGCCTAGTCTTATATGTTTACATTTTATCTCAAATTCACAGCAGAGAATCAGCACGAGAATAATGAGCTTCAGTTTTCGCTCAAAACTGTCAGTGAGCAATGTTTACTGAGTAACTCTCAAGAACACTGTCAGTAATCAAGATTTAGGGCCCAATTTTAAGTTTGTTCCTGTCTTTCTCCCTATCTGAGGGTTTAGAAAAATGATATTTCTGGGCACTGAGTGCACATTACAAGTCATCAGAGCAGTAATGACAGCGGATGTGGAGCTGCCTTCCATAGGCTGGACTCAATGCAAGTTAGCCTTGAGCTAAAGACACAGAGCTGCTGGATCCACCCAGATGTTCATAAATCCAGTGAGGAGAAAAGACATGCAGCTCGAAGCCTCTGCTCTTCAGACAGAAGCCAAAAAAAGTGAATAAACATTTGCACAAATATGTGAAAAGAATGAAAATAATATCAACACAACAGAATTCCCTCAGGCACCCCATTGATATGAAAACAGATAAAACAAGGCATATTGCAGTCTATGCAGGCTACAGGTCAGATACTAACCTGTGCACATTCATAAATACCTCCAAACACAAGCACACGCACCCACACAATACAGTGTGCATGCAACATTTCACCACTATTCATAACACACAGCATTTATCTACCAGCATCCATTCCTTCTTGCACCCTCCATCCTGACCAGTGTGTATCACGAACACTAGCAGATCATACACATCACCTCACAAATGTGCTAAGACACACACACACACACACACACACACACACACACACACACACACACACACACACACACACGCACACACACACACACCTACACACACACAGTTGGAGCCAGCCAGAACTGAAACTGTAGGAATCAAATTCTCTCTCTCTCTCTCTCTCTCTCTCTCTCTCTCTCTCTCTACACCCTCTTATGGTTTGCCGCCCACAGAAGGAGAAGGGCAGGCAGAGTCAAACCCAATGCACTCAAGATTGAACTGCCTCAGAGCGTGTCCTGGGGACTAAAATACAAATCAGCCCTTCCTCCAGTCAGCTGGAGCTGGCCCCTCTCCCAGGGGCCTGCCGGGAAGTCTGTCTATGGCACTGAAATATTAACAACAAGAGCAAGAAAAAAAGCAGAACTTCAACAGTCCTCTCAGGGCCCACCACTCTCAAAGCGATGTGTTATTAGTCTAATAATCCCCCGGCTTCATTTTTTTTGGGGGGTAAAAGCACGTTTGGGCTTCATGAGTGACTAGGAGAGGGTGGGGGGGGACAATAACGGAGTCAGAAACAGTTCAAAATATAGACAAAATGTTTCACTTGCAAGAAAATCCGGGGGAGTTGGTGTCACACAACAGTCACAGGGGAAGTGGTGGTCACAGGTATGGCCTTAATTTTCTTTTTTTTTTGACATTTTCACACCCCCTTTAAGTAAGTGAAATAACACAAATGAGTCACATAAACCCATGTTGGACAGGCTGTAAATTCTTGAATGTTCTCTTAAATGTGTCCTGTTTTATGGAAAATCAGCTTTATAACAATAAAAAAAACATCTTTATGCTGCATTCAGTGCCGTTTTTAGAAGATAAATGGAGCAATTGTTGTGTAAGGACAAAGTAATCCTATCAACGTGTATCATTCCATGGCTCACTTAATGAAATGCCTTTAATTGAATCTGCTTGATTACCATGCATCTTGTAATTTCATTTAAGTGCTGGTAGAGTTGTTAGTTTGTGGAGTTTAAGTATGATATAATTATGTTGTGTTCATCTCGGGTGTTGGAGATGTGTCATATCTGATCAGAGAGCAGCCCTGGTGTGGCAATTAGATGCTATCTGAAACCATCTGTGTGACAGTTCTGTGACACAAGTCCAAATGCCAGTGTATAACTTAGACCATGGGGAGAGCATTTGTTCATTTCAACCCCCTCCTCATTCACCTCCTTTAGAGGGTCAGAGGTCAGAATCATCTAATCTTGGAGTTAGACTGCCTTGCAAAGGGACACTACAGCAGGGAGCGTCCTTGTATGAGACGTTTAACTGTTGGCCTTTCGCCCGCTGGGCCCCAAACACGCTCTGCAAACAGCTAATAAAGGTCTGGACAGGAGTGCACATGGTGGCAATATCGCAGTCCTGGATGCAAGAACGCACACACTCGACCTTTGGTGCCATTAAAACGACTGTGCCTCGTGTCTCTTGCCAAGCTATATGTAGCCTAACATGTGGACACTCTTAAAATGTTACAGGTATTTACAGATGCTGCTCTTGCGTTTTGAGTGGGCGGACTGGTTTGCCTTCATACCCATCTGACACAGTCTATCCAAAGACGCATAACGCATAAGCACCGAAAACCCACGCGTCCCACCTCCCGACAGAAAACGCTTCATAGCAGTTAACCCTTAAGGCACACTGCGTTATTACGCACTCATTAAAATGCATCCCCCTCCTCCCTTCTCGTTTACGCATATGCCTTGTGGGCTGGCATGGGCTATTATTGTGATGTTTGGAATGCACACCCCTCTCTCGCCTACCGTTTATTCCCGGCACTATTTCCGATGGATGTGTTTGTGGTCCCGTGGAAAGAGGATGGCCAAGACATCCGAGACTTTTTCAGTCCTGGTCGGTCGCTCGTATCCACGGCGTCGGAGCGCTCCATGTGCCGCTGGTGATGCCTATCGGTGTCGGAGTACCCCCGGTGTTTGATTTTGATCGGGGTGCGTGGTTGCCTCCAAAGATGCTGCGGAGGCTTCAGAGTCGCCTGTCCTTCCCGGTGAACCGGGAGCGACAGGGACAGGCTTTTCTTCGAGCACGGTGGTGGTTCCATCATAGTGCAAAAAAATTGAAAATCCCTTTTTAAAAACTTATTGGTTAAATAATATGGCTGTAGTCGTTTATTTCAAGCACAAAACAATGTCCACATTTCCCATTTGATCTCTGAGCGAACAAATCAAAGTGGCCAAGTCCAGTACAGCCCAGATCTGAATCTTGTTTTCTGAATACCATCAAGAACTGTCACAGTGGTCTGACAAGTCATCCGAAAATCAATAATCTCATTGTTTTATTGGTGATCGGGTTTAATTTAGCCCAGAATCTCTGCTCTGCCGTTATCCTCACCAGCCCTGGATTTTGGTGATGAGACACCGTTCCTGCTGCTTCTCCTGAAGTTTGACGCCTCGTCGCCCATGGCGCACAACCGGATGGCTGTGTTTATTTTAGGGAATTTATTGCTTTTTATCAGCCACTTATTGCAGAGACGCACAGATCGCCGGCGCCGGCTTTTCTCTGTGTTTGCGGTGTGGTATTATTGCTGCCCGTGTGTCTTCCAACTGAGCTGAAATCTCCAAGCACTGTCCATTAAAGTACTATTTATCTATCACGGTTCATGTAGAGTTACGACATCTCTGTGCGCACATACACCTCAGAAGTATCCAGTAATTCTCCCATGTACTGTAGATGCGATCCAGTAATCTGGTAAACTGGGCTCAGTTACCACCCTCTTCAGTAAATCATGTTGCTTCAGAGAAAGGTCCAAAAATCACATGCGATCTTTTTACTGTCCAGTCTCTCTTCTTCAGGTGTTGTTTTGTCAGAATGCATCATAAAAGGACACAAATTGATAATTGTGAATGTCCAGACACCCTGTTCAGTGAGGGCCATTATCTTTCCATCCTCATATTTGCCGGAGTTCGCTCTCTCTCTCTCTCTCTCTCTCTCTCTCTCTCTCTCTCTCCCCTGGCAAGTCTTGTCTACTCACATGGTGGTTGGGCGGTTGCTTTCCTCAGTGATTTGAGGGTTTTGAAGTGCTCTTCCATTACGTTTTGCCCCATGACCCAGTTCCCTTCACTTTTCCTTGTCAGAAAACACACAACAACAAACCACTCAAACGATGTCAAGCTGGGCAAGAGGCTTATAACATCAGGCAAGACATCTAATACACCACATTTGTCATTTCACCTATTTGTAGGTGCAAATTTTCACTTTGACCTACTCTCACCAAGCTTGAGAAGTACTGAGACAACACTCAGTCAGTCTTTTACAGAGTGGCTGTTCATCTAATACAGCATTTTAAATGGAAAACACATGTATTCTGTTGTGTTTCTCTGGGAGATGCACATGGAGAAACTCATCATTGGGTTAAAGGTCTTATTCTCATCAGTGCCACCAAGGCGAAACACTTTGGATAAAAGCATGTGACAAATGAAATTAATGACAATGTGCTGACCTGTCAGTCTGAGATCAGTGTTTACTGCAGTGCTCTGCAGTGCATTACAGAAAATAAAATGTAAAATCAGATTTCACTTTTGATCAGTTGATACTATAGCTAGACTGAGTAGGACATTTAGGAGCAATCTATTGTCATTTGCATATTTTAAAGGATCGCAGTGTTCATCCGTGTTCCAGCTCAGCTGCATTATATTAAGTTCCTGCCATCTTAACACCTTCAGGGAAGCCACTGTTCTGTGTGTATGTGATATTCTATTTACATTAATCTTGTAGTGACTTGAAATATGCAGCAGTGTAACTGACAAAGTAATGCTAGACATGATGTTCAGTGAGTGTGGTGGATTATCAAGTATCAGGTTCTACAACCTGACTGCTTTAAAATATATATCATTTTCAGTTATTTAAATAACAAATGATCTTTAGACCAATAACAAACAATGGTTTTTGTTTTACTTCTTTCTGTTTGGGCTGTTGGTTTGACCAGCATTTAGCCACCATTCAGCTGCAATGAAATACTCTGATCTGGAGGTTGTCTTTGGATTCTTGGTTTCAAATCAAGATTGTTCTTGTTCTTGATTATAAAAGTCACACACCTGAGTCAAACTGTAATCAAGGTGCAGCTGTAGTCTAGACAGTGTATACTTCGCAGACATTAAGGAGCATCTTTGGTTTCTGCAGATGTGTCAGCCTCTTGTCTGCACTGCATTGGAGGGGTTTAGCTGAATATGACTGTGTTGTGCAGGCGTGTGCCCACATGTGAGTTTGTGTTTCACTCCTGTATTAGTGCATCATTCCTTTGATATGGAAAGTAACTCCTCAGTTTGAGGAGTTCATGTTTCTCTGGGTCTTATAAATAAGTGTAGTAAATGTAAAACGTAATCACGGTATCCTTAGTTAGAATGAGCAAAGTGTCAGAGTTGTGCTCAGGATAGAACGAGGGAGAGAAAGCTTTCATACTTATCTCATGTGCTGTAACCGGGTGATGAACTTGGCTAAAAACATGTTCAGGGAGGACCTCAAAGTCAAGACCCTGCTGCTGAGCATCAAGAGCAGCTAGACATTTGACCACTGGTGACACAGCTGACCAGAAACCGCATTCAGATTCCCTGAGAAGAGCGGGAGGAGGTTGCTGGGAAACAGGACCTGGGCTGCTCTGCTTGATGCCACTGGTGACCCTGACATTGATAAGGAGCTTAAAAAAAAGTCTAACTTCCGAAAGGGACTGCTGTGCTTCTTCCTCTGCCAGTGTAGCCTGAATGCTCTCAGGAGTGATGCTCTGAAAAATATAAATAGTGGCACTGATGCTCTGATATTCAGTTTTATGGGCACACCAGGTGTTTGATTTGTACTTTGATTGAAAAAGTATGATATCAAACCAGGAAGATGTTGCTCAAGCTGGCTGGGAGGATACTGTATATGGAGAGTCTTGGTGGAGGTCTGCTACATTCCCACCCACTGGTTCCATCCATGGCTGATGGTTGCACTGGACTACAGTGCAAGCAGCTCAGCCTCAGGCCTCTCACCTCAGGCAAGTTGAGCTGGTTAGCCAGAAGCCACCAGAGACAAACAGCTGTCTTGTGAAGCACGCGGTACTGTAGTGAAATACAAGTTGTATTGCCACAAAGTCATAGCTTAAAGTCCACGTTTTTCCTTCGGGGCCCCTGGAAGCATCCCCTCATTTGCCCCCAGGGGTGGTGCTTCCACTCTGACTGAATCAGAAGGAAAGGATGTGACCAGAAAGAACTGAAGGTTAACAAAACACATTTTCTGTCTCCTTTATCCTAAAATGTCAATACATTGCCTGTATTCTGACAAAATGTCTGCATCTTTATCTTCACACAAATGTGTGCATGTTTTATGGTTTCTGAAAAAACAAGTGTATAGAGAAACTCTCTGAACCTCTAACCAACAATTTTGTTGTCTGTAATGAGCATCACAGTCTCACAGGGCAGTGAGCACAGTTATAGACTTTTAGTCTGGTTTCTATCTAGAGTATACTGTAATTACTGTCTTTAGAAATATCCTGACACTCTAAAGAGATGTTTCTCTCTTCTCCACATGCTTTTTCCCTGTTTTCTTTTTTGTCAGCATCAATTAAATCCATTAATTTATTCTGTGCTCATGTCCAGCTGTCTGTATTTCAGAGCAAGAGGAACAGAAAGAAAATATGCAGCATTTTGTATTTGATGGGTTTGATGTGAAGAGATATTGATTTGGGGTCAGGGTTTTAAACTAAAAACCAATATGCTGTAAGTAAAAAGAGAATGACAACAAAAATAATAATAGTCACTGAAGTGACTAAAAGTATTCGAACATACAGTTTGATGCTTGATCATAAAATGCTTTCCACAAAGCTTAAAGTCATTTAAGCTAATTTGTAAAATTAACAGTAGCCCTTGGAGAAGAGCAGCAGCGTTATCAAGTGGACCTGAGAAGCTCGGTGAAGCCACACACTGAAGCATTGCAGTAGCTCAAGCTCAACAGAAAAGCATGAATCATTTTGTCTGTCTTTAAAAGCTAAGGCAGGACTAATTTTAGAAGTGTTTTCTTGGCTGAATAAAAGAGCAAAATTGAATTTCTTTGTTTGCTTGTTGTGTTAAAAAAATTGAATTGGTTAA
>NW_018127985.1:2276673-2330310 GCF_001952655.1 Monopterus albus | reverse complement strand
TCTCTGAGTACTGTCTAGTTTTGGTAGCTCGGATGGATTTCTGAGGACTCAGACAACATGTTGGATACAACCAGAAACCTTACGTGTGAATTTCTTCACAGCAGCCAGTGTCTCTGCAGCTTTCACACCTCAACTCTGACATTTGCACGTCATTTAGATCCTAGTGAGCTCTGGTTACAAGATGACGGACATCATGCGTATCTTTAACCTAACTTATGGCTTAAATGCCATCTCATGAGAAGTTTTAATATTATTTTTTCCCTCCTTGCTACAATGTAGAATGAACCTGCAGCTGTTAATAATGCACAATTAAATGTGCTAAAGAATGGGTGCACATTCCTATGGGGGCTCAGTATTCAAGCTCAAGTGCTGTTTACCCATTCTTTGGCATCAGGCCATGCTGTCATAAAGCTTCAGGGCCCCATACGAAGCCACTTTCCAGCCCTAACCTAACATAAATGCATGTACAATAACTTTGTAGACACCATTACCTGGACATTATTCTCTAAAACAAATCTATAATACCATGCACATATCAGAAAATTTCTCCACCTAAATACAACTCCTGCCTAAACCCTATCCTCCCTCAAGCAAAGAGCAGATATTAATTAGTTGGCACACACAGTCTGTATTGTATTTGCTCAGGTCATACAGTGGCTGGCCCGACTGGCTCGGTAGGCAATTACTGTACATCTCAGAGCAGGCCTGTTGAATTGTCCAGCCACTGTCACTGTTCCACCATGGCTGTCAGTCAGAGGAAAACTACACCAGTAATGAACCCTCTAAATTTAAACTTTGAATGATTATTGTCTCTCAGGGAAGCTGTACTAAACTACATTCAATACTGTCTCTTTGAGGGTAAACTGTCAGTTTTAAAACATGTAAACAGAAAGTTAATAAAAAAAAATGAAACAGCTGATCATGTGGAAATAACAGTATTTCAAGCTAATGAATTACTGAAACAACATTGTCTTAAAAGGCTGTTTTTGGGCTCAGGAAAAGTTCTGGCATGTTTATCAGAGCTCAGAGTATTCTGTTTCCCCTATATAAATAAAATAAAAATATGCATTTTCAGATTAGTTTCAATTGCACCGTAAGGATTTCATCTCTGAAGAACAATTTTAGCACAATCAAACACATGAGTCAGTAGCTTCATCAGAATGTGAATGAGCACACAGAGACTCAAGACTAGACTCTAGTCCCAATAAAAGAAAAACAAAATAGCTTGCTTTCCTTTAATCTCAAAAACCTTGTCCAAATATGTCAGCACACAGTGCTGTGTTTGACTTGAATTAAATAGCAAGGCCTTTGGTCACACAACCTTCATCTGCACAAAAACATTTAAATATATCAAAAACAAGCAGACTGTGGACATGTGGACATGTGACCCAGGTAATATTCTTCTGTGGAAAGAGGAACGTATTTATCCCAGTCTGCACGAAATTTAAAAATTCTCAATAACATGAGCAAAGGAAAAGAAATGTTAATATTTTTTTAATTTAAAGTAGTTTAATGTAGTTTCTTATATTCCCCAAATAAAGAAAGCAATAAAAGGGGGGAATGAAGTGGATGACAAAATGACCATGAACCACAGTGCAGGCTGGAGTGCGTCATTGTGGCATATGAAAAGATGTCCTGCTCGCCTGAGTCAGTTGCACAGCTCGCTTAGTGAGCATCTAATTTATTATGTCAACCCTTGCCAAAGATCAAGGATTCATATTATGAGGAATAATTGAAATGCCAAATGCTTATTTACTCAAAACAGTAATGTGGATGCTGTGGAAAAGTACTGTGTGTAATACAGTCTTGCTGTTTTGATTCTAATCTTAGTGGGTAGGCATGTGTACAGGAGACAGTATATATGTACAGTATATACCTGCATGTAGAAATAAACTAAATGTGTGAACAGCTTTTCCTTGACAGCTAACAGTCAATCACAGAAGGCAGTGAACTCTGCATGCCCAGCAGAAAGACCATCGCAGGCTGTCTGACCTCTGGCCCACCCTGAGTCCACGCATCAAACATGAGGGAATGCTGGGAAATAGATCCGCTTTCTGCCACCGAACGGCCATGAAATATTAATTCACACTTCTTTCCTGACAGTGCGCAATAGTCTGGCAGCTAATGTGCATATGTGTGTCTGAGTTTGTGTTTGTTTTTAGACATATCTAGGACAATAAAAATGTGTGAAAGTGCTAGAATGTGTTTATGTGTGTGTGTGTGTGTGTGTGTGTGTGTGGGTGTGTGTGTGTGTGTGTGTGAGAGAGAGAGAGAGAGAGAGAGACAGGAAGAGAGCTTGAAATATAGGCATGCTGAGATGATGTGGCTGAAATGCAGTAACATGTAGCAGTGTTTCAAACTCCAGGGTCATGCATATTAAGTGTTAAAAAGGATTCCTGAAATAACTTCTCTTTTTCTTTGGAGACGCAGTGATGGGGGTGGACTGTCCTTCTCTGCATGCTGTATGCATAAAGAGTCACAGACTCATGCTGAGTAATGCTGGAGTAAAACAACAGAAATCCTCCACACACTGACCAACATTAAAAACCACTATCATTCAGAAGCGACTGGGGGATGTGCTCAAATGCAGCAGAGCGAGCCGCCACTTTTGACCTCATTTTCACTAAGGTATTTTCTTGTTTTTTCTCTCTGAACCAATCAGATCTTGAAATGTGCATCCAGCTGAAGGCAGAGGAGGAGTTAGATGGGAAAGTTCATAATGTTGCACCAGGGAGGAGAGGCAGTGTTTCACTTAAGGGAAAAGCTGAGAACCAGTGAGGCCTCAAATGATACAATAATTAGATCTTGAAGCTTCTAAAAACTTCAGCGAATCATATTGTGGAGCTGTAATGCAGGAGGGAATCAACTGTCGGAATGACCCCAGGATTGGTCTTTTACTCCATAAGTGCTCCTGCATTGCACTTTCATGACCACTGGTGTGAAATATATTGATGGTAAAACATGGAGGTCCACTCCACAGAACTTTATGGACTTGCAGAAACTGTGAAAATCAAGAGTTTTATAACCACATTAATAATGCATATACCAATCAGCCACAACATTATGACCACCTGCCTAATACTGTGCGCACAGGAGTCAGTGCAGCAGCTGGTTGGTGCTCATGTCACTCTGCAGCTCACTGTGCATCTTCTGTGAATCTGTTTGCTTCCATAGTTCTACTGTCAGGGAGAGCACAAATTTGTCTACCAGTCAGTGAGAAAAGGAAAAGGAGTGAAAACTGTGGTCATGAGGACAAGTTAGAGATCATTTTTACACAGACTGAACAGCCTCCCCACTCTAGGTGTCGTATCACTATAGCTGCTGAATGTTTCTCTTCATAGAGACCAATGGACAGTATTTCTCATTGTCGACCATTTTAACAAAGATTCAAACAAAATAGAATCTTTTGAAAAGCATGAATGAAATTTAAAAGTTTAATCTACAGTAGGTCAACCTCATCATCAGTGAGCGCCCATGCCCCTGTCACCAGTGTCACCACTGTCTGTCCTTCCTTAGACACTGTTGTTAGGTACTAACCACTGCAGACTGGGAACACACTGGGAGAAGCTCTGACCCAGTCATCAGCCATCAGAGTTTGGCCCTTGTCAGAATCACTCAGTTCCTTATGCTTGTGTGTTTTCGTTGCTTCCAACATATGAATTTCAAGGACTGACTGTTCACTTGCTGCCTAATACACCCCCCACACTGACAGGTGCCACTGTAATGAGATAATCACTGTTATTCCACCTGTCAGTGGTCATAATGTTATGGCTGCTTGCTGTATATTCATATACTGTACAGTAATACCTTACCTTGTCTTTAGAAGCTTGTGCTTCTAAAGACATGCAGTTATTATAATAGGAAACGATAAAAATATAAGTTTACTTTGTTGTTGTGCTGGGCTAGTTAAAAAAACCCTCAAATTCTTAGACCAAAAACAAAGATAGAGGAACCACTAGTCAGAGACAAAGTGCTTTTGGAATATCTAGTAATTCAATATTGATCATGTAAGAGACCAGTGGCACCAAAATAAATAAGAGCAATGAGAACTGTCCTTCAAGATAAAAGTGCAGGCTATTAATATTGAGGACAATATGGGACAGGGGAGAAGAGGACAAGAGATACCTCTTGAAGAAATAAATCTGCGTGTGTGTGTGTGTGTGGTAGAAAGATTTTTGAGTATACATAATCTTGGTGTCTAGCTTCAAATTGCGTACTCTCCCTTTATAGGAAACCAGGTTCATTTCACTGCTACACTTGATGTTTTAATTATATCTGCATGCTAAAGATGCCAATGTGTATATTGCTGACAAGTGTGGTGTTTCAGTGCATCAGAACAATAACCCGATGTTGAGAAACATTGCTTTTATTTCCCATAACCCAAAATGGTTATCTTATTTTGTAGTACCACGGCGATATACAGTTACATAGAGAATTGATTGAAAAGGATGAAAATGAAGTGTGTAACAATACCCAAGCTTATTTCAGGAGGATGAGGGTACATGCTCTGGCTTGGAATTGAAATCCCTGCTATAATATAATCTTGTCTGGGTGTATAAGCAGGTGCTCCATTCAAACTGAGTGGCTTTCCCCCTTTTTTGAATTAAGCAAAAAGCTTTCTCCTGCCTGGGCTACTGAGATGTTTTATAGAATGTTTGTCGGGGGGAGTGGGCTGTTTTCTATGACTAATCCTGCTATAAAAAGCCCTTGTGACAGACCCTATTTGGTTACACTTTACTGATTGTATACTCAAACGCACAGCAAATCGTTGCACAGGTAAATTTAGAATGCGTTTTACATGTAGACTATGAATCTGTACATTTAAATGCACCAGTTTTAAACAGGCAAGTGAGAGGAGGCAGTTTTATTTTTGGATCTTCTGCACACACAAATGGACAAGAAGTATAACTTTTTCTACATTTGCATGTTTGTAATTTGTGATAAATGATGCTGCAGTGATCTGCCTTCAGAGCTCTTCCTCCTCTGTGTTTGGGAAAATCGCAGGTTTCAGCAGCATTCACCAGCAATTGTGCAGGGTGACTGTGTGGGCGGAAATATGAAAGGCAGAAATCTAAATGTGTCTGACATAGCGTCCACCAAGTCTCAGTGGATTCCTCTGAGGATTCTGCATAGGCTGGTTGCAGGTATTAGAAAATAATTCAATGTCTGAAGCATTACAGACAAATAAACCCAGCGGCTGGCAAAAACAAATTAATATAATGTCAGCAGGCCAAAAAAACAACCCAATCATCTCTCACAATATTCTCATTTCAATTCTTCTTTACAGATTGACGGTATAAACAGCAGCATTTTCCCACATAGACTTATTTCTTAATTGGCAGGCCATAAGAGACACAAAGTTTAAATAAACCAATTCTTCCTGACAAATGTCACAAACAATATATGTGCTTCAAAAGGAAATTGCACAGCCAAATTGCCTGCATTTGTGTTTTGGTGCTTTAGATGAAAGCTTCATACGCAGCACGGCTGTTCCAGGTTTAGCAAGTCCACAAGACTAAAAGCTAATCGAAGCATTCATGCTGATGGCAGCTGAAAGGAAGATGAACCGTCTTCACTGCCTCTTGCACCTTAGCGCCTCAGTCTGAAGGGTAATGGGCAGTAAAGCAAAGGGCTCTGTACCGATAGTCAACTGGGTACATGACTTTAAGCTCAATTTCTGTTTGAGAACACAGTTGATCAACTTTCAGGGTCTGGTGAACAGCTTGAAGATATTCGGCTTGTAAGAAGTGTTTCAGTTTCTTCTTTTTAAATAATTCAATCTTGTCATCAGGCTTTATATACGATCTTAACACAGTAAAATGCACTTTGACCCCCCCCAGTTTGTCGCCCTTCTTCAGTGATTTTTGTTGTCAGACCAAACCATTATCCAGCTTTACAGAGGATAACCAACCGAGTTCATTGTTAAATCATTATTCATCCAGGGAGCATATTATTTTCTCAGCAGTACCCTGCTTAATATTCATACCTGTTAAGAGTCACAACAATAGTGCACTGATAGAGCCTGATCCACTCATTGCATCTACACAAAACCCTGTTTAAGTGCAGAACAGTGCAAAGGCACCTCAGCTGTATCTGCTCAGGCAGATTTAGTTAACAATTATCAGGCATTAGGTACATTGTTAAACACTAAGACATCTATTGTTCAAAGCTTTTAGCATTTTTTTTTTTAACATATCGGGCAACAAGACATTGTGCAGTCCGGTTTACAACGACTTTTATTAGTTGGTGTTTTGATGAACTCTCCCTTTTGTTTAGTTCTTCCTATACATCACACCATTCCCCAAGATGTCTGCCTTTCTACAGAAGCATTATTATTATTAATGGTTACCTGTCCAATAAAGACAGCATCAGCTGTCTGTACATGCAGTCATTTAAAAGATGAATTTTGGTTTTACATGCGCATTGAAGCTATAAAAGACATACTGTATAGCCTACCTTTCCTTGCCTAAATGAAAAGCATTTACTTTTTCTGCTTCCATTACTTTCATTCTAGCAGCCAAAGGTTTAGTCTATACTTTTTCCTAACAAAAAAAATGGCACACCTCTAGAAAACTTAAGTCACCTTCTTCTGCAACAAGGCTGCTGATTTGTTTTGATTTATGCTAGATATTTTAACTTTAAATGTAGATGACCAGATTTTCTGTGGAATGTAACATCACACTATGTGTTGAGTGTTTCATTATTAAAAACAAACAAACAAACTGATGCGGTTCTAAAATGAGTTTATGAATCACACTCCAAAAGTAAACCTACTAAGGCAGCTGTGCTTTAAAAAGCAATTTATGTGACCTTAGTGTTAAACCAAACATTTGAACATGCCACAAGGGAGAGAGGAAAACAAAAGAGATCACGACTTTAAATAACATTTAGTTCACACACACAGAGACAATCATGGCAGTACAGATGAGAGAACGGCAGTTTGAGTCAAATCAGTCGAAATCAATGATGATCAGACGGTACAGCTGCATCTCTTGGTCCATACACAACATGAGTAGTCTGCTGTGGCACCACTATTGGTCACACCAGCTTTCAATCATACAAATGACAAAACCACACAGGTGCAGCAAATCCACTCAAAACGCCAGACCAGAGGCAGGTATGACTGGAGAAAATGTTTTGGACTCCAGAAAATAATTAACTATTTACACAGCAAACACCACAAATGGGGAAATGTCACTTGGAAGCCAACACAGGGCTGGATGAGATCACAGAAAACACTGTTAAGGCTCAAGTGTAACTGCATTTCCTAGCAGAAGTCAGAGGTAATAGGTTTTCACAATCAAACTGTCATCCAGATAATTATTCAAAAAAAAACACTAAAGGACAATGTCACTGATCAACTACCTGCTTCTATTTGTATTTCAGACAAACTCCAACCACTACAGGAAAACTTTGACCACAGGTGGTGCCCATCATTCCAGCGGCCATCAACTCAGCTCAATAATTCAACTGAGCATCAAGCCAACCACTAAGACAACACAGTAAAAGCTCCTGTATCGACTGCCTGCTGGCAGCTCCAGAGGCGGCACACCGTGCATGTACCCCGCCCCATCGAGGTGTGATGTTCGTACCTAAAGATGTTCAGAATTTCACTTAGCAAATAGAAATCACACACAAACACAAAATATTCAACTCTTGAACACATGGGTGAGAGGAGACTTGACAATGGCATCATACAGAGGTGAGAACAGATGAGGACTGTGACCTGGCCCTCCAAAGTGCATCACTCGACTTCCAGTGTAGAGAACAGACTGTAAACAAGCTGGAGGGTCTGGCTCGTCAGACAAACAATGTGAGAAAATATGCCAGAATGGTAAAAGGCTTAACCAATAATGCACAGGCATGTCAGTCACAGACTGTCACTGGTGGATGGAGAGCTGAATATTAACCAGTAAAGAAATGCCACGAGTTACACAGTAAAATATATCACCCTGTGGAAGGAAGAGACAAACTATACAAAGAGTGGACGCTTTAAGTGACATGTCAAGCTTTATTAAAATTAGCCTACAGATGCCACTGAAAACTGGGCAAATTATCTGTAGCTCTGCTGATTTTTCACACTGGATGTTAAAAAAAAAAATAAAAATAAAAAATACACTTAAAGAAAAACAACTTCATTAGCTAATTAATCATTTTTTCCATGTTTTAACAAATTAAAAGTCAAATAAGAAAAAGTAAAAACTTAAATTACAAACACACTAAAACCATATGTACATATACAACAGAAAAACAGCCACCAAAATGTTCAGACAGCAACAGTCTGTGCTCCTCAGCGCCCTCCAGGGGTCATTCACAGAAGTACACCGCAGACAAATCCAGGGGCCGCCAAACTGTCAAGTTTGTTGGAGGAGGTGCTGTTGTGTCCTGGTTGTTAAATGGCTACTCACTGAGCAAGAAGCATTCAGCTGTATTTAGAATATACGCTTTCGCTTAAGGTAGGAGTCTGCATAATGGCCACCAAGGCCTTGGGAGTGCTGGCCCACATAGCCGCCCTCAGGGCTTGGTTCTGGAGACGGGATCAGCCGGGAGAACACACGCTTGTGGCTACCAATAGGGGTCTATAATCAACAAGAATAAATAAAAGAACTTGCTTGATGTAAAAGCAAAATATTTGGTACAAATGAGTCAAAGATAACACTGAAGGTGTCTAATTTACCTTCACAGCATTCACCAATTCTGGGGGGTAGTTGGTGGTGTGGCTCATGGGCGGCATCCCCACAGCCTGTGGGCAAACAACCAATTTTCACTACCCGACACTTCTTGCGAGTTTCATGCACTCACAGCTCAACCTTAGCTGTTAAACACGGGCTTATTCTTGGAAGCCAAGACGCTAGATTGTATCTTTTCTAGTGCTACTTTGACATTCTTGTACTGTTAAGTAATCAATAATTAAAAGCCAAACAAAGATTTATAAAAGAACAAATAAAGTCCAGCTCTGTTCAAAGTCTACAGCTTACCCGATTGAGCTGGGTGATGTGGAGACCCCCATCACTGGAGGCCTCAGGACCAGAGCTGAAGTATGAGATCAGAGGTGGGCTGGGAGCGCAGCTGTACTGGGAAAAGCTCTCAGTGTGGTTGGGCTGACGACAGAGCTGAAGAAACAAAAGAAAACGTTCACCACAGCTGTTTTATCATCAGGTCAGAATGTGGTTAACTTAATGACACTGGACAATGTGCTCCTGCCACCTTGAGTTGGTTGACTCAACACTACCTGCTGTCCAAATCCTGCCAAAGTCCCAGTATCAAGGTTCTCCTGCTGTTCATACAAGTGGGCCAGGGGATCCTGTTGAGAAACACCAGATGGGCATTAGACCAGATCACATCACACAGCTCACTGAATGAGCAACAAAAGAGCACTAACATTATAAATGAACAGGCCACAGGTCTGGTTAAACAGCACCTACTAATGTCAAATGAATCAAACTTTAAAAATGTGGAGTCTTTCCATGAATAAAGCAGTGAAAACCTGATGCAGAGGAGGATATTCAGGAGCGTAGGAATCCTGGTAGCGCAAGTTGTAATGTGGCTGTATGCTCTGGTGTGTGTGCAGGTTGGACACATTGCTTAGTGTAGGCCTCTTCCTATATGGGTGAGGTCTGCAGCTTCCACCTGGAGTAGGAGAGGGCAGACAGATGCTGATTTATTTACCCGTATAGCTGAGCTGAGGCAGCAAGAAGGAACAAACTGATCAGTAGGAAAATCAGAAGCACACAATGCAAACAAGCAGCTCACCTGAGGGAAAAACACTGCCGACACTGAGGAAGGGACTCTGAGGAAGACTCCCATCTTTGGGGGGATCCCCTAGTATGGAGGCCTGACAGGAGGGGGACAAAGGGGATTCACTTCTGCCATCCAATTCTCATTCACATTTAAAAATACAGATAATAACAAAGGCAGAAAACATGTTACAACCATTACTTGGGACCTCACCCCTTGCGCTGTGAGGCCATCTGCCCCCATCATGCCACCCATCAGGGGCATGGAGATGCCCTGTAGGGTGGGAGAGGCAGACTGGGGGAAGGTGCATGCTGCAGTGGGAGAGTTCTGCTCCCTTGTCAGGGTTCTGCCAAGTGGCACTGGCTTTAGGGGGCCCAGAGGATCTGTCTGAAGTCCAAGACCTGAGGCTACACCACCTAGAGGAATTAGATAAAACGCTCAACTGCAAACTACCATTAATTTTATTTTAATTTTTAAACTCTTTGGCTACCTCTTGTTCAGGGTTGTCATAAATATCAAATTAACTAAATAATGTAAACATAACTAATCACACACACACTACATGTTAATGTTTGCACCATGGAATAGTGCCACGTAACATTAAGTCCTATCTAGTGTTGTGACCAAAATGACTAATGCAAAGAGCAGAAAGCATGATTAACAGGCAAGAGGGGCTACAGATGTTCATCATCAGAAGCAAAGTAAAAACATGCAGTCTGTGGCTTGAGGAGCTTTGGCTTGAATCAGCTGATGCCAAACCTTGGGGCAGGTCTCCGAGCAGATGGACTCCCCGCTGTAGAGGCAAAGCAGCCAGAGGATTCTCCCCAATGAGTCCTGCCTGCTGGCCAAAGCAGAGAGCACAGTAAGGTCACACAGTGTGGCTACAGCGCTCGGGCGCTGGAAACCATCTGAACTACACAAGCACACTTCATCAGCAGCAAAGGTTACTGACCATGTACAAAATGACTACAGAACTAAGATTTACAACAGCGTACAGCACAAGTGTGGGATATTGGCGAACATCCATCCCCCACAAGGGGGGGGGGTCGCGTCGCCGGGTAGGCGACCCCCCCTTGTGGGGGATGGAGAGAACAGCTTGTGTTGTTCAAACAGATCAAGCTAAGGGCGGTATAATAGCGAGCCAGCCTCTCAACTCATTCAGCAGGCTGGCGTTCCACACCAGAGGCGTGACGCAAGGATGATGTAAACTTTGCGCTGGTAGTCTACAAACCAAAATGACAATGGCGGAAAAGATAAGTGCAGATGTAGCTTTGTTGGCTTTTCAAGTATTTATTTTGCTTTTAAGCAAAAGTGGTTAGCATGTTCCTTGCTACGTGTACAAACGTCATGAGTAATAACTACAACCAATGCATTCATGACACCAGGAGTGCTTTGACCGTTAAGTTAGAGAGGCGAGAACAGTTCGAGGCAGAGAGGCGTGCAGACTTGAGACGCCAGTGATAGTGTCACACACGTATTACATCAAAATGTAGCACTTGGTTCCAGACTGCTGGCTCAGCCTTTCTACACAGAGCGTGCCTCCTCTTTGTCCTCCTTGGGAGGTAGTACCAGAGGCAGAACAAAAATGGCCTGCTATGCTGGCTCTGCGCCTTTCACACAGAAAACAAGACGGGACAAAGGCGCACCAATCTCACCTTGAAAAGGCAGTGTGTAAGAGCTACAGAAACAAACCTCACACTTTCTTGATGAGAGCTTACCCACATTTTCAATCACATAAAAAGACCAAAATCCATCTAAATTCACCACCTCACACTTTGGTAGCCAAACACAAAACACCATTATCACTCACACAAGGTACCAGAGGGTTTTCTTTATTGTGCAACACCTGAGCCCACAGAAGATGATTTTCCAGAAAGGCTTGCTAATGGTTAAGAGGGAAAAGAGAAAGAGTTGGAGGGGGTGGTGTATGAATAGAACAAGATGAATCAAAACAGGCTGAGGTGTTAAGAGCAACACCTAATAGGAAAAAGTACCTGCTGAGCCTTGGCCTGGTTCTGAAGTAGCAGCTGGAGCAGGGCAGCAGAGAGAGCAGGGTTGGCCAGAAGTGGCATGGTAGGGGTTGCCCCGAAGAAGCCTGCACACAAAGACAACATAAGGATTCCACAGCAAGAGGACAAACCACTGATGAAGAAGTTGGGAGTATTGTTCACCTTGTTTGTGTCCCTGTGACAGTGGATTGAGTAGCATTTTGAGGGTGGTGGGGTTACTGAGGCCTGTGAGGATCTGCATGGCTGTAGGATCTGGGAGGAGACCTTTACCCCTATTCACAGCCTTGAATGGAGTCATCACATAACAGGTGATTAGCTCAAGAGCAATGGCAATCTCCACTGTGTCTTTGGATGTGTGAACACAGTATGCAAGTTTGACAAATACCATGGTTTGGGCAGCAATCAGAGCAGCCAACATGCTTCTTCCAGGAGGGCCAGGGGCACAGAAGGACACCCTGATGTGTGACCCACCCAGCAACCTGCCATCAGTTAGACGCTGTGCCTCCTCAGCCATCTCTGCGGTAGCAAACTCCAGCACCGCAAACCGCCGGAAACTTTCATCTTGTCCCTGAGCCAACTGTAGGAAATAGGGATGAGAGAAAAACTTTTAATCTTATGGGAGGCAATAAATACAACAGACTACCGGTACGGACTGACGAGTAGGCCTGTAGCTTCCACGTACACCCTGCAGGTGTATTTGAGTGAAACATCTTAAACAAGCTCAGATCAGATCTGGATCATGTATGATAGGCTTATACTGTGCATCTTACCTGAATGTTTCAGGGTTCCATCTTCATTATAGGCCAAGAAAATGTGTTAATGGGGTTTTCAATGTTAATTTTCTGATCCAGATCAGATCCAGATGACATTTAGTCTGGTGATACATTCCCACCCTACGCGTGTCAAATTTCAAAATGATTGATAACTTTCGACAGAGATATGATTTTTTTTTTTTTGCCCCATGTTAAAGATATAGATTTTGTGACCTTGACATTTGACCTTTTTCAGCCAAAATCTAATCGCTTCCAGGGTTGGTCCCCACCAATGTCTATACCAAGTAGGCTGATGATCCATTATCCTGCTATCCAACCACCACACAGAAAAATAATAAGAGGCAATAAATAAAATAAAACTAAATTAAAGAAAGAAATTTATGTTGGAAACGACCTGTAAAACCCTCATACCCAGTCCATTACTCAAAGTAAATTAAAAGTGAAACTAAAAACCTACCAAACAAAGAAAAGAGCATTTTATTCTGGGATTTTTTTTATTGATAACACAGTGACTCTCTTTACAGGTGGCAGGTAGGAACATTTCTAAACCGATAGGCTCTAATATACAGTATTAGCCTCACAATTAAAAAAATATAAGACTCCTACTCAAAGTCCTAAAAATGAAATGTCCACTTTTTTTTACAATATGCTGCATGTAATAAAAAATGACGAGCACTGCCAACAATTATTAAATTTTAAAAACTTTCCACTCATAATTGAGACTCCTTTAGAGTTTGGCAAACTTCAAACCACCCACAGTCATTTTTCCTGTCATAAAAGCTCCAGATCAACACTTAAAACTTTGTGAACATCAAACCATCTGTTAAATGTTGTTCTAGATAAATATTCTTCTGCTGACTATATATCTGCCCTTTCCCACCATCAGTCAATAAAGGTCAGATGTTTCTTGCTAAAAATCTAGAGCTATGAAAAATAAGCAATTTTCCTTTATTTACCACATGACCTTTAATCATCACTGCCTCAATCCTTAAAGAATGAACAGAAAAGTGCAACTATGCATGTCGTGCTAAAAGGACAACCCTCTCTTTCATTCCAGAAAAGCTTGTTGAAACCACCTGGGAAAGTCAGGTGGTCATCACCATAGAAACCAGCAATGCGTATTGCTATAGAAACTTTGAGTGGCCAAATGAAAACTGAGCTAAAGGTGAAAGGCACTGATAAAATCTTCAACCCAAAAAAGCTCTTTGATGTATCCCTTCTATAAATCTGTGAAAAAAAAATAACGGCTTCTAAATACATTATTCTCAACCTACACCGCAATCTGGGCAATACAGCCCTCTGAAATCACATTCATTTGACAAGCAGCCCTGTGTTTGTGTGCTGAATCTGACCTGGCAGAAGACTGGCACATGGGTGTCAGCCAGGGCGCTGCGGAGGTCTTGGGCTGTCAGAGGGCTCGGGGGCAGGCAATCAATGCACAGACATTTGGAGTGCAGCTGTGGGCATGTGAGGGAGCCCGCCTCAGTCCAGTGAACATACAGCATGCGGGAGCCGAGCTGCTTTCCTAAGAGCTCCGACTTGGCCCTGGCTGCTGAGTCCTTCTTCATGTACTCCACAAAGCCGTAGCCCTTTGAATGCCCGGTGGACGAGCTGTACACCAGAAAGCAGCGCTCCAGGTTACCAAAGGGTCGCACCAACTCCTCAAACTGCTGCTGGGTGAAAACTTGAGGCAAGTTGGCGATGCACAGCAGAGCGTCAGTCGGCTGCAGCTGCACAGAGATCTCCCTGTCTCGTAGCACATGCTGGTGGAACTCTCGGATGGCACACTGCGCCTGTTCCCCATTCAGCAGTGTCACAAATGCTAAGGGTGATGGAGCACAGACGGGACGAGAGACAAGCACAATTTGAGATGACACAAAGTGAGGGAGTGACATTTGTTCTGTCAGCAAGAACAGAAAGATGCATTTTCATTTATAGGCAGGTCTCAGAGTAATCCTTGACTGTGGCACCATTTCTGCTTTGGCAGGTCTGACACAAAGACAGTTCTGTTGGCACAATATCAACACATGCCAGTTTTATACTGCAAGTCACTGCAACATTTCCCTTAATCAAACCACATCAGCTGTTAGAGCGGCTGACAAGAATCAAAGGTGTTTTATTTGACTAGCACTTGATAGCTGAAAATTAGCATTTGTACCTGTATGAGTTTTAATGTTACTGGCACCCGTTGTTAGTGTGGGGATGCCGGAACTGAGCCCAACGGGACCCATTGGTATTCAAGGGTTTGGACAGAAATTCAGAAACGACGTTTTGGTTGAGGTTGGGTTTGGAAATGTAGGATAGATAGCTGACGTGCTCAAATGTCCGCTTCTTTTAATGATAAGGAGAAAAACCTTGTACAAACAAACCCTTCAAATTCAGATATTATATACTGTCAGGTCCAGGTCGGGTTCAAAAAGAAATGTGCATCCACATATGAAGCAATCAGACCAAAAAAAAAAAAAAGCAGAAGGGAGAAAGGACTTGCGTGGTAATGTGTGAAAGCCACAATAAAATTTAACTCTACTGAATCATATCCAAATGTGAATGATATTTGCCCCTGTGATTTGTGATATTGGGCTATATAAAGTTTTACTTAACCATCTGTCACAATAGCTTAGTAAATACCAAACATACTGTGACTTTTGCTTGTGGCTCAAGCACTTTGTTGAACCATTATCTGCTACTTTCTGGTGATACTGTCAATATGTAAAACCATTTTGAATGTATGGCCTGAGACACAGCTAACATTCTGATGTATAAAGGGTTTATTCACCCTCCTGAGGAGAATTAAACACAGATTACCATGACTTATTTTGGTATGTTCAAAACTATCATATTTCTAGACTTATTTTGGTATGTTTAGAAATATGATCGTTTTGATGCAGCCAAAGTAATGATTGTTTGGGGACAGTGAGATCCACTATTATATCCATAACTTTATTACATGCATGACTATCTTAATATCTAAAATATATTAATGCTATGTAGTTAAGAGTTTTTCTTGCTCTTCCTACATCAATCATCACTGATGCAGAAAAGGTTTTACTTAAGAGCACACATTCATGTAGTCAGGACATCTGCAACACTTTCCCCCCCATAAAATCTTAACCAACTGATTCCAACACAGCAGCTACAGAAGTCACTAGGAGAAAAGCAGCCTTAATGGAAAAATGTCGATTGTGAAATGGATAACTTACTGTGCTAGCAAACTACAGCAATAGCTTGGTATTTCCTCCCAGAGCTACCACACTGCTGCGTACCAATCCATAACTTTGTAAAACAGTCAAGGTATGATGAGTTAATGAAAAGCAAATCACTCCGTCTCTACCGGTGATGAAACACTGAAGCACACTGACCAACATTTTTACTGAAGGTACAAATGAACTCATCTTGTGCCAAAATGTCAGCTCCAGGAGGTTTTTGCTCTTTGTTAGTATTTTCAGCAGTCAAGAACCACTGTATATGATCACAGTGCAATCTGAAGCAAATTGTCTCGTCATCAACAGTTTTCTCCTTGTTGACATACAGAAGCTCGGTGATATAATCCCTACTGTAAAATTAACATGATTAACAAGCAATTTCACTAACCTGTGCCCTTGTATTTGTCAACAAAGCAGTACTTCAAGCCATAGTTGCCCAGCAGCTCATGGACCTCCTGTAAATAAAACATGAAAATCCAGAGATGTTTATCGCATCCAGAAAGTTGTATTAATCATTGCACATTGAATTATGACCTTTTCACCAGGGAGTCATCCATGACCCATCTGACTCTCTAAAACTGCAAATGTTGGTCATCACAGTATTAACTCACTCATGTCCAGTGTTAAATGCACTTGTGGAGGTGAGCAAGGTGAACAAATCACTAACTGTTGTAAGAGAAACTGTTCTGTGCTGCTTGTGCCCATTCACAAACGAATGGTGATGCTGTCTAGCATTTTCTGAAATGTTTTGTCTCCAGGCCTTCCACCTTTTGTCATGTTGCTCTCCGCATCTCGAACTCCCAGCAGACCCCCCACCCCCGTAAACAATGGTATCGCCCTTCGCTCCCCACGAGTCAGGCACGTTCCAAAAAAAATGTGGAGTCATGAGTAAATCACAAGCTGGTCAATACAAGTCATGGTCAGGTTTAACTGATGAACTGACTAAAAAGTTTACAGCTGGAAAACCGACGTAAAGAGTAGAATCACACAAAGTTAGACTTTGCAGCTGAGGTTGTAACATGAAACAATAGGAAAAAAACTAAACTATTAACGTTACCTACGATGCCGGACTGGCAGGTCACATAGGCCACAGATGACTTGCTGACAGTTATCTGACCACCTTGCATTTGAAATCAGCTGTGTTATTTAACTAATTCAAACAATGCATACTACGTTAATGGTGTTCGGCGGCTACCGATTAATGATGCGTTGGCTTCAGAAACTGTCGCAGATGCAAAGGAAACAATCCTATCTACTGAATTTAATGGCAGCTAATAAGTTAAATGGCTAGCAAGCTAACATAGGTAGCATGGCAGGCACATCGGGGCTAAGCTAATGTTAGCTAAACTCCAAAATGCACGACTCAATCACTCATCCAACACTTAAACCCCGTGGTGGTTTTTAACTATACCTGGTTGCTAACGTCGGAAGGTAGATTCTTTATGATAAGTTTTCTACGGTTGTAAAACTCCCGGCGAGTTCTCTCCAGGCGGCTCGCAATCTCTTCGGGACTCAATGGTGTCAAGTCCTCGTCGACCCTCCGCTGATACTCAAGTCCGGGAGCAGAATCCTCTTGGCCCGGCTCGAGTTCGGGATGACGCGGGTCTCCGGCCATCCATTTATCGTGATCCGCAGCAAAGTCGTAATTTTCATGAAACGGACGAGAAGCGAAACTGAGTCCTATGTTGGTGTTTTCATCTCTAGCAGCTGTACTAACAGACACAGGAGCCGCCATCACCCTGTTTGGTGGAAGTTTTCTCGGTCTGGAAACTATCTGATTTGAGCAGTTTAAACAATACACACGTGGCCCCAGCGACGCTGCTCATTGGACGAAAGGGGGACGCATTCACCATGACTACGACGTAATAGGTGGCTGTATTCTACTCAAAGCTGGGTGTAAATGCCCCAGGATTTTTCATTGGAGGTATCTAAAACGAATGTTAGGTCCTCCTGTGCGTGTTAATTAAACAAATTTCAACCCGTTTAAAAAAGGAATTAATAGTAAAATAAAAAACCTATTTGGTGACAGTTTTGTCTCCCAAGTTCCAACCCTATGATATAGGATCAATATAAGACTTGTAGGCTAATATCACTAAATTATCTAAGTCTTGAATAGCATTAAACGTATAGAGATAATAGATTAAAAAGATAAGCATGGGAAAACGTTTTAAAGAACATAATAGAGGCCTATTATATTGCAACTTCAATAAAAAAATGTCACTTCATACTCATTATGGTTGGAAAGTCTGTCTAAACAGAGACCCTGCAGTAGGTCTTAATTTTCTTTTTTTTTCAGCAATAAACAGCTTTGCTCTCTGGAATTTGTGGAATAAATGTCTGCTGCAGTTTTGTGGTTGAGGCCTTGTTCGTTTATTAAGATTCTAGTGGGTCTTCATTAAGGGGTATGCAGAACACCGATTAAACACCTGTTGAGCATAAGTAGCTGCTGTATTTGGCTGCCCCCTACCTGCTGTTTGACATGATATGACATGTGTGGTTCTACGTGTTTACAATCCATCTGGAAAACTGGGAATATCTTACATTACTCTTGTGTTACGTTATACACTAAGATAAATTACTCTGTCAGAGCAGCATTGCTGTTGTTGATCTTGAACAGTTCTTGAGCAAGCACTGTTGGTGCAAAATTGCCAACAACTGAACTGTGGCCCTGCAGTCGGTGGTGCACCATGTTTTCATATTCCACATATAAGGGGTGATCATTCCTTGGGTCAGTGAAAAAAAAAATTGCATATGCTGCTTTCATTACAGTACATCCCTAAGCTACTGATCAATGACTTCTTATATAACACAGATGCAGCTGTGCTTTGTTGCACATACAGTATAGCATGTTGAATGGCATATTGTGTAACATGTGCATCTGTTTTTAAGGTCTTTAAAGAAAAAGCATGTGAAAATTGTTTATTAGATTTTTAATTTGTTGTTCTGCTATTTACAATATAAAATGTAATGTTTGCATACACTGAAAAATTTACAACAAATGTTAATACGTACTGTGTTATAAGCATGCCTAAAACTTTGAAAGACAAATGGTGGCTGACTGCCCAAGCCATCAAATGTGCCTATGACGTTCAAATGATCAGTGAGGGAAAACCAAACACACACACACACATACACATACACATACACATACACATACACATACACATACACACTGACCAAGGTTGTCAATGTGTTAATATCACACAATAAAATATCTCTCTGCTTTTAGCCAAAGGAAGCCTATACGGACATCTATCTAAATGGAGGGAGCAAACATTGCACAGCAGAACATACAGTATATAGTCACAGTAGTGGCAATGTGATAAGATGTAGACAAGCAGATCTTCACTGAATCCTGATCAGCAAATCTGAGCCAGGGAAAAGTTTATGTTTGACTGCAAGTCATACGTTCTGCGAATTGCCTCAAAATTTTCAATGAGGATTCTGAAGGATGGCCGTTGTGCAGGTTCTGCAGCCCAACACTGCTGCATCAAAATCTTTACCTGTTAAAAAAACAACAAAAAATAAACAAACCTGTAATTATGTACAATATCAGACTAAATAACACCAACAGGATGTCCATTATATGAGCAAGTAATGTTACCTCATGTGGGCAGTCTTTGGGACAGGGTAATCGCATCTGTTTCTCCAACAGTTTTATGAGTATCATCACAGTCATCTGTCCCTGGGATCCCTCCATCATTTCAAAGAACTTCTACAGAAAAACCAGAAGTGTACATTGTGCATTTAACACAGTGATTCCAGGTTTACTTGATTTGTCTCACATGAAAATATATGCAACTGTAAGCTTGTTTTAAGAAACTGGTGAAGACGTACTGCTGGAGGGCTTTGGCAATGGTCGCAGCGGGTCAGGATCTCATACAGAGTTACACCAAAGGACCAAATATCAGATGAAAAGGAAAATTTACTCTCCTTCAAACATTCAATGGCATACCTACACAGTGCATAAAACAGTTTAGTGGCCAAAGCCATGAAACAAAGCACTGAAAACACGGTTACATTAAGTGCTGCATGAACTCACCAGAACACTGGGCTGTCCCCATCCTCACGGACACGATAGTAAATCTCACCTTCAGGGATGTATTTTGTCAGGCCAAAGTCTCCAATCTTTACAAGATTGTCATTTTCCACCAAGACATTACGGGCAGCTAAATCTCGATGGATGTATCGTTTAGAGTGCAAGTACTCCATCCCCTTTAAAACACACAGAAAATGATTGAAATAAGCCTGAATGTAAATTTCAAACCCAAAATGTTAATTCAATTTAAAAAAATGATAGATTTACAATGTCCAGCCTGGCTTGAAATTGCTTACATGGGCTAACAAACATACACATATCACTGGTGGGAGGAAACAATGGCAGGCTGAGTGATTGTTTTCCACAATTATTGAAGAAAGAACACAACCTGACATCTTAGCAGTTTGCACACAGCACTAGCAATATAATAAGATCAAAAGGAAATGCAGAGATTTAGCACAAACTACAAAACCACCTGAACTTACCTGACAGATCTGCTGAGCAAACATAAGGCACTGGGGCACACCTAGTTTACGTTTGGGTAGGTACTCTCGCAGACTCCCCAGAGGAAGGTACTCCATTATTAGCTGCACCACATGTCCTCCTGTCAACAAACAACACAACAGTGTTTTTATCCGTTTTTGTCCCATTACCTTCTGGGCAAGAATGACCTGTTGCAGTGGTTCTCAGCATGCTGTGTGTTGAACGCTCAAAATATCGACATACAGAACAAATGAAAAAGTGTTGCATCTCAAATATATTTCACAAAGGAACAACAGGGCCCAAAAATCAATTCCTTGATTCATCTATCAAGCAAGGCAACTTAGAACAGAGCAAGCACTCCTTTGCATGTGCAGACACTATATGTTGATGTACATTTCAACTGACATATCTGAATTAGAACACAGATGAGGACTCACCCAGTTCAGTGCAACAGCCCTTGTACTTGACAATGTTGCTGTGATAAAGGGACTTCAGGATCTCTATCTCCTTCATCCAGCCATCAGGCACATGACCATCCTCTTGTTTCAAAGCCTTCACTGCCACACGCTCTCCTGTCCCATCGTTGGCTGGGTCATACAGGTAGAGAGTCACCTTTCCAAAGTGACCCTGGAGACAGAACAATGAGCAGGATTACTCTCTAAGATACAGGAAAATGAAAACTACTGGTGAGGTGGTACAAGAACTCACCTCTCCCAAGTCCCGCATCTTTTTCAGGTAGCGTTTATGAAACACGCTAGGGTCCGTGTCAGAGAGAGTTTCACTGGGAGATATATCAGGATCTGTATGCAAAAAAAAACAACATCCATTCATCCATACACTGAGACAGGTTGAAAGAAAAATAAAAAGAACTGTTACAGTACATAAAAACCCACTTTTTATCATGAGTTCTGTGAGCTCTCTGAGCACAGTGCGGAACGAAGGCCTCTCAACGGGCTCGTAGGTCAGACACATGCTGATGAAGCTGGCCAGCTCCTGGGAGGATGGCTCAGCTAAGCGGCCCTTTTGCTGATAAAAGCGCTCTTTCTGTTCGGGGGAAAGGTTGTGGTGTTACAATTACAGCTGTTGAAACAGAAAAAAAGGTTAAAGCTCAGGGCCTACCTCAGACAATGTGCTGCCACTCATGGGAAGATCACCGTTGTTGCAGATTTCAAGTAGCGTGGCGCCAAAGCTCCACTGGTCAGCAGCACTGCCAACGGGTGTGCCTTTGTCAATACACTCAGGGGCAATCCAAGGGATGCGCTCAAGACGCTCTGCAATGCAGAATAGTGATAATAAAATGTCAGTTTCAAACTCGAGGTGCTCTAGTTAAACATTCTGATGAACATATGAGTAGAATCCATTTACAGTTTGGGAAAACTGAGTAAATGTTTACAAAATCTTGAAAAATATTTTTCTTGTTCTAATTTACAGTATATTAAAACCATAAATTCAATATAAATTCTAAACTTTTTTGAAGCACTTAATGTACAAAGTTGGTTTTCTATGTACATTCAATGTCAACAGCTGCAAAATAAGTGAGACTTTATTATATCAGGTCTTCGCTCTGTTTCTTCATACACTTCGCAGAATACTGACAGTGACCGAAACAACACCTCTCAGCATTATTTATGACAGTCTTAAATGACACATTGGGTGTTAAAACTGCAAGACAACAGGAAGAAAGTCACAGGAAATGGTCTAGTTTTCCACTTCCTAAAACAGATTAAAAAAAGGCAGAACAAAATACAGAAAACTCAGTTGGGAAACTTTCTTGTAAAGTGACTGTTAAGTTACTGTAATTAAGAGTTTGTGGACTGACCTTCCCGTGAAAGGATGCTCAAGGCAATTCCTGGGTCACTCAGTTTAACAAATGGAGTAGTACCATGTTCCAGACCTCGCCTTGCCACCAGAATGTTCTTTGCACAGACATTTCCATGAACTAGCCGTTTGGTCTCCTACGGTGATTAAAATGATACTGGTATTTGCGATGCAGAGCGTTGTAAAAATAAGTTAAACACAAACTATTAATATGATGAATCTTTGCACAAATTAATCTGGGTCAGAAAAATTCAAGCTTGAAATGATAGTATTTCCTGAATGCAGCGGCTGAAATTCAAAACTTGGTGTCTAGTTGGAAAGCTGCATTACCTGATTCTGTTATCCAAACTATTTTACTCACTGACCTACAGCAGCTGATTGTGAACTGCAAGACTATCTCTGATTGTGAACTGCAAGACTATCTCTGATTGTGAACTGCAAGACTATCTCTGATTGTGAACTGCAAGACTATCTCTGATTGTGAACTGCAAGACTATCTCTCTGATTGTGAACTGCAAGACTATGTGAACTGCAAGACTATCTCTGATTGTGAACTGCAAGACTATCTCTGATTGTGAACTGCAAGACTATCTCTGATTGTGAACTGCAAGACTATCTCTGATTGTGAACTGCAAGACTATCTGGTGATAAAGGGTACAACTCATTTTACTTCACCTTAATCAGCCCCCTTCAAGAACCACTTCCTTGTGTGGTCATTAAAGTGAGTTGTATTTAATTATAATTTGTGGCAGACTGAGAAACACAAAGTAGTGTTTGGACTCACAAGATAACTGAGAGCACTGGCAAGCTGTTTTGCAACAATAAATTTCCACTGAGGAGTCACAGATGCTTTTTCTTTGCGAAGGAAAACATCTAAAGGCCCGAACTCCACAAATTCCTCCACCATGATGTCTGTGAAGGCAGGAAACAAGTCAGAGAGGTCAGGTCTCTGGTATAGCCACAAGCAAAATTTAAACACATTGCATCATCTTCAAATTCCCACAAGCTGACTGCAAATTTGCATTAGCTTCATGGTTCACATGGTACTAGAATCATAAATGTGACAAACTTTGCGCAATGGGGAAGTAGCAAACAAGGAAATCATACACATAAAAGTAGAACTGAGCTTGCAAAGGTGAAAAATGTTATTGCTCTTACTTTCGGATCCTTTGACAGAAACACCATGTACAAACACCAGGTGGCTGTGGGATACCTGGCTCATGAGACTTGCAGTTTCAAAAAATGCCTGACAAAAACAAAGGAACCAATACTGAAAGAGCAAACATCAAATACATAAGGATGCTAAAGTAGACATGTTAATATTGGCTTGAATTCAACATAAAACCACTGCTGTTCTATGAGTGAGTTTATTAGCGTTAATATAAAAGATAACATGACTTACTAGTGTGACATCTTTATGGCTTTGGTCTAGTATCTTGAGAACCACCCGGATTCCTTTGCGGTCAGCGAAGTTGTTATTGAACTCGTCGTCGTCATCATCCTCTCCTACTCCCCGCACCAGCAGACGTCCTGAGTAGATGTTAGTTCTGGTCCCACGGCCCAAATGTTGTTCCTGCTCATAAACACAGCGCCCACCAGGGTCAGTCACAAAGCTGCAAACACAAAGCTTATTAGATGGAACATATGGTCCTGTGGAGGTTGTCATCACCTGTTTGATCTCTCTGTCCTTAATCTGGTGGAAGCGTAGCTGGGACATGTTCAGGGATAAGGAGTTAGTACGAGGACGGTGATCTACACCTTGCCTCATCACCAGAAGGTTGGATAGCTCTACATCAAAAGACACACAAACAACCCTCTGAAAAAACCTGAACCTCCCACAACAGAGTCAAACGGAAGCAAACACTGGAGGAGGCATAAAACTGAGATGGCCAATAAATACAGACCTCCTTGTCTTGGCAAACAGCATTTTTTGACCGTAAAGCTGTCTGATCCAGACTTGAGTACAAAGGTCTTGAGGCTGTCTGTGAGCTCCTTCACACTTGAGAATTCCCGGTCCCAGCCCTCCAGACAGAACATCGAACCCTTGTGCTGAATCCGAAACTGCTTGTGGCTTGGTGTTGACCCGATCTATGGGCCACAAGTATAGATAAGCACAGACATATATGCAGTAGCTTAAGTTGTTTTAGCATCACTGCACTGCACTGATTCCCAGGGAACAGTGTGGGTGTTGACTTACCTCATTTTTGTTTAGCACAGCTAGGATGATGCGATGATAGTCGAGCGCACTCCAACGTACAAGAAAAGCTCCCTCGTCCACTGCTTCCTTTTTCAGCTTCAGTAGCACAAATTCATCACTGGAAGTATACCAGAGCTCTGATATAATGCACTATGTTTCTATAATGCCTGTTTGTGTCTGTCTATGAATGTGTAAAAGGCAAAAACTCACTGCATAGGTCCATGCAGTCCATTTGCTTCACTCAGCACTACCCTAGGGGGAGCTACTTCATGACAAAGATAGTGGTGGGCGTCTGCAGTCAGCCGGTAGTATCCATCTAGGAGGCAGATGAACGAACGGGCCTCCTGGCTGGAGATCATCTCAACCTCCTACATACACATACACAAAAGTACCACTAGCGTACAACCAGAACTCCCACCTACAGACTCATGCAAACAACTTCAAAACATAATAAAATGGCCCACTGAAAGCAAAAGCACTTAGAGTCACACACACAGAGAATATACAGTATAACAATCTAAGCATACATCCTTACTGTAGAGTATATTAGATACTTTAAAATGTAACAATCTGATAAGCAGAATGACCAATATACAGTATATCCATTGAGCTAATGCACCACAAGCACATTTACCAATTATATTAATGTACTGCGGCTTTTTACATAAAAGGGTAAACAAGTACACTTACCATGTAGTGATTGTCCTGAGTGCTAATGCACACATTAGCTCCACTGATTGCTATGTGAGTTATTTCAGGGAAATCACAAAAGGAAGTCCATTTACTGGGAGTGTTTGCATTCAGTTGGGTGGACAGTTGTTTTGTTTTCCTTGTGTAACTGAAGTAGTCATTCCTGAAGTAAGTGTTTGCTGGTGCCTAGGTAAAGAGAATGAAGTAATAAAAAGACCACACCAGAAGAAGAAAAGAAGAAGCTTGAAGTTGCATTTTGACAAACCTTCTGATTTGACACATTCCTCCACTGAATACCCTGGGTGCCAGATACCATTATTTCATGTGTGGCAGAAGCTTTGAAGTCGTCTTTTGAGTCACTCTGCGCATGGGTGGTGTTGGAATAAGAGCTACTTCCATCCCCATCCTCTCTCAGTTCCAGATGGGAAACAGGAAAGGTCTCTGTGCCAAAACGTGGTGCCAAGTGTTCAAGAGTAGAGATGTACTTGTACATGATCTCCTGGGCACCCAACCGCCCCTTATCCACAGTGTGCTGCTGGAAGGTCCGTACAAAGTCTGCAAACACCCGTCGGATTCTGATTTTGGTCAGGAAGCTATCTTTGGAAATGTGTTTGGCAAAAGACCTTGGAATGCAGCGTTGGAAGCTGAAAAAGAGACACGTTAATGTTCCCTGGATCCAGTGATTACAAGAAAGTTTTGTGATCCAGAGTAGAAACTGGATTGTCACAGTAGCTGAAAATAAGCAAGAAATGACAGTACAAAAACAACCCACACAAACTGAGACAATCACTATCAGAATCATTATCAGAGCATAACCCAAATAAAAGACCATTTAACATCTTAGTTGATACGTTTACAGATTTAAGCACAATTAGTCACTGTTGTTAATTCACAATTTTAGGTGTAGAGATGATTACAAAGTAACAGTTTCAACAACATATGTCTTGACTCCTCCATGTTCATTCCTTCCAAGTAATTACCTGATTTTTTCAGCAACCTCTTGTAAGCTACAGCATGTTTGAACTGCCTGATGCGAGAGGTGAAGCACAGCCATCCCCAAGCTCTCATTTTTGAAGCGATTCAGCTCCTCCTCTGACTGAACCTCTTCCATCTGTATTACTTCATTCACAAATTCATATTTAGCCTTAAGGAGGCACAGGAGGCAAAAAGGTTAGGTGCTGGAATAGTCTGAGCACCACATCCACAGTAAGTGCATAAAATTCACATTAAACTTAAACCTTATGTTAAATACAAACCTGAGAGAATAAATACTCCAATGATGCAATTTCAAGCAGAGGGGAACCAGTCTGATCTGTTCCTGATCTGACAGGATAACGGCATACAGTTGGCTCTTTCTCGTTTAGTCCATGCCAATTTCGAAAGTAAAACCTAGGTATTAAAATAAAGCAGACAATGCATGTGATTATGTTCAAGGTTTTGCCTCTGCCCTCCAGATACAGGGTTACAAAAACAATCACTAACCTCATACAGTAATGAAGTACGAGGCTGGAGTTCTCCTCAGGAGCGAAAATGTGGTTTGGACTGTACCAACAGCGCAACAGTGGATTGTACAGCGCAAACAATGCATGGCACAGAGGTGTTATCCCTGGCAAATAAATAATTAGGTTAAAGACCCTTGCCACCAGCAGGCTCAAATACTATATGAAAAGAAATATGCAAATTACTTTCATTTTGTTCAGTGTGTGAATATTTGATCAAGGCTGTCACTCTCACCTACAGCCTCTGCAGCTGATATGCACAGTTCCTCTGCTGTGACTTTTCCATCTGTGTGTGACAAATATCTTTCCCCTTCCTTAGTCCAGAAAAGGTAAACGTGGATACCTTGACACTGAGGCGACTCACTCAGGCCTGGAAATAACCCTGGCTTTGAACGCTTGAACCACCCAGTTCTAGACATAGTGGGGCAGCCAGATCACTGCCACACAGACACACACAATCAATGCTAGATCACAGCATATGGCTCATCTTTTGGTTAGTCAGCTGTTGTATTGGCTGGAGTCTCCTACGCACTAAGACTCACGTAAACACATACGGAAGAGAAATTGTGAAGACACCTTGGCGCTTTTCTGTCACAACGTATTCCCCATTTCTTACCATACACGATAATTGGTGAATAAAATATAAGTTCGTAGGTTAATAAGTTGCAAAAATATACAAACAGCTTTAAAAATGTGGTCAGACAATCGGATCTATAACGGCCTTCCGGTATTAGCTACACCTTGTCAAACTTAATGTTGACATTATTCTACACAACAGGTCAAGACAATTTTATATCAATATAACGCACACTACGTCACTGAGTTGCTCACAGACACGAGTTCTCAAGTGTCTTACTTGATGCGATGCCATGAATAGGAAATTGATCGCTAGAATAAATATAACGCAGGGATATCGGTAAACGTAGCAAAGCGTCTTACCATTTAACGAGGTGCTCTTGAATGTGTCACTTAAAAACCTATCACGGTAAGATGAACAGACGATAAGACTTCATTATCTTGTAAACGTATTTCCCCCCCCTCGGCACCCACTCACTCGGATTCTCAAAAACAATGTGCGACAACAAACCGCTACTTCCCGAAACCAACATGGGTACTCCCTCCCTTAAGCGGCCGAGGCGAGTAGGAACACACGTACACACTACCCTTTCAAAATAAATTCTTCTTCTTCTTCTGCTTCTTCTTCTTCTTCTTCTTCTTCCTCGGTGCGACCTTTCAAAATAAATGTGTAAGAATAAAAGTTGACTTTTTAGGTATACTAAACATTTACCTATACAGCAAATTTGCATCGTTGTCATACATCATTGCTGTTGTGAGGCGTGTTCTTTATATTGAGGAGAGACGACTAAAAAAGGAGATATATTTCACAGTGTGAAATCTATTATGCATTAACGTATCAAAATTAGCATGTGCACGTGGATCTTCACTGTTTAGGATAAACAGAAAAGACTGTCCTCAACTTTTCGGTATACAATATTTGTATGAAATGGTGCCACTATCTAATTGGTCAAAAACTGTTGGGGAGAAGCCGTGGTTTAGACTTAATTCTCCCGTTATTGGTCCTTCAGTCCGTCCATCCTCCATGGTTCTCTCTGCTCCAATCATCGTGGACAGCGCCCTAGAAAGGGGAAGAATACCTATACTACTTTAATTCCTACATACACACTCACTTCTTCCTTTGTTTCCAACTAACTGAACCATATTAGGCATTTCTTTCCGTTTCACTAATTAAAACTGTTCTATTAGTGTGTGTGGGTGCATGATGTTCCCCCTTTGAAGCTTTCTCATCTACATCTAATCTATTTTAATAATCTTGGAGTTTTACCGTACCAAGACTCCTTTGGGTCCACCAGTCCAGAGGAATGATAAGTAACTATGAGCCCCCTTAGCTACAGCCGTAAATCTAATGAAATTCAGTAATTTAATGGACAAGACTTATGATGTTGCATTAGTGTTTCAGTGACTCACATGGCAAATATTTGACCAGTGGTTCAGTGAACACATAGGGTGATATTCATAACTATATAAACATAACTGTGACATATAAGTATGTAAACGTATGTGTGCTATAGAATAAAACCATTCATAAGTGCATAAAATAAAAATCACCCTAACACTGTGCAAGCCAGGAACAGGCCAGGAGCCCTAGACCCCTCTAGACACCCCAAAATGATTTCTCTATATTATAGGCCTTTGGGTCTGCATAATCTAATTACTTGCAAATTTGTTAGCAGTTTCAGCCATTGAAGTTAATCTCTGACAGGCGTCCATCCTCCATCTTATGGGCCAGTCTTGTAGCGCTACTGTCTTATTTATAAAACCAGAACTGCATGTTTGTTGCTCATTTGTTAAGTGGTGTTTTATCAGATCCTTAATTTAATCAGTGTCAACTAATCAGTCTAAACCCAGTTTTAAGATGTCTGTCATTTGTTTTCAGATATAACCATGGCATTTTATTTATATGTTTCCAGACTTGCATCACACAATCTCATACAAGTTTGGAGGAAAATAAAAAAATCAGACCTTTTTTCCTCAATACAACTCCTGCAGTGTACACTTAGCAGCTCTATTTTGTGATCTATAACACAGGCATAATTCTTTTGTATAGACCTTTTTTATTTTAAGTCAAGCAAAATTCCAGCCAAGTAGTCTCACCTTCAAAATAAAAGCACTGAAAATGAAAGTATAGAACCCAAACAAATCCATCCAGGACTTTTGGTAACCTATCACACAAGCTACTAGAAGCCCATGCGAACTATCATTCTTACAACATGTATAGCGCCAAACTGAAACCAAGTTGGGTCTACGTGACCCACCAATCAACCTCTACAAAGCTCATCCTTTTAATAATGCTCATGGTTGGGCCATATAAAGCTACAATATGTGTGTGAGCAGTTATCCTCAGGACAGTTATGGACCGCTTTTTGTGTTTAACATTAGCCATCATCTTACAATGTATAATATCAAAGCACATACATCCATTTACCTTCTGGGTCACTGACTATCTCTGCAGAACAAATATGAGTAAATAATCAAATGCTTCATCATGCATGGTATTGCAGGTGAAACATTTTTTGAGATTCTCATTTCTGATCTCTAACTTTATGATCTGACGAGCAGCACCTCCTTTACACCTTCAGGTATCAGACATAACCCCACCACACTGTTCTTAAATAAATGGATATAATTCAACCTTTAGTTAAGTGGCTTTGTAGAAAATGTTGCTTTGGGGAAATAACCATCAGTATACATCATCTGCTCAAGCCCTAAAGGTCAAGCAAATGTCATACTCAGAACTGACAAAAGATTAATTATAAGCACAACCTGAAAATGTATCAAACATTTTTCAACAATACACCAACAAAATGAAGCAAGCAGGCAGGTGTGATCAAACAAACCCACTCAAATGAACAGGTGTATACTAACACTGTAAATGTAAGAATCCATTTTTAGCAGTGTTCAAACAAATAAGAGACCTACACACAAGCAGGAGTTACTGTCGCAGTGTAGTTGTATAGTTAGGTTAATCTAATCCCTCAAGCCTTAACTAAACATTTTACAAACATTTCATTGATCCTTGATTAACAAACTAGTCTTGACATAGTAGAGTTGCAATACAATAGGTAAGTACATTTGTACAAACAAATCACAGGATCACTATTGGTCATTCTTTCTTAGTTTCAGCCTGCTCCTGTTTAACCTCCTCATAGATACCATCTTCCTCTTTTTCGTCCGCTTCGCCTGCCTTGGAGTTAGGGACCCAGAGTCCTGAATCTATGCACCTCTTCATGTGAGCCTTTGCTTCCTAAATCATGGAAAAACAGTCACATTTAGTAACTTAGCAAAACAAGACAAAATACATGCAAATCACATTTCTATATCTAAAAGACTATTCCTTAGTGATTTTATTGCTCAACACACCCTTTTACTCAAAAAACACTTCTAAGAAAAATATTACTTTAGGCTTTAATAAAGGAACTTACCGTTGGATCCATTTTACTAATAACCTCTTGCAACATTTGGATGTCCTTCTCATCAAAGCATTTCTGCATCTCCTGCAATTAAAAACACACTTTGTGAGGCAATTTAAACTAAGGAGAGAAAATAAAAAGAGAGTGCTCACACTTCTTCAGAACAAAAGAACTTACAATTGGCAGGGACTCATACACTTCAACGGGATCTAGCCCTCCAGGCCCAAGACGTTTTTGTCGTTCCTCTTCCTCATACTCCTTCATGGCCTTTTCTATGCGTATTTTTGCCCTGCCACGAACCCGCTCCTTAAATGACTCCAACTCATCATTGAAAGCTTCCTGGTACTGCTGATCTGCTGTCTGCGAGGGGACACACAGAGTGGTGTTTGCCTTTATTAAAAACTTTCCCATGACCCTTTGAGGAACTCAGGAACTTAACCAGAGTTTCAACTGAAGAAGGAAGTAAATTTAGTTCTTGTACAAGTGTAACAAGAAAAGTCCCTGGTCCCACTGGCTGTACTTTCCAAGGATCAACTATTGGAACACATTAATGAGGTCAAGCGAGCTATTGAGTGAACAAGAGAGAGGGAGCACTTTTTGAGAACAAAGCAGGTGAATGAGAGGAATAATGGCAGTGACTTTCTCAAGAAAAAAAAAATTAACCAGAGAAGTTTTCATTCAGTCCAACTCAACCATTAGCATTTCACAGCAATAAAGAACAAAATTACTTTTGTTATTTCCTCATGGGTGAAAACTGAACACTGCTTTTGATCAATACTTGGAGTCATTTGCCTAATCTTCACAATTCATCACATGTAATGGAAATGCACACAGGAATGCAGGTCTTGGTTTAGTTCCTGAGTTACTGCATTCTATTTTGTAGCATTCAAGTACAGATAGTCACCTTAATCTTGGCAAAAAATTGACGAAAGCATCCGCGGGGATCCACCTTGAGGCTTTTGGCCAACTCTAAAATGAACTGCATCACAATGGTTTGATGAGCCACTTGCTCCATCAGTGCGTGTTTCTACAAAAGAAGGAAACTTTTTCACAATAATGCACATATTTCAAAATTTACAATGAGAAAATAAGTTGTGGCACAAAAAAAGAGTACCCCTGAGTGACAGTCCATAAAACTACCTTCAGTACATCTTAAAATACATACAATGTATGCATTATAAATGCTTAAAATAAAATGATTAACATTTTATTAATGTTTACCTCCTCTACTTCAAGGTCAATGCACATGATGACCAAGTAGTTGGCAGTCTCTTCACATACAAGATGAGGGTTGTCAGACAGGTACTTCTGGCTATCATCCCAACGTCGCAACATGCCTGTAGTCAAGACAGTTATGAATAATCGCTACTTTCAAATACAAATACCTTGTAACATGAAATAAATAGCAATGTTAATGAAAGTCAGTAATCCTTACCAAAATGTTTAAGCTGTTTCTCATATTTCTCGACAAAAGTTTTATGCTTTTGCTCTTTCTCTTCTTCAGTCTCATCAGTAGATTCAGGTTTGATATTCACAATGCTCTATGGATGAGAAATAGTAGACAGGATACTTAAGAGAAATAACAGACAACTAGTAGTGGCATGAAGATAAACTGTGTATTTGTATGCATCTGTATTAGGGATGGGCATTTCAACTTCAAATACTATTCGACAATTACATGAAGATCAACCACCATCATATTGCTAGCATTGTCATGTGCGCAAGGTGTGACTTTACTTCTAAGTCCCCAGTGTTCTGCAACAGTGGAAAGAACATTCACCTGGTTTTCAGCAGTATGCCACTCAGGCATTGCTTTAGTCTGAAGAACAGTGCTCTGCATCTTTCCTGTTGCTTATTTAATGGCAAGTGACTGTCACATACGACTCAGTTGTAAGTGCTGTCCATGTATACATGGTTTAAGACACCTTTTCGATACTTAAACTGCGTAGCTCACATGTATTATTATCATACAGTTTATCCAGTCGTGCTGTGACAATATACTTCAACTGAACAAATGCCATCAAACTTAGAAAATCCTCCTCTTCAACGAAGCTAATGGGTAGCATGTCCTTTGCTATCATTTTTGTGATAAGGGCTGTTGTTTGTGCTGCATATTGATAATAAAACTAGCTAGCTACAGGCTGTTGATCTGCAGACTGCACCCCATTTTCTGCTTGATGCCTCAAATTCAAATGGCTGTGCATAGTTGTTGCTTTATATGCCAACTTAACCTGGCAGAATTTGCACTGCACTTCATTTTGATTTATTTTCCCAAAGAAGTTCCACACACAATTTTTTAATGGTTGTAGTCATGTTTCTGCTGTTTGTATTTGACACTGCATTAGAGGATTGGGATATTTAAAAATGTGAAATGCATTTTGATCTGGCCATTGTGACAACAGTTGCAAAAAAAAAGGTTTGTTCACACATTGGGAAAAGCTACAATTTGAGTCACTTGGGGTGGGGGTGGTCAAATGAGTTACTTCAGTATGTAATCTGCCTTACCTTGCTGAAACCATCCTTGCTGAGGGTGTCAACATTCCATGGCATCTTCTTCTCTTCCCGGTTGTGGTCGTCCAACTTCTTCTCACACTCACGTTCCTCTTTTTTCAGCCTCTTCTCCTCAGCCTGGGCTTTACTCAGCTCAGCTTTTGCATCATCTGTTGTTGAAAGGGTCAACTCTTGTATTTTCTTCTGTGTGTCTGCCAGCTTACGGCGGCATTCAATGAGTACCTTGTTTATTTCTTCACCCTTTTTCTGAAATTCTTCCATTCGCTCCACACGTGCCTTACGTATAAATATAAGTTCAGTCAGAAACCACAGGTACAAAGGTTTTATGGCCAAGACAGTCTTTCAACTATGGTTGACTTCCACCCTCTAACACTTACCTTCTCAGACCTGGGGTTGATTACAAACAGCTACGCATTTATAAGTTATTACCTACTGGATTATTAGCATTTTGCAACTATAAGTTAACGTTATGCAGCACCAAAGTAAGCACAGGAAATTAGCTACTTGCTAACACAATAGCGTTTAACGGTTACAATGTAATCGTCACACATTTTACTAACTACAAACAACTCGAGTCACACGTGTATTAAAGGTATATACCTGGTGTCTCCATCTGAAGAGGCTGGGTGTGTCGATATTTGGATGGGTGTCATCTTCATCGTCTGACACCTCAATGTGGTCCCACACGCTGTAGTCTATCCTGGACATTATGCCAACAAGAAATTGATGCAAACACCTTTAGCTTTTACTGTGACTCGGGCTCGGCTAAGTTGATAGGCTAAACGAAGCTAACCCGAATTATAAAGTGTATAACGCAGCAACCTCGTACGTTTCAGAAATGCGTTTGTATTCAATGCAGAGGATGGCTATGTTTAGCCCAGACTGACCCGCTAAATTAAAGCTAAGAAACGCTAGCTAGCGAAACTGCTACAGAATTCTAGAAAGATTTGCTGCTGCAAATTTCCGTTTGACGTCAACACGTAAGGACGTATGGCGTCGAGAAAAAACTGACAGCGCTTTTTTCACATTGAGAAATTAAAGTTAAACTTTTTGGCATCTTTGTAAATTATGTCACTATCGCTTTTTTTCCTTTTTATTGTTATGTATTTATGTTCGCGTTTTTTCTTCGATAGAGAAGAGAATGATACGAGTGTCAACTTTTTCGTTAAACATTTAAGGTCATGATGAATATTGACCTAAATTAAAGACATTTTGTTGCACTACGTACTTACAGTTGGGGGTGGGGGTGGGGGTGTTGTGTCCAAATCTGTTGTCCTGTCAAAAGGTGTTTCCCCTAACCTGAACCTTATCCTAATCACAACTACCGATGGGGGCGCTATTAAAAACACAGTTCTAACATTTGGAAATATCTCGACCGGGGAACAGGTTTCGACACAAGAGGGGGATGGTATTTCTCTTTAAGGAATTTGCCTCCAGGGTGCAAGAGTAAAAAAAAAAAGTTTACTGTGTTTTCATGCTGTCTAATGACCATTCATGCATCTCTATCACATGAAATACTTATGAATAGCATGTGTAAATGTGAATTTAGTGGGCCAAAATTAGTTTAAAAAATCAATTTTGTGTACCTTTTCTCTGGTTTCTTGAAAGGTTTAGAGATTCTTTAATGACAATACATAATTAAACAGTTGATAGGCTAATTGTTTTAATGCATCAGTCCAGCAAACAAGGGCTTGTATTTGGGCAATAACCCCCGTTTTCCAGCTCTGTTGTACAGAAATCAGACAGAAACCCTGATTCTGGAAGAGACAAATGTACCAGTCTATCCAATTACCACAATAATACAAACCATGCTCAAAGCCAATGAAAGAAAAATATACAAATATAATAACAAAGACACCTCATTCAAGAGCAGGGCAAGCAAACAAACCTGCCACAGTGGGCGCCATTTTGCCAAAGTTTTGCCAAACTGTTTTCCCAGTACATGATGATGAGTAGCCTAATTGTGGTGACAGTTTAGTTTTGTTTTTTTTAGTTACTGCATTTTGTCCATTTCATGTCCTAATAAGCTCTGAAGAACAACAGTTTTATGTATGTCATGTTTGCAGTCTGCAAATAAACAGTAAAGTAGTTATAATCCTCTATCACAAATGCAGTGTATTTCCAAAATAATTTTTACCATATAGCTTTCCTCTGATTTGATATTTTGCAAATACAGTAAAACCTACATCCTCATGCCAGCTTACTTTGAACTGAGCAACATGGATGGCAAAGGAAAGGGATCAAGTGAAGAACAAACAAATCTTTTATGACAAAACACCACACTGATTCAAGATTAGGCAATCAAGTAGGCTAGTGCAAATTAACATGTGATATTAAATACCCACCTGTTTTCAGCTAGGTGATGTGACCTCTGCTCAGGTTTAAGATATGCAGAACTATACCGGGAATTATGCGCAGCCACCAGACTCAGTGTACTAGTAACAATAGACCTTACACTGGAATTTGTCAGCTGGTGCAACAAAGCTAACAACACAGTCAGGGAAATGTCAATCTAGCCCAGTCTGTACATGCCCATACAGTACTTAGAAAGTTATTTATATCACCTGTGTGGGTTTACCATAGTGCACATTACATCTGTCGTGTAACTGTGTAGGCTCAGCTTTCACACACAGGTATGCCTCATACTTGATAACAGGGTGCGGACACAATAACATGAAAAGCTGGAGAAAAGAAACAGTCTTTCCTTTAATAATTAGCATACTACATTTGACAGGTTAAATTAAGATATAATTTTCAACTTCATGTTGTGACTCTGCCAGAGAGGTGTGACTGTTTGACACAAGTGTAATTAATACTGGTTGCACTTCATATACAGTAGCTGTGCCCCAGTGTGCTCACGATATGTGGGTTTCTGCAGTGATATGTCAAAACGTCTGCTACGGACTGTTTAAACAGAGATCATTTAGCGTTAACCACTTAAATCACATTCTTCCAAATTCTGTAAATAATAATAACTCAATCCACTGTTGTGATACAGATATATTACACAGTCAACCTTGATACAGTGTTACTTCTGACACTTTCCATTCAAGCAGTTCACGGGGAGCTATTTGTTAGTTTTGTTCTCCGTAGGTTTTGAGTTCTTGAACCCAGAACAACAGTTCGAGTTTTCAGCATGTCTCTCACAGCACCGTCGCATCTCCTTGATCACATCCTCACACATGCTCTCCATGTATTTGTTAGCTATAGAAAAGAAACCGGGAGAGTGAAAGGATAACGTGGAGTTTGCTTTAAAACATATACTAATGTCATTCAAGTGGGTGTTTTATCTACCTTGTAAACACTTTTGAATTGCACATGCTTGTTTTTGACACGGGTCTTTTTGCGGCATGCCTGAAAGAAAACAATGACGACTTTCAGAGGTTGACCACTAATAGTAAAACATATCCGGCAATACATTGCAAAAAAGACCTCCCACCTTTGTAGATTCAGGGTAGATGACATGGACGTCAGATCCTGGATGAAATGTCGTTATAAGCTAATGCTAGCTGCTAATGCCACTTCCTCCTGTGAGGCAATGTTTTGATCACATGACGTGTTACTAGCCAATGAAATAATTAGTGATAGCGAAACAGCGACACCTGGTGGCATACAATTAACGTTTCACACGCAGTAAACGATAAATTCCATTATAAGAACCTACAAGAAGAAACAGCACAAACAAGAAAAAAGTTTCTTTGAACAGAATTTTTACCGTTTGTTTTTAGTCCAAAGGCAACTGAATGTAGGGTATAGGCTATCTCGCTGTGTGAAATAGCTTTGCTTTACTGTGTAACCAAAATGTTTTAGTATTTCTATGTTTATATAAAGTGGTAGCAGCCACACAGCACTAAGATAGATAGCCTGCTTTTATTACTATAGTATAATTAGCTAAATGTGGTCTAGACAACAATGTGAATTATACTGTTTTTATTTATTTTTATTTCAATTTTTTTTGATAAAGATAATGAATAAAAGAAACAACTAATATTTACAGTAATGAACTGCCGATCTGTTGGCTACTAGTGTTAAAGTTGCAGTATTACATTTTTATCTTACATTAACAATAATGTATTAATTATTGCTATATTAAGTGCAGCTACACATTTGTAATGTTACAAGGTAATTTCATTAAAAGAAAAATAAGTAACAAAAATATAAATTAGATATGGGATATCACATTGAAAGTATAAAAAGTTAACTATATTATAGACCAACAATCTACCACACAGAATACATTTGTTATAACACTGACAAATTAAATGGCATTTACCAAATATAGTATATTCAGGTCTTTGTCTGTATAATATCTACTTCTGGATGAAAGCAAGATCCTCATAAATATCTGTTGATGCACTGTCATTTCCATCTCAAAAGCAGCAACAGTAAAATATCCTTAAGTGAATTCTCCTTGTATGTTCGATGTGGTCATCTGATCCCATGTCAAGATCTCTTGTTTCAAATACCTAAGTAAAAGCAAAATAATATGAAAATTAGTGTGCATTGTGTGGAGACGACTTGGACCTGTGCTCTTCAAATTTCCCTTTTACCTTTGGTCTTGGCTTTGACAATAAACTGCTTGCTCTTCTTCTCCAATGTATTGGAGGCCATGCAGATGTAGGTCCCTGGGAGCAGTGAGGAGGAGGTGAGAATTGCTTCATCTTCTATCCTCTCCTGCATGGGATGGGAGGATTGCCAGCTGTACACAGGTGTGGGGTTTCCTGTGGCGGTGCAGTTTAAGGTAATTTCAACACCTACTACAAGGTCCAAAACCTCTGGTTCAGGACTGAGGAATGCTGGGGGAACTAGAGAAAAGATCAGTAGGAATTAGCTGTAGGCTACCATCACTCTTCAGTGTATTAAACATATGGGAACCCTATTTAAGATTAAAAACAGCCTCATGACTTACAGTATACAGAGGCATTAAGAGGCTCCGAGGTCACAGTAGGAGGTGGTTGTGGTCCCTCTGGTCCAAGCTCCAGCTCTGCTACACACCTGTACTGTGCTCCATTCTCTGCTTTGGTTGGCGTGATGATGAGGATGGATGATACTTGGACAGGCAAGGAAGATGTGAGGTCAGTGAAGGAATGGTTATAAACCTCAGTCAGCCCTCTGTACCATCTCAGGGTGAGGTACTGAACAGGAGCAATATTCTGAACCTCGCAGAGCAGTTGGTACTCTCTCCCTTCCACCATGGGGCCGGTGTGGTTCACAGGCCTGATGGAGACGCTATCTGGGGTTTCTAAATTAATAATACACAGGGTCCAGGTTAATCAAACAGGTTTCTGTGAGACATATACACACTCTATTAAAACAAGAGTTGACTCACTGTAGAGGACAAGGTTGAGTTTCTCTTCACATTGTGTGGGAGGTGTGAAAAACACCCCATAACAGATGGGCTCCTCTATCCAATCAATAAGACTGTCTACCTTCCACTGGACAGAAAGGTTCTGGTGAGTTTCTGCAGCACTGATGACTGAGTCCCAGCCCAGGACACGTACCGGGCGAATGGCTTCACAGCTGACTGACACTGGCTCCCCAAAGCCAACCACAACCCTGGAGGGTCTGAGGATCATGGAGCAGCCTTCACCTGACACTGATACATACAGCAGCAGTCATCATCACTATAATCAGTATAATTAACAGCACATCCTGCTTGTAGTACTTTCATATTTCATATATGTATATTGATCTTATAACTACATTGCCAATTATTTACTTTACATTATTTTGGCAAAATGTGCACTTTTATGGCATTTATCCTACATAGAAGTAGAAAGTAACCTTTTACTCAAGTACTGTTCTTAAGTAGCTTTGAGGTACAGTGTCTGTTCTTTACTTGGTTATTTTCATTTTCCACTATTTCATGCTTTGACTTACATTTTAGTGGCAAATGTTGTAGTTCATCAGTTAATCCCTTAAATTTATGTATTACTTTAGTTCCTAGTTAATTTTAAGGATCTGATTAATAAAACAGAATACAGTACAATCATAAGGCTTCATTGATCCCTGGTAGGGAATTCACAAGCTACCCAGCGATGTAGAAGGTAACACCACCTTTCCAATAACATGGTATACATTAATGTGAAATGTGCCATTCAGCATAATGAGTAATTGTACTTGTGGTCCTTTAAATATATTTTCAAGTTAATAATTTTATTTTTACACTGTGGTGTTGCTACTTTTATTTAAGTAAATGATCTGAATACCTCATCCACTACTGGTTCTACAGTTTATTCAACCTACAACAAAGAGTATAAAGTCCAACATGCAAACTTGCATTTAAAATAGCTATTTTATTTCAACCATAACTGCCCACCATCATTTTAGTTGCTGAATGTAGCATAGCCATGTAAACACAAATAGATAAAGATTTATAATACAACACCATACTAATTAGAATGAGGACTGTATTTTAAGTTAAAAACTTAGTGTTTTGCCTTGTTGCACTGATGGTCATTTTCAAATTCATCACCAACTAAAACTGCCGACATTCTTCTTTTCATCAGTTACTGCACCAAACATTATCTAATACTTTAACAAGTAAGAAAGAGCATTTTTACCACCATCTTACCTGAATAAAACATGCAAAAAATCAGAATCCATCTCAGAAAGTTGTTCTCCATGTTACTTTCTGCACTGAGCCGTCGATTAAGTGGTGAGAGAAAGAAAATTCCCACAAGAACAAGCTTGGCAACCCTGCAGGAAACTATGCTGATACAAAAGGGCCCCCTTCATCCCAGCTGACTTTGGGGGTTGGGGGTAAAAGGGAAAGTGGGAAATTTAACAGGTGGCAGGCCTGTAAAAAACACAGCCCAAACCTTTGTACTCTATTGATATTAGGATTTCAGGCCTACAAACACCACAGCAAACAGAAATAATGTACACAAACAGTGTGATTAATGCACCTATTGTCCATATTCAATATTTGGTTTACCATAGTCTAAGTCGAGCAAAATGTTGTTGACAATCTTCAATTACTGTCACTTTTGAAGTTACACCAAAACATCTTCAATACATTTAAAATAACTGAGATGCTTTACAATTCATAGTATGATCATGTTGAAGTCATAAAAGAACATCTATAGCCCAAACCTTCCTTTATTTGATAACCATTCACCCATATAAATCTGCTTGAATATGGAAATTAAACCACACTTTGGGTTTGATATAGTTTAATACTTTCTACACCACCAGGCTTAGATGTGGCCATGATACGCTTTCCAAACATCTGGTATTTTGTTGTCAAATCATGACTGGCAGCGAACAAAAGCCTGTTTTCAGTTCTGCGTAAGTGCCCGTCCCCCAATGCTTCTGAAGTCTATGCTTTGTGAAATCCCAGCAGGCAGGAGTATGGGTGTTGTGCAGCATGTAGCTTGTAAGATTCCCACTGTGACCAGAATGCTGCACAACATATCAGCCCTGACCACAACTAAGTGCAAGTGAGCAAGTAATCAGATGCTTTTTGATGTATTTCTGGAGAGCGCAGCTGGGAATCTCAGTGTGTAGCTTCCAGTACATGCTTCCCTCACTTTGAATATGCTGCTCTTTCTTCTAGTTCTCAAGAGAAATACGTTACGCCTGTGTGTCTATAATAACCTTTGTTTAAACTCTGTGACAAATTGAGCAGTATTCACTCTGCCAGATTGTTATAGCAACGCAGTCAGAGCATACATAAACAGTGCTTACTGGCAAAACCTTCAGTGAAAATGACAGGGACTGAACATAAAGGACACAGTATCAAAAAAAAATAGCTCTATATTGGCAGCCGGAGGCAGGGTAACAAATACTCTCCTTTACATTCACTTTGTTCGGTACTAATTAGTATGGCAGTTGTAAGCCACATTGAATGAGAGAGAGAAAGAGCGAGAGGTCCAAGAGGTTGACAAAAAGTGGCAGGGAAATGGCAATGAAAGACACTGGTTTGACTTTGCCTCAATCAGTATTCACCCTAAGGATCACACTGACATAGATGTGGTTCAATTTAACAACCGTATCTAAACAAGTTGCACATGCACTCAATGCTTTAACATTACTTTAAAAGTTTTTAAAGTTTGTTCAATGAAATCAGTTTTTTTTTTGTTTTTTTTTACTGGTACATCAGAAAAAAGATGCAGGATTCACTGGCACATATTCAGGTAGAGTCATCAATGGTCTTATATGACACTGAAGGCAAATCATAGAAATGGCATGGTCTGTCTTTTCAGTGCAAATGTCAGAGAGAGAGAGAGAGAGAGAGAGAGAGAGAGAGAGAGAGAGAGAGAGAGAGAGATGTACCACTCACTGTAGGTTTATATAAAAAAAATATACTGAAACATTTTTACAAAATATGAAATGATCATACACTATGCTTAAATCAGACACCAATAATGAATAATTAAAAAACCCCAAACAATAAAAACTCAGTTTACACCATTGCAGTATCAAAAGCATTCTCAAGTAATCATTGTAGTTTGATAGCAAAAATAGAAACTATACCCGAGTGGATATAAATTACATAAAAAAATACAATTTTGCCTTAAAATACTGTAAAAAGAATTGATGTTTTTGTCACTTGGGGGCAGGAGAACTCCACACTAAAATGACAAATCCTCTTTCCTGACCTATAATGGTCGTACAATGGATCAGGAAAATGCATACATGTTATGTCCATTGAGTCCAATATATCCAGCTCTGGTTTAGTTTCCACAATACAGTACATGATCTGTACAAACACCTTGAAAATATACAGTATGTTCTCTGTTCAGATTTCATCACCAACTACTCACTAACTTTGTCTGCCATTTGCATAAAGTTGGATTATTTGAACTTTTTTTCTACTACTGAACACTGGATACTGACCAGCTGTACTCTGTGTCTGTTCTCTCACTGTGCTATCAGTCACACAGACAACACACAGCAGAAACAGTACAATTAAAATAATGCGTCATGCTTGCAGAGGTATAGGAGAAATGTGATTTCTGACCCTTAGCAGGTATACACAGATTTACAGTAACCAGGCTGCTACCGTGCATGTAAATGTACTCTTTGTCTACCTATGTAATCTGTTTTTTCTAAGCAGCGTCTTCAATGGTTGGAAACTTGCTGTTTGTGGAAGTCCACTAGTAAAGACAGCGGATGGGACTATGCATTCTTTAAGCTATAGCGGCTAAGCAAAAGCAGATGTCGACCAGCTGAGCATAAACAGATCGCACCACTGGCCTTCAGAAGACGTGTAAGTGATACATTCCTCCAAGCACAAAAACTATTAATAAGCACCATTTTCACTGTAAAGCCATGCAAAACTGATTTTCAGTTTTCACCCTCATACAACGCCTGATGAGGTAGGTTGACAGCCGCCTTTGTTGAAAGAAAATGTGCCTTCAGGTGTCACAAACAACGCACCAACAATGACCAGCAGAACTGCAACACCCAAAAATCCTACAAGTATTGCTGCAAAGGTTTTTCGATTGCCTGTGGGAAAAGGGGGATTTTGTTACATTTTCATTCTCAGCTCATCTGTTCAGAATTTCTGGTTTTGCAAAAAAAAAGTTTCTCTGTAATAAAGATGAAAACAAAGCCAACAGCCATTAAAATCAGTGCAGTGGTCCTCGGGGTGACTAAAGCAAATACATTATAGGATTTCACAATGCAAACAAATAGAGTAAAACAAGCTGAGACTCAGTAAAAATTTCTTACCGGCATTCTCTGTGACAATGAAATATTTGGTCCGGATGCCCTGGGAATTAGACGCTGTGCAGTTATAATACCCTGGAAGCTGAAAGGATGGGATCAAGATGAGCTGAGTTTCACTTTGATTCATGTTCATCTGTTGTGGGTGTGGGAAACGCCATGTGTATACTGGCATCGGGTTTCCTTTAGCGGTGCAATCTAAAGTAATTTTGTTACCAGCTTTAATTTCCAGCATCTCAGTTTCAGGCTTGATAAAGGTTGGTGGGTCTGAGGATGTTTGTGATATTAAATATAGACAGAGAGAGAAAAAACAAAGAGAAATTTAAATACAATCTAAGAAAGGCAAAATATTCATTTACAACTTCAACTGTGAAGATTAGTTAAAAACTCACAGAGTACGATCATTTTATGTGACTTTGATGGCACTGCGGGAGTATCTGGTGCAGTTGGCATAAAGTGCAGCCGTGCTTCACACCAGATCTGAGTTCCATCATGATCTCTATGAGCGGTTAGAGTCACGGTAGATGACCTATTGACTGGAGTTGGTGTGGTATCATTAAATGTGCCAATATTGAATCTCTCTTTTCCTTTGTGCCAATACACATAGAGGTTTGATGCTGGTGCGACATTAGCAACGTCACACTGCATGAGATACTGTTTACCCTCCTCCATGGGGCCTGTTTGACCCGACAGAGACACGCTGTCCGGTGTTTCTGCATTAGAAAAGCCAAAATGGTTAGCAAAAACGTAGTGGTATTAAATGATCAAAAACTACTAATGGCCTGATCAGCAACTTCCGATAAAAAGAAGGGCTACTTACTGTAAACTGTGACTGGTAGGCGTTCTAAACACTGTGCATCGTTCATCATATTGATGTAGCATTTTGGTGCTATATTCCAGTCTGTTACAGAGGCTATAGTTAAGGGACAAGAAGAGACCCCTTCTATAAGGCCTGTGCCACCAGCTGTAGACTCCCAGCCCATTCCCTCTATCGGCTGGGTTAATGAGGTACAGTTGACTCTTAAGGGCTCTCCATATCTCACCACAACTTTGGAAGGTTTCATTTCAATTGGACAGTAGGTACCTGCAGACTTTCCTAGAGACACACAGTACAGTTTATAACCTACAGTACAAGCATAAATGTATAAAGCATTACACAACTGACTGAATTTTCACCCAGTTATTGTTCATGGGACAGTGCATGGGTAACACAGTCACCACTTTAAGAAAAAAAACATCTGAATTCAAATTGTGTGGGTAGAAGTGAATCATTTACTGCTTGCAATCCAATGATGTAAGATGATGTCATGGGGTAGGACTGGATAAGTCTGACTTCTTCCTACTCCATTCAAGCATGTACTAGGTATAAGCAAATTGATATTGGATTATGTGTATGTGTGTTGTCATATCAACTGTTTTTACATGCTTGAAAGAATAAATCAAATCAAATTGTCTCACAAACTCATATCATTGACATTGGGAACACTGTAAATGCATGTTTAACTGTCAAACCATTTTAGGTGTTTGCAGTTTTATCAGTAATAATATTCAAGCCAGTTAAAATTACGTTTTGGTGAGAAGAAGCAATCATACATTTCCTGTTTGCATGTCTTCTGTCTTACTGCCCTCTCGCCCATAGTGGGATTTGGGATAATAGCTTACACATAAAATCAAGTTAGGTTGATAATCTGCAAGTTGATCAAAGTTTAACCCATGGAAAGGAAACATTCACTGGTTAAACTTTGGCCCCCAGAGACAGGAAAAATAGCAATAAGACCATGAAGTATACGCAGTGGAGCATGAATAGCACAATGGGCGTAGGCCACCCTCAGCCAACATTCACACTGGCGAACCTGTAGCCTAGGTGGAAAAAAATCAGGAATGCGACTTTACCTGTGCACGCTAGAAAGCCACTGAATACGAAAAACCACAACATGATTTCACAAGTGAGCAAATCAGCAACGCTCTTAGAGCAAAGTGAAAGATCCAGTTGAAAAACAAAATCAAACTAACGAAGCTTCCCAACAGGTAAGTGCCACTATAAACAGACGAAAGTAAAACTCCGATGGTGCATTAACCTGCTGCTCGTAAACTGTCATTTTCTGCAGCGCATTGGTCAGTGGTCGGTAACCACGCCTACGGCCACACTAGAGCTAAGGTGCTTTAAATTAAATATGGAAGTTAACCTTCATTTGAAACCTTTTCAATGTCTGTAACATCTTTGGACCATGTTAGAAATAAGTGCTTTCACTTTAACATGTTATCCTTTGGAATTTGCTGTGACTGTGATCCATAAATAAGACATAGGCTTAACATAGTTAATGGACCTATATAGGAGCAGCAATTTTAAGGCCAGTATATGATGCACGTTACACACATATACCACAACAGTCGCAAAAAAAAAAAAAAAAAAAAAAAAAAAAAATTCTCCTAATTTCCAAATAGGAAGCAGTCAACTTCCTGCAATTACAACGTTTCTGACAGTACCAGAAGGCAGCATTCAAACTTGGAAAACCTGCTGGCTCCAGCAACCTCTTGAGAAGTTCAAATAAAATCAAATTGTTTATTGTCATATAAGGAAATATGTTTCCCTGCACAATGAAATTCTTTCTTTGCTGTCCACACTGAATGCCAAACAACATAATGTCTAAATATAAAATAGATGAATAACAATACAAAATAAAGGCAATTTTAAAAACAGTATGTGAAAAATATAACAGTATAATAAGAATGTATGCTACATCACCTGTATGTGCAACAGTCAGCAATGAATGTGCAATTATACATTTGCTATAGGTCTATTAAAACAGAAGAAATGTTTGTCTTATTTGGAGCAAAGATTTCATCAGGTTTGCAAATACCTGTAATATTTACAAATATTAATTCAGAGTGCATATTCAATAACAATGCAATTGTTTGGAAAACTTCATTTTTAATAATAAAATAGTTTTACACAAGTCAAAAATATTTACAGCAGTATTCATAAATACATTACAATGTGTCCTTAATATGGCAGATAGAACTTCAGCTTCACTAACTCATTTCTAACGTTTACATACCTGTTTGCAGTCCATTTTCAATACTGACTTGTTTCTCTTAAATAAATATAAGATTTTGCATTTACATAAAAGTATCCTAAATATACAGTTCTGATAGGCATAAGGCTCTAATGCCTGCAGTTAATCATAAAAAACATACAATTGTGGGCACATCCTGACACGACATGGCACAACACAGGGCCAGGCACAGAGAAGGCGCATAAAGACGAGCGCTGTCTGAGTAGCTTACAAAGAATAGTAAAGGATCAACTGGCCCAGTAAAGTATATGCACACAGTGTGCACAAACTGAGAAAATCTGGTTTGCCTTTCACACAAAAATTTATGTTGGGGGTTGCAAAATAATGACAGAGTGATCTAAGTTTCAGTGAATATATATAAAAAAGAATCAAGGACTAATAAAACCAAGGTCAACAAAAACATTCAAAATCATATTAGACTGTGCTCATAAAAAACCAAAAGTTCCTTGGCTTTTGTTTCTGTTCAGTGGAAACAGGAAAAATCCAGTAGCAAATATTAAATGTCAAGCCAAAGTAGCTAATTTTACAGATTAGATGTAAATACTATTATATGTGCTAAACTTGATGTGAGGATAACAGAGTGTATGACGGTTGGAAGAATTAAAATATTTCCAAAGATTTCAGTGTGAGCCTGCTGTCTGGGTGTTATTCAAGCTTTCAAACACTGTAGATCTGGTGGCAGGGAGATGCAGCTCAATCAGTGGTCAGCTATCAGCAGATGTACAGCTAAGACAGTCTGGTCATAGGAAACTGCATGTCCCAGCCATTGTGAGCTACGTTGCCGTTGTGGGTGCTGAGTTTGGGGTTTTTAAGGCTGTATCGCCGCATCTTTGTGTTCTTGTAGTAGATTGAGTAGATGAAGAGGAAGATGATGGAGATAGCAACAACTGTGACAGCCACAAATCCAGCTATGAGGGGCAGGTAGTCCTCTGCAATGAAATCAAATATGCAACATATTGTTGTTTAAAATTAAAAATGATCTGCTCCGTATCAAAATGTCTGTTTTGGTCTTTTCTATTCTATTACTCTGTTTCTGTCTCCAGTTCATGCAACTATTTATAGCTGAACATTTTATTCCTTAATTTCCATTTGAAACATGAGATAAACAAATATGCTCTGTGCTATCTGGACACTTGTGCACAAATGAAAATGATCAAAGAGCTGCTAATTATGTACAAACAGTTTTAACATATACATTAACCAATTCTCAGCCACAATGCTGGTCTTATTGTGAAAATGTGGAAGCCATTTTGATTACATCACTTATTATACCACAGAAAGCAACACCATGCTACTATTCCACTGGCCTTCTGCCTTTTTAAGTCTTTGTACACAGCCAGCGCTGTGTCGTACCACTCAGAAAAATCAAAAGCTGACATTGTGAACACAGTGCACAGACTAAAGCCAATGACCAACTAGCAGGCCTGTGAAATAACTCTCCCTACCAGCAGGTGGCGGTATCTGTATTGGCCATTCAGAAAGGAAAAAAAAAAGAAGACCTAGACAGTGGAAATACAAGCTGTAAACAAAGCAACTGTCATTCAACACAGCCACTATTTATACTTGATTTAATCGAGAAAATGTCTGATAAGAAGTTGCAAATGGCTCTGCTGTTCTCTTCCCTTGGTCTTTTGGAAGACGGTGAGCGTACCTCTGGGCTTCCTACTGGAGCACTTTATACATTTAAAGACAAGGTCAATTATAGATTTTCATAGAAAAATATACAAGGAGGCTTTGGTTGTTACCTTTTAAAATAACTTCAACCACATGGAAGCTGGAGCCAACTTCATTAGTGGCACTACAGTTGTAGAAACCTGCTTCAGTCACGGTGAGCATGTTTCCAGAGATATGGGGCACTTTGTCCGAGCTGTAGACCCACATGATCTTTGGAGATGGGTGACCATCGGCTTCACACGAAAGTTCCTCAGGATAACCTCTGAACACTGGCATTGTCTTTGGAAGCTTTACGGTAATGATGGGCTTATCTGTTGAAATAAGTAGATGTCTGTTATTTCAATGGAATGACAGGATAGGGTAGGGTAGAAATGTATGGAATGATGTGATAAAATATACATCACCGCTTCATTTTACAGTAACATTTTACTCATGAGTACTGAGCAGCAAATGTAAATATGATCTCACAGTTGACAGAGATGTTGAGAGGACTGGACATCATGCTTGGAGGAGGCTGTGGTCCCTCAGGTCCCAGCTCCAGCTGAGCCTCACATCTGAATTGTGTCCCACTCTGCGTCCTGTTCAGAGCGATACTGATGGTAGATGACACATTAACTGGATATTTGATCACACTGATGTCGCAGTGTGTGTTGTTCTCAGGCTGACAACCAGTAACTCGCATTGGGCCTGATGGACAAAGGAACATTTTAGTGAAAAAACAGAAAAGTAGATAGTGTTTAATTCATACAGTTTAATGTCTTACATCTGTCATTTCAAAACTTTTCTTCAATTTTAACAATCAGCAGAGGTGATGACAGCAAAGTATCACTCTCGTGGGATGCAAACATCCGATAAAACACATTTTACTTTCTGGTGTCGCAACATAAACTGACGTCTTGATTTGACAGTTACACACTACTGGTCTCATGTGCCAAACCTTTTGTTCAATATTTAATATCTAGCTGGAATGCACTGCTTGTCCGTACTGTATGCTGACGAGCACAGACTTGTGCTTTAAAAGTACCACCGCAAAAACCAAAAGGCGATTAGCTTATTTTTAGAGTATCTTAATACAAGTGCTTGCCATTGAAGCAAATAGAAAAGCAAGTGGAAAAACCAGGGATTTTTGGATGTCACATCAGGTCTGTGACAAAACATTATCACTCCAATGAAATTTCCTCACAGAACATAATTATTTCATCAGCAAACAACACCTAAGTTTGTTCATCAGCACGTCTGCTGTTTCACTATGACTGATAGATTTCCTTGGTAAGGTAGACCATGAGTAAAGAACAGTACCCCACCTCTAGTAAGTGGTTCAACTGTGTCATTCCCTAGATACCACCGCACAGCAAGGTATTGTGCTGGAGCAACATTGATAATGTCACATTGCAGCTGGAACTCTACGTCCTCCACAGTTGAGGTCACATTATCCACAGGACGGATGAAGACGCTGTCCGGTGTTTCTACAGAGGTGAGTTTCAGTGGAATGGGGGGAAAAAGGCAGAATAGTTACAAAATCTGAGAAATATATTTATAGTTTATGGCAATGAAAGTCCAAAAATGGTTATCAATACATACTGTAGAGAGTGAACTTTAAATGTTTTTGGCATGTTCCTATTCCCACAAACGTTGCAATACAAACAGGCCTCAAGTCCCAGTCTTTATAGGTGTCAACATCCCTCCAGTCTTCATTGTCAATTCTGTCGTCCTTTCTAATCTGCCAATATTTGTTTTTGACATTTGTGATGGCAGTGGATGTCACTTGGCATTTTGCAGTCTGGCTTGTGCCTTGGTATTGTATCACCATCCTGTCTGGAGATATTTGGATAGGACATTCTTGTCTGGCACCTGTGGAACATAGCATGATGGTGAGAAATGTTATTCTAGTCCAAGTCTATACACATTTCCACATCTAGTGCTGTAGAGAAAAAGCATTGACAAGCTACATCTGTAGAACAAAAGCTGTTTCTGAGGAGGCGACAGGAAAAGGCTCAGGAAGGATACACTCCTCCCTTAGGAAAAGCTGCACTTACTGGCCAACTCTTTGTGCTGGACTCTACTGTAATAACCAAATCCCAGTGAAATGCATCACACTCATTGCACGTTCATCTATTAAAAACATACAATAGTAAGCCTAACCTAGAAAGACAAGCTAATGTTTTATCACTAAAGTATAATATGGACAGGATTTGAGAGAAGACCTACAACACTACACTTCCTACACCCACAATGCTTAGTAGCAACCAGTTACGCACCAGAACGTTACTGGTTTTCCCATGGTGCTCACAAGGCATGTCACATGTAACATGAACACGACTCGTTAAATTCGCAGTAACCTCCTGTTCACATTTGAAACGCCACTGTTTTGCATTAACTCCTATTCATTTCTGCATTATTAACAAACCAAACAGCCTAATGGAGCCATTTCAATCTCCGCGGAAAATAAAACATGAGCTCTGTAACTCGGTCCCAAGAGGGTCAACTTACTCGACACTGTCCCGTTAGAAAGCAACAGCAGCTCTAAAGTCAAAAGGACTGAAAATAGACGGAGACAGTTTAAATCCTCCATTGAAATAAAGTATTTCAGAAGCTGTCGATCCGGTTCCGTCAACCTGAGCGCCCGAGCCTTCTGTCCTGTTACCCTTTGGCTACATGAGACGAGCCACCGGCGACCTGTTGACTTTTTTGGGAGAAAGCTAAGCTAAGCTATGGCTGCTCAGTGCACGACTCCAGGCTCTGCACCACGAGAGAGGAAACTAGGAAAGGAAACAGCCCTCCCCGACAACACGCGCACATAAGCTGTGTCTGTAAATGTATCTAGGAAAGTTGGACCAGCCCCCAAATCCTTAGTATTAGTGTATAACAAATGCATTGTCCTCCATTGGCAAACAGGTAACAACAACAATAACAATAATAATAATAATTATTGTTGTTGTTATCATTATTATTATTATTATTGAGTTAGTTGATCTTATAATAATAATAATAATAGTTATGTAACAGCTAGTTATGAAAGTTGGCCGAGCCCCCAAATCCTTAGTATTAGTGTATAACAAATGCATTGTCCTCCATTGGCAAATAGATAGATGGATCCAAAATAATAATAATAATGTGATTATAATGGCACCAACTCTTAAAGCATAATGTTAAATATAAAATTTTGTAGCTTAAATGTAATAAAACAAAAGTAAAAGAAGCTGCAGCCATGCTAGCAGCTCTAGGCACTGGGTGCATTACTTTGAGCTAAATACTATGTTAACATTCTCTCAATGATAATGCTAACATGCTAAAGTCTGGCAGATAGCCTATAATGTTTATCACGTTCACCATCTTAGCATAGTGTGTTACCATGTTAATATTAGCACTTAAAGTAGCCTACAGTTGAGACTGATGATTTCAGTATGGGAAGTAGCCTAATTTGTCACAATCCAGAGTGCTGGACAAACTGAAATGTTGTGCTGGTTAATAACTAGGGATCACCAAAGTTACCTCTGATCCCACATTATAGACTGCTTTATACTGACCTTACCTTTTACAGTGACTCTGGCCGTTTTAGAGACATTTCCTCTCTCGTTCGAGGCATGACACGTGTAGGAGCCATTGTTGAATGCAGTGGCATTGTGGATGAGCAGATAGGACACTCCATCTTCACTTTTTTCCACCACATTGGACATCTGGTAGTAATTCCAGAAATATTTTGGTCGTGGGTTGCCCATGGAGGAGCATTTCAACCAAAACTCAGAACCAAGCTCAACTTCAGAGTCTTCAAGCTCAACTATCTCTGATGGTGGGTCTACAGACAACAATTTAAACAATATAAGTCAGAGAAAAAGCTAATGCGTCAGTGCAATAATCACTTATGAAAATGTAAGTTTTCAAGATATTCATCAAAATAACATACATATGACATTGATCTCCAGTGTGGTGTTGACACTTGATAAATTGTTTGAGGCTGTGATCAAGTACTGCCCTGTATCACGTCTTTTTAGGTTTGCTGGAAGTTCCACCTCCTCGCCATCTCTGTACCACATTATCTCGGGTTGAGGATAGCCCTCAAATGTGCAGGTGATGTTGTGAGGACTGTACTCCAGTGCAGTGTAACTGCTAGGACACTTTAACTCTGGTCCATCTGAAAGCAAAAACACTTTACATTTAAGACTTAGAGTGGAATATTGCAGCACTTATTATGATTTATTGTATTATACTGTATTATAAATTACTTCACATTATAAAAACCTGTTAAAATTAGAACCAGCTCCACTAACTACTACAATGAAATGTGGCTAATACATAAATATATGACTAACAATGATGAAAATATAACTGATAATATAACACATTGGATTGCCTCTCAGCATAGTCAGAATACTTTTGATTCCAATACTTTAAGTATATGTTGCTAACAGTACATCTGCTGGCTACAATACTGTAATTTAGTAAGCAAGGACTGTTAACAAACCATGAATTAAAATACTTTTAAAATTGGATTTACAAATATTTCATAAAGGAAGAAATTTATTTTAACATGATTGTTACACCTCAAGGATACACAAAATAATTTTTTGATGTGAGTCATTCAATGACAACATACAGACGAGTGACAGTTTAAAGGAAAAATCTGAATACATGAGTGTTGTCTTCCAAGATGACAATACCCTCATCCACAGGTCACGAGGGGTCACTTAATGGTTTCAGGCTTATGGAAATGATGTGAATCATATGCTACGGCCTTTAAAAGCCCTTTTCCATCGGTACCGGCTCGACTCGACTCGACTCGATTTCCCTTATTTGTTTTTCCATCAATTAAATGTTGGGGATAGTACCTGGCACCTCATACTATTTCTGGTATCTCCTCCATCGAGATTCCAAGTGAGCAGAGGTGATACCAAACAGTGACATGTAAACACTGCAGACTAGCGACTTGTCACAGAAATTGGATCATCAACATGCAAGACGTCCTGGAACAAAGAAAGTGCCATTTTTAAAAGCATTATTTAATGCTAACCACTACTTTACTGTAGTTACTGTACGAACTAAAAGCAGCTACATACCATGAATCAAGAGCAGTATACCTTAGATGTCCTTCACTGTTACTGTGTCAGTTGCTGACAATGTCATGGCAGTGTATTGCAGTGTTGCTATGATAGTCAGCTACAATGAGAGGGGACCATCTGCAGTGGAAAACCAAGCACCCAGTACCAAAAGCAAGTAGAACTGAGTCGAGTCGAGTTGAGCCAGTACCAGACAATGGTAAAGCAGCTATAGTCACCAGATCTCATCCCAGCTGAACAACAATGGGCAACTTTGGACCATCGCTCTCTGCCACCATCATCAAAACACCAATGAAGAAATATCTTTTGAAAGAATGGTGTCCATCCCTCCAGTGGATTTCAGAGACTTGAAGAATCAATACCAAGGTGCATTGAAGCTGTTCACTACCCATGACCACACCTACGTGGAATTTTCTACTGATGCTGCTTGGTGACTGTTTAGGGGAAGGTTTATGGTGAATTTGCACAGCAGTCAAACATGCCGGATGCCCCATATAAAGTAGGAATAACAGCAGGAAGGGAGAGGAGAGGTACAGGAGGGTAGAAAGGAACAAAAAGGACAGAGAAGGATGGGATGGATCGGGAGGGTTTTAAGAAAAATGAAAGCACTCTGCAGCTTGAAAGCGAGAGTATTTATAGGCAGGTAGCAGGGTAAGGCATGCATTAGGACATGGTAGTGCTCCTGAACCTCCAATGTTCATCTTCATTTCACTAGTCAGGACCACATCTACATGGAACTTTGTGCTGATGCTGCTTGATGACTGGGGGAAGGATTCTGGTGAATCCGTGCAGCACTTGGGTGTGGCGACTCCCCCAAAAGACCTTCCTAACAAAAGAGCAGATTTGGACTTTATGCACATCCTGAGGGTTGATCGGATGTACTGCTGGAAGGTCCCTTGATCTTTGTGAGGTGGTCTGGTATGCCTTGCTGGCTACTGTAGTTGTTGCTCTCATCCTGAATGGGAGACTGGAGAACCGCAGTTCTCCAGTGACAGCAAACCATGTCACACTCTACAAGCCACCAAATACCTGCTGAGGGAGCAGCCAAGAAAAGCGAATGACTGTGGAGGAGGCACGCACAGAGGAGGAGCGGCTTAGGCAGGAGAATACTGTGGAAGGAGGAAGGAGGGGACAAAATAGGAAGGAACTCCAGAGTGGCAGGCAGAGCAGGAAAAGAGGGCCACAGAGCAGCAGCGCTAACTGGCCTCTGC
>NW_018127985.1:2267721-2275958 GCF_001952655.1 Monopterus albus | reverse complement strand
ATACCTTAGATGTCCTTCACTGTTACTGTGTCAGTTGCTGACAATGTCATGGCAGTGTATTGCAGTGTTGCTATGATAGTCAGCTACAATGAGAGGGGACCATCTGCAGTGGAAAACCAAGCACCCAGTACCAAAAGCAAGTAGAACTGAGTCGAGTCGAGTTGAGCCAGTACCAGACAATGGTAAAGCAGCTATAGTCACCAGATCTCATCCCAGCTGAACAACAATGGGCAACTTTGGACCATCGCTCTCTGCCACCATCATCAAAACACCAATGAAGAAATATCTTTTGAAAGAATGGTGTCCATCCCTCCAGTGGATTTCAGAGACTTGAAGAATCAATACCAAGGTGCATTGAAGCTGTTCACTACCCATGACCACACCTACGTGGAATTTTCTACTGATGCTGCTTGGTGACTGTTTAGGGGAAGGTTTATGGTGAATTTGCACAGCAGTCAAACATGCCGGATGTCCCATATAAAGTAGGAATAACAGCAGGAAGGGAGAGGAGAGGCACAGGAGGGAAGAAAGGAACAAAAAGGACAGCACAGGATGGGATGGATCGGGAGGGTTTTAAGAAAAATGAAAGCACTCTGCAGCTTGAAAGCGAGAGTATTTATAGGCAGGTAGCAGGGTAAGGCATGCATTAGGACATGGTACTGCTCCTGAACCTCCAATGTTCATCTTCATTTCACTAGTCAGGACCACATCTACATGGAACTTTGTGCTGATGCTGCTTGATGACTGGGGGAAGGATTCTGGTGAATCCGTGCAGCACTTGGGTGTGGCGACTCCCCCAAAAGACCTTCCTAACAAAAGAGCAGATTTGGACTTTATGCACATCCTGAGGGTTGATCGGATGTACTGCTGGAAGGTCCCTTGATCTTTGTGAGGTGGTCTGGTATGCCTTGCTGGCTACTGTAGTTGTTGCTCTCATCCTGAATGGGAGACTGGAGAACCGCAGTTCTCCAGTGACAGCAAACCATGTCACACTCTACAAGCCACCAAATACCTGCTGAGGGAGCAGCCAAGAAAAGCGAATGACTGTGGAGGAGGCACGCACAGAGGAGGAGCGGCTTAGGCAGGAGAATACTGTGGAAGGAGGAAGGAGGGGACAAAATAGGAAGGAACTCCAGAGTGGCAGGCAGAGCAGGAAAAGAGGGCCACAGAGCAGCAGCGCTAACTGGCCACTGCCAATGGAGGAGGAGCCACCGGAGGCAAGATGGAGGCTTCACTTAGGGAAACAAGGGAGATGCCAGTGGGAGCTGGCGGAGGAGAGCACAGACTGCAGCTCGGAGCTGGTACGGAATGACAAGGCTGCAGACAGCCCAGTGCCTGCGGAGGAAACCAGAAGCAGCAGCATGGTGCCAGGAAAGGGAGGAGGTGCAGCTGGGTGGCCTGGCACACAGAGAAGATGCAAAGAAGGAAAGGAGCAAGACAGAACAACAGAACAGGAGGAGCAGGTGGCCCGGCTTTGCAGGAAGAAAGAACAGGGGGAAAACAGATACAGATAAGGACCAGCCAGGGCCCAGCAAAGGAAGGGCAGCCCCACTATGATAGATAGAGGCCTGGGACATGGACAGGGCTGGATGGCACCCCAGAGACTCGTGGAAGCCCGGCACGAGGCAGGGATGCTGGGGGAGTAAGGCGAACACCATGCATGAAGGACGCGAACATCTGCTGATGGGAGACGAAGTCCGCAAATGGCTGCGGAAGGTGAACATGTTAAAGTGAAACAAACTGCGGCCACCGTTTATGAGAAACCAAACCACTCTGCAGCTTGAGAGCAGGAGTATTTATAGGCAGGTAGCAGGGGAAGGCATGCATATGTTCATCTTCATTTCTGGCAGCACATGACAGCTTACTGAAACACTTTATGTTGGTTTTTCCTTTAATTTCTCACCTGTCTCTAACTCTGTTTACAAGAAAACTCCACATGGCACCAATAACATAACCTTTAACTTGTAACAAAGTAATTTAATTTGGCTTTTTCTTTGTTAATTAAAGGATCTGAGCATTTAGTACCCTAATTACAGCTAGGCTCGACTTTATTTGTGTGCCAAACAATTTGCAAACATAAGCACTATAAAAAGCAGACCCAAAGAGTCTTTACGTTTACAAATGTTACAAATATGCTGGAGCTGAATTTAACTTTTGGTGGTAGCATCATAAAAACTGAATGTGACACTCACACAACACATGAACTCGGAGGGTTTTGTTGATAAATGAAGAGCCCTCAGCTTCTACAGTGTACAGTCCTGAATTCGTTCTACTCATAGGGATGCCTGGGTCTATAGGCTGTCCATCTTTCAGCCATTTCACGGAGGGGGTGGGATTTCCTTCCACAAGGCAGTGATTCTTCAAAGAGTCCCCTTCCAGTAAGTCAGTCCCTTCCAGTAAGTCAGTCCCAGAACACTGTAATTCAGGTCCAACTAAATTAAAGCAAAAAACAGCAACCATTTATACTAATATTTTTAACAGATAACAAGCAGTTCTGACACAAATGAGAAACAAGAAGTGACTGAAATATTAGTTTCCCCCTTTAAAACATGAATTGTCTTATTAGGTCAAAATAATTTACAGTTGCATCAGATGAAAATGATTACTTATTTAGAAAGGTGACAGTTAGGGATGAAACTAATGATTATTTTCATTATTCACTGACTCATCTGATCATTAGTTTTTCACTTAACCAATTAATTGTTTGGTTTATAAAGCATGCATACTTACAGTGAACAGTAACCTTATACTCTTGTGAAGACAAGTTCAATTTGGGCCCTTCTGACCCCAGATTCATATGTGCTTCACATCTGAATGTGACTCCATTGTCTTGTCTAGTCGGTGTAAAGCCAAGGAGGACAGATGTCAGATTCATTGGTTCTTTAGCGGAGAAGTCAAAAGTCTCTGTGTGGATGATTGTATCTCTTTTGTACCATCTCAAAGTCAGATTCTGAACAGGTGCTATATTGTGGATGTCACATGTGAAGTTATAGTCCTTATTTTCTTTCATCACACCTTTGGAGTCACCGCTACAGGTGATGCTGATGGTTTCTGGGAATGCTGGAGAAAAAGTAAAGGTTAGCAGGTATAATTATAGCCTCAGTCTGTTTGTTGCTAAATAAACAATTATACTTACTGTAAAGTACAACTTTTGCTTTCTTGAAACACTGTGTGTGTGAACTGTTCTCTGATGGGTTGAAGAAGCATGAGGGAGAGATGGTCCATTCTGTTAGATTCGCCACAGTCCAGGGTAAATGGTTGACCTCCACTATACCTGTGCCATTTACTGTGACCTCCCAGCCTAGTCCTTCCAACGGGCTCACCGATGTGCTGCAGTTGATTGTGACTGGGTCCCCATATCTCACCACAACACTGGGGGGGCTCAGCTCAATGGGACAGGAGGCATGCACACCTGCAGTATAGGAAAGCAGATACATGCTATATGTGCACACTTGCCACAAGAACATTTCACTATGTTTGCTATATGTGCACACTTGCCACAAGAACCATTTCACTATGTTTGCTATTTATGGGCTGTCAGTGAGGTAATTAAAAAGGGAGGTAAGTTCAATAACTGTCCCACATGAGCTTTGAATGCGTGGTAATTAAAAAGCTGAGCAAAAATACTGTATTTATCCATCCTTATTAAGCTTGTAAAACCCAGTGAGTGAATGAGAGAAAGCATTTTGTCTATTATGTGTAGACCACACAATATTTTCAACTCATAAAAAATATAGTATTAACAAATGAAAACAGTTTGTTATCCCTGTGTCCGTGTTTACTCAACATCCACATTTCTCAACGTGTTTCTCGTCACCTTCCATGGACTGACCAGTCACAGAAGTCTTTCTATTTGCACAACTTTTAATAATGACTTTATCAACAAAACCAATGAACAAAATGACAGCTTTGTCAAAAATAAGGAAAATGAATATCATATTAATATAGCCTGCTGTATATCATATTAATATAGCCTGCTGTATGTTTCAGCTGTTATTTGTTTATTTGGATGTTTTACTGCTTTTAAAGAATATTCACAAGATAATTAACCAAAACACCAACAAACTGAGGTAGATTAACAAATATGTGGAATGTAATCAGCTTTTTATGAATGGGAGAGCTGCAGCTGTCTAAGTGATGTTCTCTTTTCAACAGCACTAGTGAAAAAAACGTTACATCGCGCATCTACACTGTTACAAAAACAGAATAATCTTGTAAAGAATAAACGACAATTGAATGGGCTTCGATTCATTTAAGGGAATAAACTTAGGAGTCAGATCCAATACTCCTAGTATAGACATTTGTTTTTTTTTTCCCATGACACTTTGACTCTTTTTTAAATATTCACTTGAGATGCATTGAGGGAATTATTCAGTGTTTTTGTAAAAGGCTTAAAGTTTGCTTGACTCAAATTCAGACGCACCATTTTCATACTTTGCTTTTTTGTGGTCCGTTTGTAAATGAGTCTCGTTCTTCTCATACAACGCCCCCTTCTGGTTAAAGCGGATTCCTGCACTTACTGTACACGTTAATAGTTTCACCTGCCGCTATTTTATTGGCAGTGCCGAAGAAGCTATAGCGATGCTGTAGCTATATTCTTGTATTTGAAAGAGGCCATCGTTAAAATATACCCACTGCTGACGTTAAACACAAGACAAACATATATAGCTATACCCTATATATAACATAGACCAAGCGATAGCAGCCAGCCTACCTGTCGCAATGAGAATGAACCCCATGAAAAGTCGAACTACTGATGCACTTTTACTCATCGGATTTGAACAAAGTCCCTCCTGTCGTTTGTTCCAGCTGCACTCAGCTTCTCTTCTGGGGAGACACTGTCCTGTTCTGTAGGAGACCAATGAAGTATTATCAGAGCAGAGGAAGAGAGATAGGAATGCAGACAGCACAGTGACCCCCTCTCTCTCTCTCTCTCTCTCTCTCTCTCTCTCTCTCTCTCTCTTTCCCAGCACACACGCACTTTCACTGCACAGTTTGTGTGGGGGGTATATTCATGAGTTAGGCAATGTTACAAAGCCTGCTGTTATCATGTCTTTTTAGCACATAAAACTGATTCTATGTAAATATTTAGCATCATATTCAAGTGTAAGCTAACAGTGGGCCTATTAGTCTGTTATGAGTGATTACAAATAGACTGAGTGGCTTAAGAGTCAAAGCACAACATTCTGTGCACAGTATACAATTCATGTTGAGCCTCTCTATATTTCCTCTATCCCCAGTAATAACCTAGCAAATAAGTTTGAAACATTTTCTTTGTATGAGGGGTGGGTGGGTGGCTGGCTCAGGAGGAAGGGCAGTCGTTTCCTAACCAGCAAGTTGGTGGTTCGTCTCCCCGCATGCCAAAGTGTCCCTAAGCAAGACACTGAACCCCGAATTGCTCCCGGTGGCTTGATTAGCGCCGTTGTGTGGCAGCCTGTCGTCATCGGTGTGTTAGGTACTTTCTTAGTTAGATAGATATTGATTAGAGATCTGTTGTATTAGAAGATGTTAGTGTAGCCAGGATCACACACATTATTTTCTTCATGTTTTGTCTACTGCTCTGCTCAGCTGCCAAGCTGGCATAGCAGGTGACGTCACGGTTTGACGCCCTGCGTAGTATGGGCTAGCCCAGAAATTATTAATATTGTATAGGTTTTCTTGGTTCGGGGGGCTTCTTCTTCCGGGCTGCCTGCGCGCAGTTTTGGGGGTGGAAGATGCCTGGACGTGTAATGTTAATTCTTGCCTGTGACCCTTTGAATAAACCAGCACGGTTATATTTTTTATATATCCAAGTGGTCTGAGTCGTCCCTCTGAGTTCCTGGTTTGAAAGAACCGGACGTGGCTTTATAATAGAATAAAGCCTTTAGGTGTGTCAATGTTGTGTATGAATGGGTGAATGGTGTATCATCTCCTGTAAAGCGCTTTGGCCAGTGCAACACACTGTGGAAAAATGCTCTATATAAATACAGTCCATTTATGTGAGGACCAAGTTACTTTTGTATATTGAAGAGTTTGTAAATATGGTATATGTAATTAAAAGTATGAGCCTGTGTTACTGTTGTTAAAAAATTATAATATTTAACATAGGACCTATATGTATCTCACACAATAGAAACTAATGTAATTTTTAATAATATTTTCTGCATATACACAAATATTTTAAGATAAAATGTAAAAAGTACTTATTTGTTCTTGAATTCTTCACCACATGTCTGAAATAGATGTATACATAAAGCACTGGCTGAGCACTTCTTTACTACAAGCAAGGAACAAATCTGATAGCAGTGATAATTTCACGTTCCTTTTCTCAGTCAGGCTAAACTGTCAGAAACATTCTGCGTGCATGCTGGAAGGCTTTATTATGCCCACACTTCTGAAGGTCGCCAGCACATAGATTCACACCCACACTCCCACATTTCAAGACAGATTGAATATTTTCAGCTCTACCAGCATCATATTTGCATTTTTATGACAGAAGGTTGTTCGACCAACATTCTTATTACAATGATTCAGAAATGAAATCTGGCTCATGTGTTTGTATTAATATGGTTTTGTAATACAATTATCCATTACAGCCATGTTAACTTATTTCCTTAGAACATTTGTTTTGTCAATATAGCACCATTCACATTCAGGAAGAATCCAATTTGAACCCTGGAAATTCCACACAATTCATCATGATTGTGGTCACATCCTGCTTTTAGTTGTGTCGGTTTTCAGAAGTGCAGAATATTCTAGGATATGCATGATATTTATTCTTAGAAATGTGGATACGTTTGCCCTGATGCACTGATGGATTGGACGTAGGAGTGCTAACGATGAGTCGCCATATGGTGATAACTTTGATAAAGAAATATCTCCAGAAATACATAACAAATCCTGGAGGCTGAGATGCAGACTTAATAGGGAAGCAATGAACATATAGTGTAACCACATCCTGCCTGGGCTCTTGTGTCCTACAGAAATGATGAATGGAAATAAGAACAATGATTCTGAAGTCCAACTAGGGAATGTGAGAATGCTGAGAATAAACAGCTGCACACAGCAAATCATCCTTAGCCCATTTGGGGTCAAAGGTTATTTGAACAGCCCATCAGATGGAAGCAGAAGGAGGAGAGAGAAAATGTGCAGCAAGGAGGCTCTAAAAAACAAACAAGGGGCTTCAGTTAAGAAAACAAGCATTAAGATTCCAGTCATGTTACTGAAACACTCTCTATGCAGAAAATAAAAACAAGCATGGCATGTGTTATTCTGAACTCTCAATCCAGGAGCCTTTGCATAGTATAATATCAGACACACTGGGCTTTCATTAAAATGTCAATGAATTGTAGTGAGCTTTTATCTTTTGACAAAAAGCCAAAGTTTCCTATCAACAGAGTCAGAGGAACTGACAACTAAACAAATAAATGAAATGTTACAAAGTGTGTTGACTCGCCCATTTGATTTTAAAGCCTGCGCCCTGATCACTATCAGTTTTATTTTCCAGGGGTACTTCCTGTTCTTATTCAAAGACGTGCAGGGTGCAGCCTCAGAAAGCTTGATCAACTGTCTTTAAAACCTTTCCAGTTCATTTGGTTTCATTTTCAACTGTGCTCAGACGTTTACACAAATCAGCCCCAGAGTAATTAATGGTGTTAAAAAATGGCAGCTCTAGTGGAGGACTTTACTCTCTCAGTTTTTTATTTATTTTTGTCAACGTGTTGATGGTGTGACTTTTCCAGCAGTGTAGAAAGTCACAGGTTTGAGCTGTTTGTACAGAAGAAGTACAAACATGGAGACACCTGAGAGACATTGGAACATGTACAGCATAACATGACTGGATTCACCTATTATATACATTTCTCTATCCTCTAGAATTAACTGTGCCACATAGTCATCATTTTGTGTTCTTCTGCTGTATGACTAAACAAAGAGGTTGCATAAGGACAGAAACCCCCGATATAATCTGGGAAAGTGAAAGTGATAAAGTAAAAAATAAAGTGGAAATAAACCACGTGATTTTCATGAAACACCCCCAGAAATGAGCCTGAAGTCATTCTTGGGAAACGGTGCTGTTAATTAATCTGCTCTCTGTGGGCCTGCCAGGATACAAGAACCCTGAGTAAGAGGATGCATGAAAGGAATGTGCTGACTAGATATGTAAACTAAAGAAGGCTCTCAGGGACCAGAAGAGACAACGTTACTTTTCCTCTCACAAAGAGTTAATGGTTGTGAAAACATGACAATTGAAAGGACAA
>NW_018127985.1:2249606-2267605 GCF_001952655.1 Monopterus albus | reverse complement strand
AAAAAAAAAAAAAAAAAGGGGGGAGATAACACAAGACACATTCATTTTGAAACAAAATGAGTGTGGTGCATTTACTGAAGCAGAGCTTATTGTAATGTGATCATGGAAAAGGCACGAGTCTAACAGAGGTCTGTTTGTGTCCACATATTCCTTGTGCCTCTGCTTCCATTTGAGCGCTTTTGTTGAATTTGCACGAAAGGCCTGATCCCAGTGTTGGACTCTTCAGACCCTGTAGTCAGAATTTCCTAACATGGCATTTATATATAGGAATCATAGATTTCACATATTCTGTCCTCATTTTATTTGGCCCTCTGAGGTAACTGCATGATAAGTCAAACAGCACATATTAGACTTTACTCGACTTGTTTCAAAAGCTTCAACTTCAGACTACTCACCTCCCACTTTTTCCAGAAGTTTGTGGGAAAGAAACTTGTATTCCAGGTCCAGCATGTTGTTACACAAAAGGAGCCATGTCTCATTTTATCAAAAGGTGGGTTCAACACACTTTTCTTGTTTCCCATGCAAACCTTACACTGCATAAACTCCCCGCTGAGAGTCCCCCACATACCACACTGCTGACAGAGATGAATTTGTTTGCCAAGAACTGGATTCTTCCCTGAATCATTAAACTGAGCACAGATCATTTTTCAGGGCTTATTTGCTTTTGTGAAGGAAAAGTAAATATGTACAGAATATCTAATTTCATGCAAACCTCCCCAATACTGTAAATCTTCCAGATAAAACACAGCCTTCTTAATTAGTCCTCTCTGCATTCAGAGGCGTTGTGCAAGAATAACATATTGACTCTATTATTACAACACACAACCTTTCTTTTTTAGCAAATATCATTCATATCAGCAATATGCATAATTTACATGAATCTGTCTTGTGTATAAAGTTGTTGAGACATTTCACTCAAAACCACAAATGTGAGCCCTATGGTGGCACAAAGTTAAAGATGGCAGACTCACAAAAGTCATTAGGATACACAATGTTGGAACAGTGAATGTTTGTAACAGATTTTGTTCCAGTACATAAAGTACTCCGCAGGATAAGTGCAAGCTTTGATCTGCTGGTGGTGCTACAGGAAAAGTCACGAGCATGTTCATCCTCTTGGCACCATTAATGTCTTTACTAAATAGTATGCAGTATATTGTGGCAATCCATCCTGTAATTGTTGTCATATTTCAGTCTGAGTTGAAGCGGTGCACTGAGAGACTAGCAGTGCCATCTCTAACACTTGGTAGCTTTGAGTGCCTTTATAATTCAGTAACAATAACAGCCTATAATATAATAGTAATTAATTAATTAATTAATATGATTTGCTGAGTATTAGATCATGTCCTCACAACATTTTCTGTCACACGTGTTTGATGAGCTAGTGATGAAAAACAGCTTCAGTGTCATATTGTATTGTATAGATATAATATAATATAATATATAAAAAAAATTATATCTATAATTTTGATTGCACACATTTACACATTTTTTATTTTATATTTTTCACTTTCTTGTTGCCTAAATACATTGAGAGCCTTTGTGTTGGAGTCAAATTCCTTGTGTGTTTAAATATACTGGGCCAACAAAGCTGATCCTGATTTTGACATTAACAAAGTGGGTAACATATGTAAGAACCAGATAACAAACAGGAAATATCTTCTTTACTGCCAACAATTGCAAGTCTACAAATGAGTGGTCAAAATTAGTGTGAGTGATGGAATCAAGCCAAATATTTCCATAAACTGGAAAACTCTTTTATTTGATTTTAGATTTTCTCTGTTCTGCTTACAGGAAACCATATGCAGTGGAGCATTGTCTTTGCCAGAATCACACTGTGAACCTTGTTACACAACTTCATCCTCTCATCACTTTTGCTTTTACCAAGGATAACACATCCTGTGCTTAGTAAATGCATTGGGTATATTGTATCTGTGCCTCAGTCCTTCTCCTTACTATTGTTTACCCTTACCTTTATTATAGGCTCTGTCTGCTCTATCCCACCTCCTTTAAAATGCAACTGCTCTCTTCAGTTGGTAATGAAGGAATGTTAGTCCTTTCAAGAAACTCAGCTGAGAGTGAAGGTCTCCTTCCACAGTAATTACAGTGGTTTGTTGTGTTAATTATATTGTTTCATGAAGGGAAGCTTACTCCTATCCAGCTGAGTAATAGGAGAAAGTCTCTCCGAGAACAGTATCCCCCTTCCAGGCCCCCCTTTTGTCAATCAACAACGGCCGCATTCAGCCAGAAACTCCCAGTTGGTGAGGGAGGATGAGTCAGAGGATCTGTGAAATGTACTCCAAACTACTAATGTAGGAAACTGGAAGAGAGAAAACAAGGCACACTTGAGATTTCTACAATATTGGACAGGTTTCAGACAAATCACCTGACTCAGATTTGTCGGGAAGTCAGTATTCATCCCTTGTTCCTTTTCAGTGATGTCAGAAAAAGTAAAAAGTAAAAAAAAAAAAAAAAAAGACAGTAGACTTCAAGTCCTCCAAGTGGAGGAATGGTTTAACTAAACCAAATCTGATTTTGATGGTCCCAACAGAGGATCTTTGCTCTCCAGTATAAAGTTTGACATCACAGCCACTTGGGAATGTTTGATGGGTGGGCAGACAAAGAGCATACTTTCATTTTAACAAGTTGCTTAATTCCTTTTAATTTTCAAACACTAGAACAGGAAGTATATAACTAAGTGATTGTTTGGACCTTCATTATTCTCCATATATACACAGTATATATAAAATCTACAGAGGGTAAGAAGGCTGATTCAACCTGAGTGAAAAGGCTGTGAAAGATGATGTCACTCATTTGGCGATTAATAAAGTGTAAATATTTTTCCACTTGAACAACAAAGACCCTCCCACATCATCTGTGTAACATTGTCCCACAAATCCTTTGCATGAAATCCCCCACACCTAACAACAACATCTGGTCATGAGGATAAATGCAACCAAAAGGGAGAAAGAAAAACATATGTGACTGTTTTACTTTCTGGCTCTGTGAATGAGAACTTTCTGTGGGACTGGTTTAGTACTTTATCTGCAGAAGCCTCTGCTCGGATGTCACCGATGTCTAGCTCCCCCATGTGTCGAATTCAACACAGTGATTCCAAGTAAATCACAGTCTGTCATTTTAAATGCCTTTATTGTGAAATACACATTTAAGGTGTAATATACACTCCCTCTAACACAATGTTGGCAACATTTCTCCTTTCTGTTGCAGCAATTTTCAAGGACTCAGCCCCAAAGCACACCTGAGCATAACTCTTAGTCACCACTAGAGAGCACCATCGTGTTAAATCACACCAAGTCTAACAGACTCTTTAACCATCATAACATTTGGTCTCATCTGGCTGTGCAAAGATTTGTGGGGCAAGAAAGACTTTTGTAAAATTGGAGGCAGTCTGCTGCAAACAGCTGTGGATATCATATGGATTTGGGAAACCTCAGCAGTGGCAACCACAGCAGCCACATATACTAACTTTGAGGCCACAGCAAAGGTTTTAGGAAAACCCCAGTTAGCAAGGTCAAAGTCAGCTGGATAAGAAATGTGGGGTTCCTGTTGGTCCAATTCCATTTGAATTAATTATTGCTAGTATAGCATAGTATTATTATAATAAACAGAGACTCTCACACATACTGCCAGGGATCGACTGACTTTTTAATTATAAGAAGAAGGCACATTTTTGTTTATCATCAAAAAATGCTGAGCTATAAGTCACTAATGTTGCAACTAAGTCAACCTTGTAAAATACATTTGGAGGGAAATGTGATTCAAAAGTTGATTTCATGACACAAAGCTTGGGTTTGGCTTATTATTGTCTTGTTTTATCTCCAATAAACAGATATGTGTTTGGTTTTCTTTACAGTAAGCAATGTCTTTTTGTGGTTAGTAGCAGTGAGCATATTGCCACACTGATTGTTAAAAGTGTCTTCTCTTCTTAGCTGCTTGGATTCCCCGTGGAACAAAGGGCCTCAATTAAGTTAAAAGTGTAGAAGCTGAATGTAATGTATTGAAGTGAGTCATGAATTTTCAACCACATCACCCTGTAAATTACTGTGGAGGGAGAATGCCACATTTAAATGTACTGTATATCATATTTTGCAATAAATATTCATTAAATTTACTAAAGTATGACAGCAGTGTTACTTAAATGAATATGAAAGGTAAAGGTTCTTTAACATCTGACATACAGGACACTTCCTTTCAAACGTCAGTGTGCTCTCTTCCTTTGTTATGAGTCTCAGCCAGCAGTGCAGATGTTGCAGGTTGTATTGTGGTGGGATAAACCACAACACTGACAATTTCTCCGACTGTTGAAATGGTAGCATGGTAATCCTCTGTTTGTAAGAACTTTAAATACAGAGACCAGTTGCTTTTCTGTGGTTTAATTTTAACTTGTTTATTTTGGAATGCCTCCAGCATGTGGTGCAGATGGACACTTTCTCACAGAGCTTCTCAGCCTGGAACATTTCCCTGCTTTCTCCAGCTAACTCTCACTTCTTTGGGTTTGAGTTTGGGGCTCACTTGTGGCCTCCGCAGATCCGCTGGCCAGCCAAAATGTTGTTGTGTCATCTTGCTTCATGTCCCCTTGCCCCAGCCATGCTAGTGTATGTTGAATCATCTGTCCTTGCTATGCTGCAAGTTGCCAAAATAACAAATATACCCCCAAAACCAACTTTGGAAGCAGTCCTGTGTCACTGCATTTCATCATCTAACCGCCATAAAACTCCATAGCAAATGAGTATAAATATATAAATACACCAGCCAGATGAAGTCCAGCTCTGTTTTTATAGAAGAAAGTAATCTTTTAAAAATGGTTTGAAGAACAATCTGCTACAGTCTGTACTATGTTGCTCCAAGTAAAAGTCCTGCCTTCAAAATTTTACATTAAGTGAAAAATACTCATTATGCAGAACAGCCCATTTCACAAGAATGTGTATTATATTATTAAACAATAAATACTGATGCATTAATATGTTCATCACTGTTGCCGCTAGTAAAGTTTGAACTAATGTTAACTATTTTAGATGCTTATAATTTGAAGAACTTTACATACTGCTGGACAACTGCCCACCAGGGATCAATATAGTTTTACAGTTACACTGTATTTTATTTTATTAAACTGTTTCTGAAAAGTAGTGGAGCAAGAAGTTTAATATTTGCCTCTGAAATGTGATGAGGTCAAAGTATAAAGTAGCAGAAAGTGGAAATACTTAAATAAAATAAAATGTCCTCAATTCATTGTACTTAAAAACAGCACTTGAGTAAAGGTACTTAGTTTCTGTCCATCACTGTTTTAGTGTCCATGCTCAGAAACAGACAGGGCCCTGATGATCAGGCTTTACAGGTTAATAGAGCACAGTTTCAAACACTGTACAGAACATAAATCTGAGAATATGACCCAAATTCATTCTGTGAAGGTCACAAGGAGGGAAAGGAGAGACTGTAACACTAGCTAGCTCTTGAGAGTAGCCATTGATTTTTTTTTATGCAAGAAACTCATGGAACTAGACTGAGAAAGGGAAAGATGAGAAAGACTGTTAGGACTGTAACTGATGACACAAGATACTCAACAGATCCAAACTAAGATTGCAGACAAATGAAACCTAATAGTATTTACCACCACCTGCATAGACCATTATCCTGTTTATAAGTGTGTGTTCTTTTCTCTCAAATGTTACCAGGATGTCTTTTTAAACCACACCCATGCTCCTCACGCAGCTTTCCATTAGAAAGCCCACTGATTAGTGCAAAGAGAAGACAGACCAGCCATTACCCTGTGAAAGGGAGAGGATGCCCAAGTCCTTTTTGTAAGCTCAGTGGGAGCATGAAAGATTTTGTGACCCTCCCCTCCCCACCCCACACTCCCCAACATTAACATATACACACACACACACCTCTATGATCCCCCACCCCCAGAGGCCTCTTGGGCACCATTAATACCATGAGAGATGGCCACTGATTTCTAGGATTTGGTAGTGCTGTAGAGTACGGCACCTCAACATCTGGAAGGCATTATGCTGCTGCTGCCTGCGGCTGAAACAGGACGTGGAAGTGAGGGATTGTGTGTGTGTTACGGAGAATGACTTAATTGCATTGTTGTGTGAGAGTCAGGGTATGAAACTGTGACCTCTTGACAAATACTTGGAGTTGAATGAGGGTGGCATTGGGTGAAAAATCAGAGATGAAGGGAGATAGGGAAATACAGTGTACTCTTTCTGTATGAGTTGGAGGGGCGGTGCATGGCTGCTCATGCACACAGCCTGTATGGCTCTTTGTTCAAGCAACTTGTTTGAAGACTAGGTCTTTGACTTGGCGGCAGGATGTAGAGCGATGGACCTCTGGCAACAGAGCAGCTCCATCTGAGCCTGGCCTAAAACAAGATGGCTTTGTATGTGAGTTCACCATCCTGCCCCTCCCTTCCTTCCTCAAACCCCAACTACAGTGTGGGGCTACAGCCTCAGGCACTGCACATCAGGTGCTCCCACTCGTTAGCCTCACAGCAGTCGGGTTCAAGCTGCATATAGGGAGCAGAAGTTACCGAGCAGCTTGACCTTCACTGGGACCAAAGGCACCCTTTAATCAAGAGTGCTCTGACATCAGCAGAGAGAGGAAGGCCAGCTGACAGAGAGCTACATGTGAGACTATAAGTTATACATTCCCTATAGCATATATAAGGTTTTTCTTTTTTGTGCAAAAGAACTTTATTGTGACAGCAGCCTGCTTGAAAAGCTGAATAAACCATCATCTGGTGATTTGAAGGTCTCATTTTGTTATAAATGAGGTCATTTACAGGGCGAAGCAGAGCATTCTGGCATATGGATTCCTGTTCCTTATCTGAACCAACAGGTTAACAAGTAAAAGTGAGGTCTACCTTGGATAGCAATCACTAACTGACACATATGTGATTAATGAAAAACTGAGTTTTGTCAGACGGGAACATTTTCAGCCATGTTATAAGATTTTCCTGGCTGTGTAGCTTTCACAGAGAGATTTGAGTCCTCGCCATAACATGACCACATGTTGGGCTCCACCACCTGCCTCAGCCTCACCAGAGACAGGCACTGGATGGTCTTTCCCTCCCCCCCTCCTTCACCACCCCCACATTAACCTGTCATTCACTTCGCTACTCCAGCTACATGTCCCTCTCCTCCTTTTTGTCCATCCTACCTCTCCCGCCATGCCCTGCTGTCAGTCTGCTGTTTCACAAACACTCCCACTGAGACCAGTGACCTCATCAGTGGGCAGGAAGTCAGAGGGTTCATGTTCCTCCTGTGAGAGCAATCTGACATGTGATTCAGGAAAGGGGAGCGTTTTGAAGGGCCACGGGGGTGTGGAGTCCCAACGTTCACTAGTTTCTCACTATCAGACCATACCACATCATCACTGACATCACATGACTGTAAACTTTGGCTTAGCAGTGATAAAATAGGTGAAATTATGAGGGACTACGTAATAGTCAACTGGGGGTAAAATGCATTGTAAATATGCACATGTGTAAAATACTATATCTTGTCTTGTTCTTAGGTATTTTGATTTGTTCTCAGGGATTAATTGTGGGAGGATCATTCTTGTTCTTGATTGTCTCTCAAATACTATATTCTGTTTGGTTTTAGGTACTTTGGAATTTTTTTCTCAAGATATGTGTGTGGTGTTTGTTCCTATGGAGTTTTTGTTGTTGCTTTCTGTTGCTGCTGGAACACAGGAATTTCCCGATTGTGGGATCAATAAAGTCCTACCTACCTTAAGCTACCCTGGAAGGACAACAATCACAGTGGAAAACCAGTTAGATCCAGGTGTCTCTACTTCCCCAGCTCCAAATGGTTGCATTGTGGCAGTGAAACAATGTGGAGGAAGAGATCAGATTAAAAGAGAAAGGTGAGAAGAGGAAGGAGCCTTTAACAAATGACAAAAGATGTAGTGTATTTTTAGCCATTAATGGACAAAGATGCAGTGCATGTATGACTGTTAACAGACAATGACTCTGTGTTCCACTGTCTGTAGCCCTACACCAGGGAATCGTCATTAATTCGCAACATCAGGGTCACACAAACAGTTCAGTGTCTTTTTGCCTAAAGTGGGTCAGTGACCTTGACTCTTTGTCACTCCTTTCCTGCCAAAGTTCTGTTGCCTCAACAAATGACATCAGTGGGAATATAGACCAATGCTGATTCAACTCCTGCCTGGACACACCCACCTCGACTTATCATTTATCACACACTGTATATTATTATTTCTTTGTGTTTATGTTCCAAGATTTAAGTATGTTTTATTGAGATTCTCAGAACATGCAAAACCACATAACACAATTTTATTACATTCTATCAACATGTGAAGAAATATAAACTCAGATCAAAACAAGACAAAACAAGACAAAAAAGTTAGTTATTGTAACGTCACCTCTCTGTCAAACTGCTGGATGTTTAGTGTGTATGTTTGTGTGTGTTGATCCATCTCATCCATCAATTCACAGCATAGGAGTACATTCAAATCAGTGGAGCACAAATTAAATATATCCTGGAGCTATATCATGCAAACATACAGACTCTGCGTGTGCATACATGCAGATTATATCTGCATTAGTCCAGTTATCCAATATATCCAAGCATGCAAAGCTGTATGCACATTTTCATACTAATTTCCCATCCTGTACACGCCTCCCACTTCAGGGCGCCAGAACTGAGTAAGTTGCAACACGTTTATGACCGGCAGGTTTCGCTTTTTGCTGACTCTACAAAAAAAACACTACAGTTTCACTGAACTGCGTCTGGGCTTGGCCACTCCCTCTTTGCACGGCACAAAGGCACAAGCACTGCCAGAAAGCCCACAGCAATCCATGGAGAAAGACAAATTCAGGGATCCACAGAGGAGCTCACAAGACCAGGCAAAAATTAAATGGAGGGTGTGTTGGTGGGGTGAGGGGCATTGATGGGTTTGTGCCCAGATGTGTGGGAGGGAGACAGAACTAAACAGTCAGTGTTTGTGAAATTCATTCCATCTCTTCAGACTCTGATTCTAACATGTACAAATAATCCGTTTTCTGGCCTTAAAGAGAGATTATGTGTGCACAAGGAACATGTACAGGGTTTTACTTAAAAAGAACAGTGAAAGAAGGAAGTGTCAATGTCTATTTTTGTCTCAGACTTACTGTTCAGAAAAAAGTAACACAGTGATAAAGCTATGCAACTTGAACAGCACCATATGTCTGTGAGGCTCATATCATAAACAGCCTCCTCTGCATCAGGCATGAAGTCACTGTGGAGGCTCAGTGTGTTTCAGAAGCCTTTTCTCCCTTCTATCTGACTCTGTGCCAATATTCATAGTTTAGTGAAACAGAACATTGTGATAGAGATGGCAGTGAGACTGGGAGGATATTCGCTGATAAACTCTGGACCCTCACAATGAGAACATTCAGACTTTGCAGCCAGGGATGAGCCACTCTCACTCTTTCTAATTATGAAACTGCTGTCATATGAAACCTGTATGAAACCTGAAAAAAATACTTTGAAAACAAGACTTTTTTGAAGAGATAGCGATACTGATTGTACGGTAGAAGAAAAGGTCATTGTTGTGAATCAGTGAATGTGTCAGTGTGAAGCTTTGTGAGTACATGTGTGATATGTGGATTGAGGAAAACTGTTGTAGAAGGAAGGAATGATAGAGAAAGCATGTGAACGTGAGATAAAGTGTGCCTGTGGTGATAAGTGCAGGTCACTCGAGTCTGGCTGCTCAGGGGTCAAGAAGGTCTGCACTGATGTAGAAAAGTGGAATGCCATGAACTGTTGCAGTGTGGGAAAACTGTGGAAAGGAACAGGGAATATTTTCAGGTCTGTTTGGGATAATTGAAGTGCGTCCTTCAGCTGAAGTGTGTGTCGGTGGAGCGCTGGTCATATAGAAAGGGGGAGAGAGAGGAAGAGGAGGTAAGGGTAGGGAGAGGATTTGGTCCTTGAGCAAGTCTGGTTCCCATTAGACCAGAGGCCCAGGATCAGTTTGTTTGTACAGCAGAACGTCCCAAAGGAGAACAGAGGCAGCCTGATGTTGCTCCTCCCAACTGTGTCGCCATAGGGGGAGTATCAGCTGCAGTGCTTCACTCTCTCGCTCCTCCTGTCCCAGTCCCCTTTCAGCATCCCTCCTTCCCACCCACCCTTCTGGAGCAAAATCCAAGCGGGTCTTCTAAACTGTTTACGGATGTTTTCTGTTTAAGTGCTATTCATGAGAGCTGCAAGTCAAAACCCTTGGACCTACTGTCCCAGAAACCGAGTCATGTGATGGATATGCCACGCATATGTGAACTTAATCCTGTGTATTATTCAGCTCACCTGTGTCTAATGGGCATGCAAGGACAGGTCTATCACACACAGGGGTTGGGCTACAGCCCTGCAGTCACACACTCCGGCATAAACACGAGCCAATTGATAAAAAGGGTTTTCCACTAGTACTATTGAACAAAGCTTGTGTAACATATTTTTTCCATTAGACTGTTGTGTCATGGAACATTTTCCCAGCATACATTTTTTCAAATCCATTGTTATCAATTATTTGTATTTAATGTTTGCAACATGAGTTTTTGATCACGTTTTTCATTGTCTGCTGCTGTGCTCGCTAGAAAAACACTGTTAGGGGATAACAGCTAGTCAAACTTGAATGGTACCATTGTTGAGGATTGTGGGCAATAAAGGCCTGAAAACAACATGACCACTTGTAGACAATGCCAACAGGTAAAAAAGCAGACAGATTGAAGCAGCATGACTTTGGCGCCACAGTGGTGTGGTGTGATCGTAAAGATCAGAGCACATAGTAGTGACTAATAGTCAAACAGAGACCTGTTGAGGTTGTGGTAAAATGGTGAGGAAGTTCTCATTTGCCGCCCTGTGCTGCACTAAAACAGTCAGAGGATGGGGGGAGCCAAAGGGGTTTGGGGAACAGGAAGAGTTTCTCCCTTTGTGCTGTGATGGGAGTGGCAGGGGAGTAGCTGCTTTTTTTTCTGCAACTTTTCCTGGAGTTTGGGGGTGTTCTTAGGGGCTGGGGTTGGCTGAGGAAGGTGATAGGAGGCAAAAGGAGTGCAAGGAGGCATTTAAATTGATTCTGAGCTGAGATAGAACACTAGTGAACATTCTGTCTTTTCCTTTTGCAGGTTAACTTAAAGTCTGTACAGGACCCCAGAGGTTAAAGGGTTATTTCTGCAAGTTAATGACATACAGTCTAAACTAGTTGATGTCACTGGTGCTAATCATTAGGTGACTAGCATTCAACCAAAGTTGAAGAGGAAAGCCGGTTGGTGAGATCACTCCCAGTCACAGAAGAATTCCCGTAAACTGCTAATTAAAGCCACATTTTCTTTTTTTTTTGTTACCCAGCAGTGATAGTCTGCCATTTTATGGAGCATTTTCCGAGACAGCTGCAGCGTTGTCAAATTCTGCATTGCTTGAATACTAAAACCCGGTCTCACACACACATACATACACATCTCTGAGGTTGCATTCCCGTTTATCCAACCAATTTGCCTGAAGGGATGACTTTTTCTATGCTTTTCACTGCAGATTCAATCCCTATCAAACCTGCAGTCTAATCAGATAATGATGCAGCAGCCTCCTTACACAATTGTGCAGAGATTGGCATGACTCACAAATCATAAAGCGGAGCCAGCTCAGCTGGCAAGCAGCAGCATGAGCTAACAGTCATGTGAAATTATGTGAAAACCTCACTCACAGCTGTGTATATGCAGGGCCGACAGATCCAGTGACGTTAGGACTCCTTAAAATTTATTAAATGAGAAATCTAACAGAGGGTGGAGTGCTTTAGTCATCAGGTTCATCATGGACTTGGGCAGCTGGATGTCATTAGCAACCATGGCGACGGATTAGTGGTTGGGTACTGTATGTGGAATGGGTCAAAAGTTCTTGATCAAGTCTGTGAAATCTGGAGCCATAGTTGATTACCTTTTGAAATACTGTTTATATTGGGCTTCTACGGTGCGTTTAATGTGAGTCAAAAGATTAACTTGTTTTCCTCTCTATGGTACCTGGTAGCTCTCTTTTAATTGTATAGGTTATTACAGATTTTGCTGCAGGTGATACGTAAGTTTGAATCTGATTGGATGTGGCCAAGGAGGGCATATCCAATCAAGCTGTATCAATGTTATCAGACTCTCTTGCTGCTCTCAGGTGTTGCGAAAGCTACTTTTGTAGGTATTGTTTTGTTACCTGCTCTAAAAAGTTGTTTCATTCAGCCACCCCAATATAAACAACTCTTTATGAGTAATAAAGTAATGCCATGATAACATTTTGCAGCTGCATTGCACAGTTTGCGATTTTTCTATATTGAGACGAAAGTCTTTAAGCTTTTATATCAATGTTTATACCCTGACTGTATGCAGGGCTTTTATTTTGACAGTAACATTTTGTGATGGAAAAAAGGCTTAAAATATGGAAGAGACATGGGATGGCTCAAACAAAACAGCAGAAACTTCCCTGTCAACAGTGACATTCAAATTAGATGAGTGCGTACCTGTTTGTTTTGTTTTGAGTGACTTGTCAACTATTTTTGGATTATTGTTTCTGCAAAGAACATGTTAATACTGAAGGGGTCAGTGACTGCAGTTCTTTTGTTTTTGTTTTATTTTTTGCATTTGTACTAGTTGACCTATGAAAAACAATAAGGCCATGCATGTTTATAAACTAACCTAATGCAACATCTTTATTTGTTGTTTATAACATGAGAAGGATAAGACTGGAGCTTTTTCACTCTTATCTTCCACACACAGGGGTCAGAGATCATTAGAAACAGAACACAGTGCTGCAGCAGCACCAAAGAAAACAGCTTGATAAAATGTTATGCACCTCAGAAGAAAGGGGAAGAAATCATCTCACACAGAACATGCAATATACTGACAGTGACCATTCAGTAGAAACAAACACCATCTAGGGATGTAATGACACAGTTGTTCTGAACCTGTACAGAAACCTTCTTTCACTCTGCGTTGTGTCATATGCTAACTTGAGTTAAAGTCAAATAGAGGTGGGCTGTTCCAGCTCTGTGAAGTAGGATTTTGTCAGCATGACCTTGGTGGAGAGAGGTCTGGACGAGTGGAGCCTTTCCAGCTGCAGCCAATAATAAACACTGGAGAGGGAAGTGAGACGATGATGGGAAGAATGTGTGCAGTGTACTGATCAAAGCACCATTTCCTGGGTGGCGTGTGGATTTTGACCACAGGAGAGGCAGCAACGTGCAGTCAATAAACCTGGGAGGGTTTCTCACAGGTTCAAAGGTGACTTAGAACGATAGAAAACACATGCACATAGACAAATATAAGGACAAATACTTCTCCATTCTTGTTAATAATTAACATTAATAACTCATCTACCTATTGACAAATAATATCATAAAGCCTTACTGTAATAATTGGAAAATATGAATTTTTTCATGGAAAATTCATTTAGATGAACTTTATTTTATTCTGCTTAGTTTTTCACATCCTTCTGTTTATAATTTTAAAAAATGTCTATGTGATTTTCTAGGCCACAGCCACATCCAGACTGGCTCAGTGTGCACGAGTGATCTGCTTAAAAGACAGAAGCACATCAGGTTGTATCAGGAAAGTATGAGTTTTTGACCCTCCTACAGTCTCTCCTCACACTCTTTGTCTTTTTTTAATCGTACATTTTACCACTTAACTTGGTTCTGTGAATGGTTAGCTTTAACCATGAGTATGACGAGGAGTACAGGCTGTGAAAGAGCCTGGTAGGAAGAGGCTGGATAAGAGTAATGGCTTGACCCTGATCCTTCTTATCTGATGACCCCGAACGTGGACCCCAGCAGCCAAGTGCCAGCTTCCCCTGCAATAAAGATTAGATACAGTATGTTCTGCCCGAGGACAGAAATATGCTTCTTTTGACACATTTGTTAGCGGAAACATTCTTTTCTAAACACATTTTCACAAACATATAGTGATTGCCCTGCGTCAAGCAAAAACATACAGAGGTCAATGCAGTGAGTTCAGCCTCCCTATCTAGTAGGTGCTTGGTACAGAAAGCTTTTTTTTACCTTCAACTGACCAACTTCATTTTACTTCCTTCCTTTGCTTGCACAAACCCATCACTTTTCTATTTCCTTTTTTAAACCCCTTTACTATGAAGTTCCATCAGTTCTTTTCTTCCCTTTTCATCGTAAACTCTTCAGAAACATTTTTTGCTGTTGAGTGAGTGACTGCCCTGCAACATCTGCACACTAATTCTCTCTTACCTTGGCAAACATGTAGCACCCTGAAGCTCTGTGTCAACTGCTGAGGTCAAAGACTGACAGCAGATGTTATATAGTGATTACAAATGTAGCAAACAGCACCTCATGACCATATTATACAGTCTGAATACAAACTGTAAAAGCTGTTTTCAGTGACAGTGAGCAGTGGTGCCCGGAAACACATGCAAAAACACATGTGCTCATGGAAAGCCCTACGACTAACCTTTTGAACTTACTCTCTGGTTAGTGAATTAGCAAGAAAAGTCAGGGTTAGGTTTCTTTGCCAGTGTACAAGGAGGCACTGATGGCTGCCATATGGTTTCAGGTCAAAACAAGCCGTGCCCTTTGCAATGTCTCTGGAGATAAAATGACAGGGATCCTATCTGTTTCTCTGCTTAATGCTAAAGTAAGGGCTGCCTCTGAGCCTCAGAAAACACACCTCTCCAACTGCCAAACGACTGTTTGACCACAGAGCTGGCAGGAGTTGCATCACTTCTCCTATAACTGCTCCCGCTACAGTGTTAAAACACCTGCTTTGACTTACAAATGTAGTAATTTGATTATTCACAGAATCAGAGTGTTGTTTTTTTTTGTTTGCCAGAGCGTGTTTTGTCTTTGTGGTGATGCATTGGGGTGTTTGTTTTCATCACATGGTGGATCATTACGAGCCAGGTGGCAAAAGGGTTACACAAAGTTAATGGAAAATACTCTAATAATGAATGTGTAGATTTGAATGTGTTTTGCTAAGAGTACTTCAGGATGGCTCTATAAACACTACCCTAATCTGCACAAAGCCACAAAAGTCATGACTAGGCCCCCCACAACACACACACACACACACGAGTAGACCAGAGGACAGTGATCACAACAGACACCCAATACTAATACTAATACTCTGTGTAACCATACAGAGAGTGGTACTGAAGTGAGCCAAGGGAACAGTCTTTTTAGGCCTGATTGTAAAAATAAGGTAACCCTATACTCCTGTGAGAGAGGACTCAGTAAAGGGGTGGGGCGATGAAATATTGTAAAAGCATCATGAAAACAACTCTCTGAGGAAAAATACATGAACATGTTTGCTTACAGCCAGAGTAGGATGCCACACAGGATGATACAACAGATGGAAGCTAAATCACAAATTACAATGGTTTTAAATGAAGCAATTATATATCAGTGATGCACAAGGCCTGTACGTGCTTTGTGTGTGAGCAGATGAAGTGATTTGAAAGAAATTAGTAATTCAGACTTTATCCCTGCACAGTGAACAGATCAAATGTAAAAAAAGAGTTTGAGTTCTTTGAGGGTCTAGAGATAAGCAACAAGATAACCCTGCAGGTTTAGCAGGGCTGAATGTAGGGTGGACGGATTTCTTCTAAACCTTGTGAACCAGCATAGACAAGTGGCACAGCTAGCACTTAAGCCCACTGTTTGGAGTGCAGAGAGAGATAAGCTGGCCTGACTCCAGGCAGCAATCTCTTGTTGCACAGAAAAGCTTCTCAGATACGAAATGTAGATGTTTCTTTTTCCTTTGCAATGAACCATAGCCCTCTGAGAATGTCAGCCTGATCACGCCAGTCTTGACTGACTTTGATGCACATGACCATCAGAACATTCATAGCGCTAAAAATACAAATTTTGCTTTCGTAAGAGCATCTGTGCAGAAGAGGGGAAGGTTTCCACAAAGAAACATGGGTTGTTTAGAAGAGGAAGTGATGGGAAAACTGTCCTTTCAGAAGCAGTTTCTTTGCCTGTATTCAGTCTGAAACTGAAAGAGTTTGTTATCTTCAGACATGTTTTGTCTAGACAGACTAGTGTACATAAAAAACACACACCATTACACGAAAATAATTAATAGCACACAGGGGCATACAGGGGCCCATAATGTTTACCCTTATTTCATACACTAATTACATACTGAGAGCTGCATGTGTGGTTTGACTTTATATACAATAGAAATGTGAATAAACAATGGATGGAAAATCCCTGCATTTCAGACAACACAGAGCCTGAGAACATTTAGAGTTTACTGTTAATGAAATCCCCGGTGTAATCCTGTGTCTAAAAGTAGGCGTGTAGAACATTTTGCCGGTCTTCTAAGACCACTTTGCCTGTTTTGGCTTCTGACTCCTTTGGGAAATTACAGAAATGACTAATATGAATGACAAGCAACTGATTCCCTTCAAAGGTGTGATGAACAATACTTTCTATTCCTGCATTCAGTCTGTCACTGTTGTAAAACATGCTTACTGTCGCATTTCTGCTAAGTTCAAGCCTAGGTCAGATGACCGCAGCCTGTCTGAAAATGAGCCAGGTTTGCAGTCTGTGAGGTGTGAACAACAACTTGACATTTTGCCAAATATGCATTTTCCCTTTCTGTCTGAAATGAGAAGATTGATACCACAGTCGTGTATGTGTGATAAATATGATGCTAAAACCAGCAACTGGTTAGCTCAGTACAAAGACTGAAAACAAAGGGACACAGCTATCCTAGTGTTAGGTATTTTTAGTCAGATAGAAATTGGATAGATACTTTATGTATTAGAAATGTTTAGTGGAGATAGGATGTCTAGTTAGACTGTTAAATGCTTAGGCCTGCTTATGAGTTTCTACAGGGTACATCTGGTCAAGGATAACTAGAGAGAAGAGTTGATGACTGTCAGCAGACAGGGTGTTTAATATTATTATTATGACGTGTATAACTGTAGCCTTAGCCATAATATGTTCTTATGTTTAAGTCACGACATGTTCTAGAGGTCGTGAGAATGTTTTTAGCTACACACCACTTAATCAACAGACACACACACATTGATTTGCTTCATGTTTTGACTACTGCTATGGCCAGCTGCAAAGCTGGTAACAGAGACATCTCGGTTGACGTTTCTGTGTAGTATGGGGCTAGCCCAACCGAGGGGATATAATGTATAGGCCTGGTGGGCTCAGGGTCTTTCATCTTACATCTGCCTGCGTGCAGTTTGGAGGTGCAAGATACCTGAGCGTGTAATGTTAATTTTACCTGTGATCCTTTGAATAAATCAGCACTATTTTGTAGTTACTTGGACTGTCTCGTCTCTTAGAGTTAGCAATGTTAAGAAGAAACAAAGACCAACACTAGCTTTGTCCAATAGTAACAAAATTCACCTACCAGAACTTCAAATGCTTCCTGATTAACATATTATCTCACTTGTTTGGTGTAAAAATGACAATTGGCTGTTTTAGATAGGAATTATTTCTGGGCAAGGTGTTATGATGGCTCGATGAATAAAAGCAGCTGGAGAGAAGGAGACAAAAAAAAACTAACACAGATCAGAAGGAACAACGGGGAACAAACAGGCCTGAGAAATGTTAGAAAGAACTGGCAGGGGAGTGAACGAAGAGCAGGGGCTAAATAGGGAGAAACTAATCAGGTGCAGCTGGTGGTAATCCGGGGGTAAGAAGCAGGTGTAAAGGATAACGTAATCAGGGTAAGGGAGTGAAAACAGAGTGAGGGGAGTGAGAAAGTAGGTGCAGCCGGGCAAACCTGACACAAGGAGCAGTTTTCATACATAGGTTCCACCACGGTCAGAAAGATTTGGTGCATTATCCTGAAAACACCATCCAATAATCACAAACGGTGGGGGACGGTGCTTTCCCCCTTTCTGTTCACCCTCTACACTTCGAACTTCAAGTATAGCTCCCACTACTTTTAATTCTGACCGGTTCTTTTGTCTGAAGGCCCCAAGAAGTAACACTCAGGAAACAGGAATCAGCTTTAAGTA
>NW_018127985.1:2249077-2249346 GCF_001952655.1 Monopterus albus | reverse complement strand
CACTTACTTCCCTGATTCTGTTGTAAAAACCCCTTACTCATGCTTCAGACATGAGTGAATAGTTCAAGCCCGTCAGACTTCACATCTGTAAAATAGTATAAATTAACAGTATCTTACCTATAGTTTTCAGAATGACACTTATCTATGCAATCTACTCTTGCACAATTATCCAAGAAAATAAGAAATACTACAAGTTGACCTGCAGCTGAAAATTATAACTATTATGCATGTATAAGAGCCAGGTTAATACTGATACATGGTGCTGTTAA
>NW_018127985.1:2244616-2249039 GCF_001952655.1 Monopterus albus | reverse complement strand
GGGGGACGAGGGGGAATACAGGGGGGTTGTTACTGACTTTGTGGAGTGGTGTGAGAAAAATCACCTGGTCCTGAACACCAGCAAGACTAAAGAGATGGTGATTGACCCCTGGCAGAAATCACCACCGCTCACACCGGTGAGCTTTCAGGGCTCAGATATTGAGATTGTGGACACCTTTAAATACCTGGGTGTCCACCTCAACAATAAACTGGATTGGAGCAACAACACAGATGCCCTGTACAGGAAGGGCCAGAGGCTTGTTGAGGAAACTGAGGTCCTTTGGTGTGCGGGGGGGCACTCCTACAGACATTTTATGATTCTGTGGTGGCATCTGCAGTTTTTTATGCTGTTGTGGGTTGGGCAGGAGGTAGCACGGCCAGGGACAGAAAGAGACTCAACAAACTGGTTAAGAGAGCTGGTTCTGTCCTGGACTGCTCTCTGGATTCCATCAAGGAGGTGGCGGACAGAAGGATGCTGGTAAAAGTAACATCCATCATGCATAACCCCTCCCATCCCCTGTACCACACAGTGGAAGCTCTGAACAGTTCTTTTTAGCACAAGACTGTTGCATCCCCAGTGTAAGAAGGCGCATTACTGTAGGTCATTCCTCACCACAACCATCAGACTGTACAACACATCACTGCAGGGATAAGCTAGGTGAAAGTATGAGGGACTATGCAATAGTCAACTCTGGGTAAAATGCACTGTAATTATGTACATGTGTAAAATCTTGTCCTTGATTTCCCTTGAATACTTTATATTTTCTTGTTTTAGCTATTTTTGATTAGTTTTTCAGAGATCCTTGTGGCTGAAATACAGGCATTTCCCCCATTGCGGGATTAATTATGGGAGTAATATTCTTGTCATTGATTTATTGATCTCATCAATACTATATCTTGTCTTGTTCTTAGGTATTTTGATTTGTTCTCATGGGTAAATTGTGGGAGGATCATTCTTGTTTTTGATTGTCTCTCAAATATTATATTCTGTCTGGTTTTAGGTACTTTGGAATTTGTTTCTCAAGATATGTGTGTGGTGTTTGTTCTTATGGAGTTTTGCTGCTGAAACACAGGAATTTCCCCATCATGGGATCAATAAAGTCCTACCTACCAACCTAACTACCTACCTACCAAACTGGGAGCACACTCACTGACAAGAATTCAGAATAAAGTGATTTCTTGTCAGTGAGTGTGCTCCTGTTTGTGATTGTTGGATGGGCAAGGAGCAGTTTCCAGGCAAGATTATGGAAACTCCATGATGTTACTGATTCCAGCCAAGAACGTTTGGCACATAACTTCTCTGTAAAACAGTGATTTGTTTCTTCTGTTTTTGTATGGAATAAACAAATGAGATCCCATGTGCTGATTAGCGAGCTTTAGCAGTGCTGTTAGGCTGGTTTCACTACTGTTGGACTGATACAGGGTTGCGCATAAGATACTTGGCAGGTAGGTTGATCTAAACAGTCTTCAGACTCTTCATGTAATCTCAAACTGAATCCTATGTTGAGATGGCAGCTCTGTGGGGGCCAGACCATTGGCTGCAGGATTCCTTGTGCTTTTTGTCACTGAATATAGTTGTTTATAGCTCTGGGTGTATGTTTGGGTTCGTTGTCATGCTGCAGAAGGAATCTGAGACTGAACAGACACCTCCTTGATGGTGATGGATGAAAATTTAAATATTTGAAGTACCTTAAACTTTTGCACAGTATTATATTTAGCTGATGGACATAAAAATGGTATTGATCATCTTATCTAACTTGTCACAAGAAAGTTAATATGCATTAAAAAAAGGCAAATTATTGCCTTTACATTGATCCTTGATACTGTTAAGACAATGCTGGAATCTAATGTAAGGACTGCTCAGATAGAAAGATAAAATACAAATCACTGAATGCAGTGATAAAAACAGCTTTCTGATTCATTCTTTTCAAGTTGAAGAAAGCTGTGGCCATACCATTACGGCAAGTTGATTTTTATGTGGGCTTTAGTTGCACATTTACCAGTACATGTAATAATCTTCCTCAGGGGGTGGGTACAGGAGGTTGGTAATAACAGCTGCCAGATGCGCAGAGTCCCCTGAGCCAATGCACATTCTCACAGACAATGGAATGCTTGTGAGGAGCCCCCAACAGGAAGTGAGGTCAGGGCTCTTGACCCCTCCCCTAAAAGCTTAGTGAGCGACATGGCAGTGGGGCAGCTTTACTGGAGCAACTCCTCAAAGTGTCCCATCATAAATCCACCCACAGTGAGCCCTGAATCTGTAAAGCCTGTCTGATACACATCCTTTACACACTGCTCGTTCAACCTGCCAGCGCATGAGCCGAGGATACAGACATTAAACAACAGAAGCTTTGAATATGCACCATTAAACAGTTAAGAGTTGCCTTCATCTCTATAGATTGCAGGTTTTAAAGATTCTGGCAACTCAAGCAGAGGTATTACAAAGCCTTTTTTCCACAACTTGCTCTTCTTTTTCTTTCCACATACTAGCTGCTGTGGGGGCGACAGGAACAAGTGAGCGAGTGGTTTGCACAGACTTGATAAAACCATCAGTACACATGATATGAGTCAAAGGTAGTGAAACTGTTTTATACAGACCAGAGGCAGAACGACCCTTTTAGAGTTGGTGGTGTGTTCTCACTGGGAATGTTTCATCGACTGTATGATGAGTTGAGGTGCCCTCCCTAGGTAATTGCTCTGATGTCATACAACCAGGCAAGACTCTGAGCAAAAAGCCTTTATGTATTTGTCTGAACTATGTTTCCTGGCCTTTAGACAGTGTTCATTTTATGAGGAAAAGTATAGCCTACAATAACAACACTATCAGCTCCTTCTTATCACAGACACGTGACATCATAGCCAGGTGTGAGGACTTTGGCTTTCAGCGTAGTGACATTGAAGAGATTATTACCTCTCCTGGAGTTAGATAGAAGCTCTTTCATTGGAGCCAGCACCTGCCCCGCTTTATGTTCAGGCACAACCCTGGTGACTAACAAGCCCTGACTTACTTTTACCTCACCCTTATTGCACCTAAACCCAGACCTGAGGGATACATGTAAAAACTTCAGCAGTGACTCATCAGAGACAACAAATAAAACGGCATAAAATTGTTACAGAAGCAAAAGCAGGCATATGCTGGTGTTTATTTATCACGCTCCTTTAACACTAAATGTAATCATTTCATTATATTGTCACAAAGCCACATGCATTTTGCTGCTGCCCACTGCTGTTAAAGGGGAGCTGAGCCAGGATGACTTGAAAAGTGTGGGCTTTACTTCATGCTGGGATGTACTAGGAGAGAGGAAGTAAGGAGGTGGAACATCTGGACTTCATTTGTCCGCACCACCGTGGGGGGAATAGTCCAGAAATAGGATTAAAAGCCATTTTCCATATTAATTGCTGTCAACAAGCCCACACCATCGTTTCATTTCAACAATGAAAAGGGTGATTCTGTGTGGGCATATTACGTTTCCATAGTATACGCTGCCTCTCGTGTGCGTGGGTGTGTGCTCGTGCCTGTGTTTGTGTGTGTATTGTATGCTAGTCTCTGACGCTCCACAGCCCCGTAGTGCTGTTCCCAAAGAGCTGTAGACAATCACACGGACTGTTGGATTAGTGTGTCCTCTACTTCAGTTAAACTTTATTTCTCCTCCTATTCTGGAATTGTCGCGGTTTTGGCAGATATTTTTTTTGTAACGTTTCGTTTGTAACGTGGCGTACAGACCGGTATGGATTTACCACTGACTAGACAAGACACGCCATCTACTTCTCCACCAAAGTTTTGATGGTGTCAGCTTTGTCTCTCGAACCCGCAGAAGAGTAAAGCGCAGAGGTTTAACGCAGCATTTGTGGAAGCTGGTGAACACATGTGAGAACATCTGGAGACAAATATTTGCCAGAACGTCTTTTCGCTGCTCCCTACAAACATCGCTAATGGGGTAAGTAGTCTCAAAACATTGTTATTGTGTCAGTCTGCATGAGCTGCAGCCAACTAACAAAAGGATCTCGTACTTCTATACACTTTCTGGCGCTGTAAAAAGAAATGTTTTATTCGTGAACTCCGCGAGGTTGCCCTCATTGCACCAACGATCAGTTAAGCGGGTTAATAATGAATAGAAAGTCCCCATAAAGCTCCAGTGAATCTCAAACACCTATGGCAGCTCAGTGGATATTTGAATTTCATGTGACAGCTGGGGTTGTTCAACAGTGTAGCCTGTGTGTTGTAATGAATAACACTGTGTGGGAGAGAGGTGGCGGGTCAGTGTGGTCTTCTGCATCGTATGTAGTCCTTCGAGCTGTTGTTGGACGGTGAGCTGAGCTGTGCATCCTCGGCGCGCACAAGCGGAGACGCCCCCGCTCCTGCTCACACACACACACATTTAGGATAGTTCCTTAAAGCTGTTGCCCAGCCTGCTGTGCCCCCC
>NW_018127985.1:2241242-2244603 GCF_001952655.1 Monopterus albus | reverse complement strand
TACTGAAAGGGTGTATTAATAAGACCAAAGCCTACATTATCCCCATGTGTTAATCTCACGGAGTTGGAGATCTGCTCCTCAGTGGAACGCAGTTACTGAAATGTAACAAGCAATCTCTTAACATCATGCAGTAAACATTTTAACAATACATATTATAGACAAGTGAATTGTATTTTGGAATGAAAGTTGTTTTAAACATTTGCAGACCTCGTGTCTGGGCCATTTTTTGTATGTCTAGTAGAAACGTTTCCTTAAGACTTCACTTTAAACAGCAGGCTTCACTGTGTCTGAAAGAATAAACCCTCCAGAGAGGGATACATAGGTGTTGGCTGTACAGTCATGAGACATCCTGTTGTGGGAGAATCCTCAAATCACAGTGAGATAAGATTATAAGGTGGAGGAGCTAATGTTTATTGCTCAGATAAAAGCTTCCATCCATCATCCTCTGTCCTGTGGTGGGTCAGTTCAGTCTGCACAGTGTGGTGCTCAAAGGCTTTCGGACACTGCAAAGGCTGGCTACTAATCCTGGCTGAGGTTAATAGCAACAAAACCCTAAAATACATGCCGATGCCACTGCACTTATTAAATTAGGACAAGCAAACATTTCACTGTGGTATCAGAAATAGAGGGTGAAGAGGAACCTCAGTCTGCAGTGGTAGAGAGGACCTGTGAAGTACTGAAGGTCCTGTCAGCAGGTTAATTAATACTGGTTTTGTATGAGAGCAGCCTGGTTTGTCTGGGCCATGCATGGCTCAGGTGCTTTTCCCAGTATGCCTTGCACCAGCTGGAGACGGGGATTGATACAACACAGTACTTGGCCTTGGCGAGAATGACCTCAGGGTTCTGTGAACAGCATCAGTTTACTGGCCAGACTCTACACAGTTCCAAGCACATGCAGCCTTTCACAGATATGGAGCATGCATATTAGTTTTACCAGCTCTACAGAGGAATTTCAAAGTATTCTCTGTTAGATTACGGGGGACTGCGTCAGTCCATCAGCCCACAACATCATAAACTGAGGATCTGTGTATTGCAGCTCATTGTGCTCAGTGGCTGCTTTACTCTACAAGATAATGCTGTAATAGGACCCTTCTCAGTGGGGTCTGCCAGGGATAGCATGAGAAATGGAGACAATCAGATGAGCTGAATAAATAAATGGAGGTATAAATGCATTAATGGATAAATAAATGAATGGCAATTAAGTGGTGGGAACTAGATTTGTGGGATATTTTTTTGTTTTTAATGGAACAGGTCACTAGGGGGTTGAAGGTGGGGATGGATGGTGGGTGGTGTCGATCCCTGTAGGATGCTCGGGTTTCAGTTCAGGCCTGGGAGCAGCCTGTTAATAGGAAGCAATCAGAAGGCTTTTCCTTGGGGAGACTGGCTTCTCTTTTGTTGTCTACTGCTTTATTCAGCCAGATCGGAGGGGTAAACTCTATAAAAGATCAGAGGAGCAACCTGCCACAGGCAACCTGGCTTTGACCTGGTTAGATGATGAAACCAATCAGAGGTCAATACATAAAAAAGATCAAAAAGATCAGGAACCGTGGTAGATCATGTAAGAAAATCAATTTTTATGCATTACGTTTGAGGTTTTCTCTGGGATATAATGGTGTTTTGTGGACAGCAGTTTGCATTCTACAAGCTTAGAGTTCAAGCTGGTACTCCCCCTTTGCCTCAAAAACACTTTCTTTGGGTGTGGCAACTGGAACAAAATAAACGCCTTCTGTTCGCAAGCTGCAGAAGCGCAAGTCACAACACACAGCTGACACCATGTAGCTTTCTGATTCACAGCCAAGATTTGGGAGTGTCTCAGATCAGTGAAATAATCATGGCATCCTCTGCTTTGTACCCCTTTGTAAACACATTTTAGGACACAGTGTCACTAAAAACTGTGCTTGTGCTTTTTGTACACTTACCTTTTTTATATTTTACTTCCTGAGTTGTAATAAGATAATGTCACTGCTGTTGTAATTATTTTATAAACATTTACACAAGCTGCCATTTGCCGCAAAAAAGCGGATCTGACTATTTTAGAGAGGTGTTTTACCCAGTGAAAGAATTCATTAGCTTTTAGGTCTCCTGTTACATTCCTTTTCCACTTGAGGGACTTGGACAAACTATAAGACCCCCCATGACCAGATGCTGATGCTTGTAGCAGCATGCCAGGATTTCCTTACGCTTTCTGGGGTGGAGATAAGGTCTTTCTTCTTCTGCCACATTTCAAGCTTGGGCCAGCCCTTGTTCTGAAATTCTATAAGTTTAAAATAATGCTGAATATGTTTTCAGAGCTCCAAATGGCAATTTTCATTGTGGAAAGTTGATCCTCAGACAGGAGCACTGTTGATTTTTTCAGACAATCACAAGTAGATAGAATACAACGTTTCTGGTTACTGCTGTGAGTTTGGATGGAATCTGTGATACTGTTCAATCTCTCTGTAGGGTATATACTGTGATCTATGAACTGCCAGAAAACAGCCTCATACTATTTGCTCCTGTGGCAGGCTTAATCAGTGTGGTCATGTTGTGGTTTCCTGTTTTCTGGTCGTTCTCAGTGCTCTCTCTGTAGGGATCTTGGTGCAGGTACTCATGAAGATGCTATGGTTTTGAAGACCTCCTCCTCCTCCTCTTTCTTCCTCCCTCTTGGAAACTTTTGTTATCCACTCAGCTTTGTTTGTGCAGCTGGAAAACTCAACAGGATTACTTCAACACCCCACCTCCCCAGATCCAGAAGTACGACAGTATTCTTGGATTGTGAATTGCCCCATGCAGCCTGTAAGGGCCTGTTGAAGCCATTCATTATTTTTAGAATCGAAAGTTAAGTCAGGTCTTTGCTCCTAACAAACTCTTTCAGGTTTCCTAATGACTGACAGATTTTAAAAATAATGACAAAACAATTAATAGTGAGGGCCTGTTTTGTTAGAAAGAACTATTACGATTGAAGACCTCCCTTTTAGCCTTTCCAGGCTTAAAGACATGACAGAATTAACCTCCAGCTAAACACAAGCAAGGTCATAATAGGGGCCAAACTGCTCCATTGCAACAGACAGATTGAGTGGAACTGGATGGCGTTTAAACCAATATGACGACTGTTCAAATATGTCCATTTCAGCTGTTAGGTATTTTTAGTCAGATAGATATTGGTTAGATACTTTATGTATTAGAAATGTTTAGTGGAGATAGGATGTCTAGTTAGACTATTAAATACTTAGGCATGCTTATGAGTTTCTACAGGGTACATCTGGTCAAGGATACTAGAGAGAGAAGTTGATGACTGTCAGCAGACAGGGTGTTTAATATTATTATTATGACGTGTATAACTGAAGCCTTAGTCATAATATGTTCTTATGTTTAATATCAC
>NW_018127985.1:2224137-2241142 GCF_001952655.1 Monopterus albus | reverse complement strand
CTGAGCGTGTAATGTTAATTTTACCTGTGATCCTTTGAATAAATCAGCACTGTTTTGTAGTTACTTGGACTGTCTCGTCTCTCAGAGTCAGTATGGTAAAAAGTACCGGGTACAACACAGCTGAGCCTTATTTAGGTCACAGTCAAGCAGCTATTGTCTCGTACAACCTGAAAAGTTACTCCTCTTTCTGGCCTGTTTGTTATTTTTGCAAAATATCCCTTGGTAATTCACTCTACATAGACCTTGCATAAGGCACAGTTATTTTAAAATGCATTTGTGTAATGTCACCAGGAAATGAAACAGACTTAGTATCTCTCCAAAATTGTGAAATGTTAGTCTCTTTCAATGCGCACATACACTGATATTTATTGCAGGTTGTAACTGTGTTGTCTCCGTACAGCTATTTTTTACAGATAAGATACGATGTCCTCAAATCTGAGAGACCCATTGATGTTGCAATCACAAGTGTTTTTGAAGAAATACATTTGCTCTTCAGTGTAGGACTTGTTGCACTTGTATTAAACACAGAAGAAAAGCTGTGGACACAAAATGTTCTCTCTCCAGGCAACCGTGTTTTTCTCCAACAACAGAACAGTGTTTAATGGATCTGTGTTTGCCAGAGGAGTCTGAAGTTGTTTTCCTATGCTGGAGCATGAGGAGAGATGGAGGGCCTCCATCAATTCATCATCTTATCAGTGAGCACTAGGCAGAAGTAATCAGGGTGGCTTTGTGCCCCTTTGTGCTAGGCTGTGTAGATATCATTTTCCATTGTGCAGTGCTTGTCACCAGCACCATCCCTGCTCTCCTTCTTTGTGTCTTCAAATCTGGCATGCTGTCCCATGACTTTGGTGATGTAGTGAAAATCACTGCAGCATCAGTGGAACAAACATGAGTTTTACAGTCACAGCAGCCCTCCACACTACCAACACATATAGCATATATGTAGATCTTGACATGTCTATCATTTAATGGCACGCAACGCAACGCAACCAATAATCATGTTCTCTCACGACAATCGCGCAGTTTCCCAAAAAGGCAACAGAACATGAGAAGGGGTGGGGATCTAGGTCTAGCAACAGAGTAGAATAGGAGCAGAGAGCCAGAACAAAAGAGATCTAAAAGACAGTTCAAAGCCATTCATTAGGGGAGACCTCATTGTAAAGACAAGAACATGGGGAGGTGTGAGAGAGCCAGAGTGGCTGAAACTTGAGTCGAACACACCTCAGCCTTCAGAGATTAGGTTTCTGATGCAGACCAGCCTGACCTGACCTAGTGCTTTCGCTGCATTTGCATTTGGACACCACTGTTCCATGTAAAGCTTGAATTCTGAGAATATTTTTTTACTGAAATTCTGAGCAATTATCAGGACAGTTTACACATTTAATACACATCCAATAAATAAATATGTCTTCAGTGGTTAATTATACAGATGATGATGGTACTGTATTTTGAAATTGTTATCATTAAAGATACATGAAGTATGATTTTTGTCACTGACAAGAGGATTTAGGACACAGACATAGGTTGTGTGGAAGGGCATCTAGACACAAAGCCAGGAATCTGAGACACATGCACATAGATTCATCGGTGTGACGTGTTACACCACAGAACTTCACACTACGTGTGTACAGGGCACGTAGGTATGACAGACAGAGCGGTGTAGCAAAGAATTGTGTCCTACAGAGTTTCCGAAACTGAGTCAGTTTCACTGCTTATTTGAGTTTTTAACAGGCGGCTATAAGGTCTTCTCCTCCAGATGTGCACTAAATAAATCCTCCTTTAATGTGCATTTAATCACCTCTTTGTGGCCTTGTCTCTATAGTGAAGTGTAAATTATACAAGGGGAAGAGGGGGCATCAGAGTGAGAACCATGGGGCTCTGCAGTTAACTGAGAGGGGAAATATGTAAAATAGAGTGATAAAAAAAACACGGACCATTTAGAAACCAGTGACTTAAGTTGACAGGAATGGACCGAGGGTGAAGGTATTACAGTAACTGCCTCTCAGGCCCCACTATCGGACATCCCCCACCCCCAATGGGGAGACTGGGGGGTGGGGATGGGGGTGTCTATTGGTCATGATGCCCTTCTTTATGCAGCTCCTTGTCTCCATCATGACTCACTGGTACTCTTGGAACCCCTTAGCACACAAACAGCTGCCTTAAATAAATCACTGAAAACTTGCAGAAATGAGCCGACTGAGAAGAGGAACAGAAAACAAGACAAGTCTGTTTGTTTCTGACTGAACTATGACGACAGATTGGAGCCCTCAGAAGAGGCTGTACCCAAACTGTCAAACTGTTTGACGAGCAAAAGGGTAATCCCTAATTATAAGATGAATCCCTGTATATTAGGGACACCCATAGCAGCTTATACGCAGTTTTAATGAAACATGACTGTGTTAGCCTAATAACCGACTAAGAGAGATGAAGTTTTGGAACCAACATAAAACCTCAAACACACAGTGAAACTACAAGAAGGAACCGTTTTACCTGTCAGTAAAAAGGAACTGGTTGTGAAATGCCATGATACAGGTATAATGACACTAATGCAAACGTGTAATAAATACTTCTGTATTTTTAGAGTCACAAAAAAAGGACGTGATTTGTTTATGTCTGCAGCATGTATTGGCAAGTTACAGATATTTCTTTGCCAAGTTGTTTTTCCTGGAAGCTCTGTTGTTCCCTCAGTTGAGTTCCTCTCCAAGCTAGACACTGTGACATATTACAGGCCCTCATCTCATATCTCTCAGCCTGTTCTGCCTCTCGGCCATGTGAGCTACAGCACCACACTGAAACAGGCTCTCTTCCTTCTTGCTTACACTTCCCCTGAAAATCTCTATTTTTCACTTGTCTGGTGATCTCATGAGCTGCTGCTGTTTCAAAAGAACAGATCCAGTAGATTTATTTGCCACTATTTCACTCCTGCATCTTCAGCCCATGCTTTTGTCCCTTGAGTACAAGGTTTCAGTGTGTGAAATTACTGCAAGATTGTGTCAGCCTCTCTGTCTCTCAGGATTTTACCACTTTGGTTTCCAGTGTTTAGGACATATCAGCACACTTATGAAAATAATGATAGAAATGAATAAAAGTGGCTGCCTGTTTAGGACTTAGCTTGAATGTGTTCACTGTGTTTTCTAAAGAAAACTTTAAAATCTGCATTTAGTGTTGTAAATGTTTGGTAAGAGGTTAGGTCACGAGGTCTTGTGCATTTCCTTTGTAAATCTCACACACACCAATTTGTACCACAGTAGGAAGTTTAGGTTGTTGATGCTTTGGTACTTTTGGTACTTGGCTTGACCTTGACATGTAAATGTTTGAATGTTGCCTACATGTCAGCTGTGCTTCTTTACCCACGCTGTTTTCACCATCATTTTTATCAGTGATTTTGTCAGCAGAGATAAAAATGACGTCTTAAAATAAGGTCTTTGCTGTAACAGAGGTCATTTAAAGGACCAGGACATGGTTTAGTTGTGTCACAGTACCAACATAAAGTCTACTCAATCCAATTACAATGATACTGGAAACATGAGGGCGTTTTACTGGAAATTGACTGCAAACGATCAATAGTACCACTGTGCTGCTGTGAAAGGATTTTACATACAGGGCCCTGGGGCTCAGAGACAGATTGTAGCCACCTGCTTGCAGCCAGTCCATCCCTGTGTTTTCTATGGTTGCACAGCATGTCTACACGAAGCCGCCTGGTGCAAAGAAGGCCTGGCTTAACAGGCCCATATGTACAGTAGTTTATAACCACTTAGAAAACCACTGAGCTGTCAGTTTAAAGACGAGGATGTATAAGCTGTTACCGCTGACATAGCTAATAAAGAAAGAGAAGAAAGTAGAAAACTGCTGTGGGTGTTCTTTAAGCGTGCATCATTCACTATAGTCATTTCCTGAGAAGCTTCTGTTGTAGCACTGGTGAAACTTTGTGGTGATAATAGTTGTTGGTCGGTTCATATATGTGTCTGACACTTCAACTGGGGAAACTTTTGCATGATACTGCTGTACTTTACATATGGGATTTTCCTCCTTGCAGCCTCAGACTTTCTGCTGCACCTTCACCTCTAGGCAGTCACATTCACAACCTTTGGGATAAATAAGTTAAAACACCCCAAAAGGCACTGTGGTTCAGATTATAACTGTTTGAAAGTAAAAACACAGATGTTTTTCCTTGAAAGATGACTTTTGTTGTTTCTCCACCACCCCAGCACCTCACACTTAGCTCCCTAAGAGGCTCATATTTATTTTTCATAAGGGTATGAATCATTATGGTTGTGGCTTCCACCGACTGGCCTCTGGTCTCCAGGTCAGTTAGAAGACACTGGACATCGTGAGAAGAGCAGAGAGTTTAGACTTATCCAACTCAAAGTTACAACAATTACTCTGAGACAACCTATTCAGTGGTAACAGCTGTGAAACTGAACAGAAAAGCACAAATCACAGCAGCAGATGCTTGCTGTGTATGCATGATGGATTACCTTGTGGCTGTTTTTAAAGCTGAGGAAAGATAAAATCTCTGTTTCAGAAGACAAACCTAGTGACTCGTAGAGGGTACAGGAAGCTGTTCAATATTTCTAAAATGGAAAATGGACACGGTAATGTAAACCTAACAGAGAAGGTCTCATAGTACGGCTTTTTTAGAGCACAAACTGTAAGGAAAAGCCTGGTTATTCTGCCTGTTGCATACTTCAGATGTTGGATTTTATGATGGGGACGCAGATAAGGTTTTCTTCTGCTGACTCTTCCATGAAGGCCTTGTCTGTGCAAGCATCGCTGCACAGTGGAACGGTGCACCACCACTCCTGAGTCTGCTAAATCTTCCTGGAGGTTTTTTGCAGTCAAATGGGGGTTTTGATTTGTCTTTCTGACCAGCATACGAGCAGTTCTGTCTGAGAGTTTTCTTGGTCTTCCAGATCTCATCTTGACCTCCCCAGTTCCCCTGATCTGCCATCTCTTAATTACATTTCTTACTGTGGAAACTGCAAGCTGACAACGCTTTGCTATCTTCTTGTAGCCTTCTCCTGCATTGTGGGCATCAATAACTTTCATTTTCAGGGTCTTACACAGCTGCTTAGAGGAACCCATGGTTGCTGGGTGTCCGCAAGTGTGTGCACAAGGTTTGAAGAGTCAAAGTATTTGTACAGCTTTGAAATTGGCATTTACCAATGACAGCTGTTGCTGTGCATCAGATCTAACGAGCTGATTAAGGTCTGAAACCTTGTGAGAGACTTTGAGACTCTGGAACTCTTAGGGTGCCCAAACTTTTGCACCATGCCATAATAATGTTTTAATTTTTTATTTTTGTTCAATTTATGGCATAAGAAGTAACTATGCATCACTGTTTGCAGAAAATATTGTGCATTTTTTCCATTTCAAAGAGAAACTGTGTTAACATCTGTTCAAATAAAAGATCACCAAAATCTGTTATTTATCAAGGGGTGCCTAAACTTTTGCATAAGACTGTATGTTGCCACTATAGCAACCTATGAGCAGTGACTGTGAAGGGCCTATTGAGAGAGTTGTGTTACAGGATGTTCTCACCGCAACTGGCCCAAAAATAAAAAGGTGTAATAATGATTCTTCCAAGATAAGAAGCAGTAAGCATGTTTCAGTACAAACAAAGGCCAATCATTGTACTTATCTATACCATCATGTTTGTTGGAGATTGTACAAATAAGTGAAAATGTCCATGAAAATGTGGGCACACGTGCTGTGTTACAGTTTAGGAGGTCTGTTTTTGTTGTGGTTTCTCCCAGACAAAGTAGAGCCAGGTTTAAGTACTGTAGAGTGTGACAGATGTAATGTTGCCTTGGTTTTTGGTGAGCAGACACTCTGCTAATTGGGACTTATCAGGTATTTCTGGGAAAGCACCTGAGGCTTTAGTGCAGTTGTCAATCCCGTGATGGAGAGGGGAACTCTGTCTCTTGTTAGAATTAGGAGAAAGCAAGAGTCAGTTTTCAGCAGCAACCATCAATCTCCTTTGGATGTTAGGAAATCTGTGCTCCATATGCAGCTGTTTGCAACTGTGGTTCCATGGATGAATAGAGCATAATTCCATTTGTATGTGAAAGTCACATTCGGCTTTTCCCGTTTTTAGGGGTCGCCACAGCAAATCGTCACATTGACCACTCGCATGTTGACATTTGGCACTGTTTTATGCCAGATGCCCTTCCTGATTCGATGCAACCCAGATTCGAACATGGGCTGCAGCAGCAAGAGCGCTACACCATAACCACTAGCCTTCCATCTGTATGTGTGCTTGCAAAAAATATGTGAAGGTGTGAAAACCATAAAAACACTTTGGTAGTTTGTCATTATTGGCACACGCACCACAAGAGCATCTCTGTATCATTTCTCATTGTCTTATCTTGGTGATGTTTTATCTAGACTATCCTGTCTCAGTTGTCTGTTTGACTCCTTCTGGTCTACAGGTGTTTACTTCATCACCTTATATAACCGTGTCTCCGCTTTTCTGTGAACTAAACAGGATATTGTGCTGTTAATCAGAATCCTCTATACTTTCATAACACTTTCACTTCTGTTGATCTGGCCATCGCTGTTTTGATTACAAAACATTTACAGTAAAAAAATGTTTTTTCACATATAGATGTTACAACTGCTCTGTTGATATAATGGAGTATTGTCACAAAAATACAAAATTCAATTCTCCAATTTACATGTGAAACACGTTGCTTGCAAACTTGTAGTTATATGTGTGAATTAAATAAAGATCCTACATCTAGACATCCCCGGTATGTAGTGGAATTTTGTAGTTTTGTGCTATTTGAGAATCCTGTTCCCCTTTGGGATGAAAAGACTACGCTGTCTCTGGATGTGCACAGGATTACTACACCTTATAGTGTAGTGCTGCTGGTGCTTTTCAATTGTGTTAGGTTAGGAAAGGAGCCACTGAACAACATTGTGTGGCACCATTTTTATCAATGAATTATGCCTGTTGTTGAAGTGTGAGAAGGGAAGGGATGTCTGGGTCGAATACAGGGCACAGCTTTGATGACGGGTTGGGAAGGAGGCAATATATAACAGGAAGTCTACGCTTCTGTCAACCAATCACTGTGGAAACATCTGAATGGCACATGGCAGATGGAGGGGCAGGGCAGTTTGTGACTAAACAGCGCTGTCGGCAAACCAGCCTGTCAGGTTTCTCAGTGAAATCGCTTAATGACAGACACCACAGACTCCCTGGTGACAGGAGGACCTCGAGCTGTCTGCACAACAGATGGGAAGAAAACTGTGCTGAGAAAACCTGCAAATCCGAGAGAGAAAACAAGATGATACAAAGTAAAATCAGGGCTTTTTTTCTTTAAGCAGACTGGCGGCTGTGGAGAGCTGCTCTATATCGGATGACTTTTCCATTAGTAAAATCGTTATAGGCTGCAATAATGTAACCCAATGTAATCATGCTGGTGCAGCTGGCACATGTGCTCAGCCTCAAGCCTCGTATTTGGGTCTATTAACGGAGCTAAAAAGGATGGTGGAGACAATCAGTCCTGTACATCAGTTCTGATAAGGGAGTGCTCAACTCTATACATTTCTGCTATAATATGGTGCACTGTCCCATCATTGAGGCTGAAGGAAAATGCGCTCCACTCTGAAGGAGACTATTGTTCTTTGTTCCTGCTTGAGGAAACGGTGTGCTACTTATTACAGGCAACCAATAGCAGCTGTGTGCTGAACCTGCCCGCATACAGGGGAATTCTTCGCTACACTACTCTGTCTGTCATAACTGGCTGTTCTGCACACACGTAGCGTGAAGTTCTCTGGTGTAACACATCACACTGATGAATCTACGTGCGTATGTGTCAGATTCCTGGCTTTGTGTCTAGATCCCCTTCCACATGCATGCTCTCTGTCTGGCTGAGTCAAAACCCAGCAGAACAGAGATGATGTTCAGCCTCAGTTTTCACTAAAGGTTTCCTGTTAAGAGCGGCTGCAGCCGTCCAAGTTAGTTTACAAAGACAAGCAGTGGAAGCAGTGTTGAATTACCGCTGGAGTTGGGCTATGAAGGGATCCTGTTACTTTTGACGGGTTTTAGATATCAGGACCACCTCTAATTATATTTCCAGAGCCTCCAACCTTCCTTTGTTTTCAGTCCTGTAGCTGCAGCCCATTTTGTTTTGGTCTGTTTATAGGCCTTTCCTTAAAGAGATTAAATTGAAAGCCACATCAATGAATCACAAGGCTTTATTTAATTTCTTTTGGATTATGATTATTAAACTTTACACCTTATTAGGTCAAAGGTTTTTCCTCACTGGTTTCACACTAGTAAGCTTGCTTCTTAAGTATTGTGTCACTGGATACATCAGACAGAAGCAAAATATGTCCATAATGCACCATAGATCAGGCCTCAGTGTAACACACACAACATGCAAAATCCTGGTGTTTTGAATACTTAAAATGGCAGCGTGTCATATGCAAATGGGTTATTATTTGCTTCAGTGCACCACAATCAATTTTTACAAAGCTTTTCTTCAACAAGTCAGAGAATCTCTTGCCTTTCACTCTCGGGTATCGATTTGATTTGCTGTGAACTTTTCTGAACTGGTTGGGTCACGGCGAAGAGATCTGGCTGATACATAAGCTATGCTGAAGTTTCGAGAGGTAACTCACTGGAGCGGAATGGTTTACTCCCCATAACAATACATGTGTTGACAACCTAGTGCTCGGACAGGGTTAGTGGAATGTCCCCTTCAGACTGCGAGTGCATGCAAGCCTTTTGTCTGCTCATCCAGACACACAGAGCTGTGGCATTATTCTTCTACCTGAAGATGAGCTCTGCCTGCACAGGTTCACCATCCAAAAAAGAGAAGATCTTTGAATATTAATAATACTCAGAGTAAATATAAGTTTCCCCTCAAAGTTATTGTATAACTCCCTTATGAGCCACTGGCTTATTACTTTTCATTCCTTTTAGGCTGCAACAGACTATCGCCTGCCTTCAGTTTGGAACGCAACGAATGCACACAGAGAGTGCAGTGTGTTCACTGTGTGGTCATTTCTGCTCTATAAATGTCACTTATTCATGTTGAACGTTTATCTGTTAGATCACTTCAAGGACTTTTTTTAAACTGGTCTACTCTGTTCCTTCTCTCTTTGACTTCACTTCATTACAATGGAGTCTTCAAGTCAATTTAAGAACGTGTTTGGTTTCCACTGTACAGACTGGTTGTTGTCTGGATACTTTTTTGCTAGAGAACTTCGGCAAGTGCATTGATTTGCTAAAACTATGTTTGCTTTGTCACAGTTTATTTCATTAGTGCATCAAAATTTCTGTTGTCAGTAACCTAGGCCTTGTCTTTTTGTGTGTCTGCAGGTGACCCACATAGAAGCCTTGAGACGTGACTGTGGGACAGGCAGTCTCCCTCCCAGCCTTCGTCCTGTCCTTTTCCTAGAATGCAATGACTATAAGTGTGGCCACTCTGCACACCTCCACTGTGTGAATGAATCTTTACCGTGAAGCTGTTGTGCTCTGCTACCCTGTCAACATGAAGAGCAAGTATTCCCAGTACTACAATCGGAGTTTGATCGACTGCCACTATATCTTTGCTAAGAACTTTAGCACCCAGGCGCTCAATGAGGAGAAAAAAAAACAGTTCGCCATCCTTAACATTGTCATCATAGTCCTCTGCACCGTCATTATCCTGGAGAATCTGCTGGTCCTTATTGCTGTCTTCCGCAACAAGAAGTTCCACTCTGCCATGTTTTTCTTCATCGGAAACCTGGCATTCTCTGACCTGCTGGCAGGCTCGGCCTACATAGCCAACATTTTTTTATCAGGGTCAAAGACCTTTGAGCTATACCCGGTGCAGTGGTTCATCCGAGAGGGCACAGCGTTTATCGCTCTGGCAGCTTCAGTCTTCAGCTTGCTAGCGATAGCTATTGAGCGCTATATTGCTATCACCAAGGTTAAGGTGTACGGCTCCACCAAAACATGCCGCATGTTTCTCCTGATAGGAGCATGTTGGGTTACCTCCATCCTGCTTGGAGGACTTCCCATCATTGGCTGGAACTGCATCAGCAACCTCCCTGACTGTTCAGCTGTACTGCCACTCTACTCCAAGAAATACATCCTCTTTGTTGTCACCATTTTTAGCCTCATTCTACTCTCTATTGTCATCCTCTATGTGAGGATCTATTTGATTGTACGCTCCAGCCGCCAGGAAGCGACTAACTTACAGGCCTATGCCCTTTTGAAAACAGTCACTATAGTGCTGGGTGTCTTCATCATGTGCTGGCTGCCCGCTTTTACCATCCTCCTCCTAGATTCAGCCTGCAGCATAAAGTTCTGCCCTATCCTCCGCAAATCAGAATATTTTTTTGGGTTTGCTACCCTGAACTCAGCACTTAACCCACTGATCTACACGCTGCGCAGCAAGGACATGAGAAAGGAGTTCCTGCGTGTGTTGTGCTGCTGGGGGGTGCTGCAAAGCGGGCGACCCGCCGACCGTTGTCTGGTCCCTCTAAAGAGCTCCAGCTCTCTGGAACACTGCACCAACAAACATGAACATCAGAACATACCCATCATGCAAGATTGTACCACTTGTGTCTGATATGGTGCAAACACACCAGAGAGCTTATGCATGTTGTGTGAGTGTGAGTGAGAGAGAGCATGTGTGTATATGTGATCAAGTAGAGAAGCTGTGATGAGATACAGAGACGTTAAAAAACAAAGCAAACACACCCTGGACTGAGGCTGGTACACAGCTGCCTGTAGAGACACAATCTACAGTGCAGACTTTTTCTTACATTACAATCAAAAGTGTGTGAATTCACAATCAGCATTCAACCAATTCACCCATGCATTGGGTATAAAACCGAACGCTTAGTTAGTGAGAAAGTTCAGAAATGTGAAAATAGCTTTTCATCGGTACTTCATGTATATGCTGCCTGTCATGTTGTTATTGTTTTTTCTTTCTAAACATGAACGCCCCTAATAAAAGCCAAAAATAGAAACATAACATGCTTAATATCATAGTTATGGTGAGTTGTTTTGGGCCTTTCGAGAACTGCATCAATGCAAAGCTTGCCAAGTTGCACTTTGTAGCTTACTTCAGAGATTGTTGTTGTTTGTAAGGTTTAATCACATTACTCTCCTTCACTGATATTTGTATACAGTGACTCTGTAGGTGACTACAGGGTCACCATTCAGTCTTTACAGAGCTGTAATCAGTTTCACTCAGCACCACACTCCACAGAAAAGAAAATCCTACAAGTGACTGCTCAATAAAATCAGGTCTATATATTTCCTGTATAACCTTGTTTAAACCATTTGATAATCTACAAAAATGTAAATAATCAGCTTACATTTATTGCATGAAATTCTAACTCATTTGTAAGCACTAATGTGTATGATATATTCCAGCTCCAGCTTCCATCACTAACACCCCTTCCCTTATTGGTCCTCATATTCTGTTCCTCTTGCTTTGACTGTTGTCTTTTGTATCCGAACAGTTTCCGCTGAGGAAGGCCTAATCAGAAAGCACATTTCCTGAAGCGAGTTGGCACTGATGAATCTTTCTCAGTGACAGCTGTCCAGCAGATTTGACTAATGGGACTGATGTCCTGACAGTGTTGTAGCAACATAGCAGCAATGTGCTGTCTCTGTTATTGCCTTCCTCTTGGGGAAGTAGGCTGAATGTATGTATGAAGCGTTTGGGGCAGGCGCCCCATTGTTAACAGTATTATTGATCATTATTTTGAATTACCAAGTTATTGACAGGGTAGGTCACACTCACTGTGAAGTCTTAAACAGCACCATGAACAAGATTTTTGATTTTTTTTTTTTTCATTTTGTTTTGTTTTGGTGAACATCTTGATTAAATTTGCTAGCCAAATGCATTGCGATACTTAAGATTTAATGTGTCATCCTATGAAAGACCCTGGCCTCCCTACAAAATAAGAGCTCTGGTTCCAAATGCACAAAAGGGGGGGGGATCTGCCTCCCATCCTCATTCTCTGATATCCTATAACACACAACTTCCTTCAGTCCTAGGACGTCCTGTTTGTCATTGTTCGGTTCCTGTTGTTCAGGATTACACTAACCTTTTCCCTGTGAACACATTTAAAGTTCTTGTCTCCCTTTGTGTTTTTTATATTGACTTATACATGTAGATGGCCAAGTAGAAAGGGTGAAAAGCACTTTGGCAGCTTCATTGATCCCTGTTTTTAAGATAGAAAGGTGTTTTAATCTGTGTACCTATCACTTTATTGTGTTGCCTGGTTCTATAATTTTTTATGGCATGAATACATATGTATCTTTGTACAGTATGTATGATTTGTGTTGTATGAAATGTCTCATGTGCAATAGCCTTGTGTGTCCTATAGCACGCTGCCTGTGTTAAATTGGTACTTTCTGAAACACTAATGGAGGTACATAAATGTTTTGTTAATTATATTCCCTTTTATAACATAAATGAAATACTGAAAAAAATTATTTAGTGTGTTTCATTTTAATTCTGAGTTGCCGATTGCAGCTGCAGCATATCTGCAGGTCCTGAGATGCCTCCCTATTGTGTTTAAATCTGAGAAGTATTCCAAATGCAGTGTTTAATCCAAACATGCTCTGACAAGGTCAGAAAAACACTAGCTTCAACATGAAACCACACAATTGTACATGTAAATGCTGCTTGACCATCAATCATGGGTATTTTACTTAGTAAAACTGTTAGAATGCTAAAAGGCCAAAGGAAGCTGGAGCTTGTGTTGGAAGCTAGGGAGAGTGTAGGGAGAGTAAAAATGGGTGCGGTAAAGAAAAATGTCCATTTGTAAAAGAGTTTGTCTGAGAGAAGCATAAAGAATGGCCTTGGGAGAGGTTTTTGGGTACAGGGGAGATTTGGGGTAAGGGGGGAGGCTGACTTATACTGGCCCTGGGAGAGTTAGGCCTGTTTCCTGTCAGATGTCCAGGATTCCTGGGTGGGAACATTGGCTGAATCAGCCCCAAGAGGCTGTGCTACCAGGAAATCTGCCAAGTCTTTCCAGTGCCCTACAGGATGTGACATCAAGCTCGGAAACTTGTAGGTGAAAGCTGTATATACACAAACATTTAAGACAACGCACACACCTGAGAATTATCTTAATTAGATTTGAATTAGATTATGTAAATATAGTAGGCTCAGACACATAGCCAGTATGGAAAACAGATCAGTAAAATGTCTATAGATTGAACTTGTGTGAGGAAATGCACAGTAAATGTGACCAGGTTAGGGCAGACGATTCAAAACCATGATATAAGAACCTCCAAGAGCCAAACTCCAATTTTCAGGCTCTCAGTGACACACTGCCACCTTGTGGTAAAAGGGGCATATAGATAGCCATTTGGATGTTTACTAAATGAAATCATATTCTTTAAGTCAAATTTGTATCTCCATTAGGTCTGTAACTAACCTTTATTTTCTTTGTCAGTTAATCTAGTTGATTAATCATTTGCCTATAAAATGACAGAAAGGGGTGAAGAATACCTGCTATTTTCCTGCAAATATTTGTTATTGATGCTTAAAAATATGATTAAATAGATTAACTGGATATTAATTAAAATGGTTCTATAGACTAATTGTTGCAGTTCTAGAAAGAGAAACCCAGCCAGGATCTGAATCATAAACATAGGCTACGTTAAACATACATTACAGCATCACTGGAAAGTACGTCATCTAACCTATCCTGCACTAAACTACTCCATTATTCACTGCTACTGAATGCTTTCAAGTACAGATATGTGCAAGCACAGTATAGAAGCTGAGAGGCTATACTCTGGTGCTTTTTTGACAGCAGCCAGTAGATGGGGCTGTGGTAGCACTGCCGCCATTTTGAACTGAAAACACCAATGGGAACAGTACAAGCCCTACAGACAAATAACTTAATTGACACAAACATGACAGAGAAAGTGAATAAAAGTGGAATAAAAGAAAACAGTATTTGGCACACAACTGTTAAAATTATCACTGTGAGAATGAACAGCGTATAAAAGTCTATGCTAGCATAAACTTGATGTTTTTGTTCAAAGGACGTAAGGTGAGCTACACCTGTCAAGTGTATAATTGTCTACAATAAACCATCACAACTCTGTGGAGTTACTAAGAAAATCAGTTTCAGATTTATGTCTCTGTTTAGTACCAAACTGCATGATTCTTTCTAGGAAACCTTCAGGAAATTATTAGGGAATAGCAGACCTGTGAAATGAGAAGTTACTGAATGTTACTTTATCTGTTGCATATAAATGTGATATGCTGGACTCCATTGGGAAAACTGGTGGGTTTTTTATGTTGTTACTAAACATATAGCTCATATAGCACAACACAAGGTCTCTCATTGGTCATCTGGAAAAATCAGAAAACAACAAAGGTACAAGACTTGCTCATATGGAGTAGATTCTAAACTTTACAGCAATGGACATTATGACTTCTAAAAAAGTGTAGTGTAGAGCAGAATTAGTTTGTGTCAATTAGTGGATCAACAGAAAAAATGTAACTACATTGTTTAATTGATTTATTATTTGAATAATTTTTCAAGCAACAAAATGCTAAATATCATCTGGTTCCAGCTCCTGAAATGAGAAATGTTGCAGCTTTCAAATCTTTATTTTTACATTTTCACATTTACCTGAATAGGGTCGCAGGGGGGTGGGGCCAATCACAGCTGATAGTGGGCGAGAGGCGGGATACACCCAGGACAGGTCGCCAGTGTATCACAGGGCATCCCATTGATATTGCTCATTAGAAAACAATGCTTCCGCTTGGTCAGTTGTCTACAACATCTGGGAAACAATAGGGGTAGATCAAGTCAGTTGTTCATTTTAAGAAAATTATATTTTTAAATGTACAACCACGTGACAATGTGGCTGTATTATGTAAATGTTATAGTATATAATAATGTGCTTCGCTTTACAAGCCATAACTTAACAGGGATATTTTCCATCCGACGTTCACATCGGTTTACCCATAAATCAGTATAGTGGTACAGTCCATAGCATCCCGCGTTTCCGCGCGAAAAGCCTGCCCGCGCGCCCGAATTGCTTATAGCATCCATTGCAAGAAATAGCACGCGTCTGGTAGTTGTTGTGGAGCAGCGCTGTGGTCAACAACAGCGGTTTCAAAGATTTTAAACGTATTTTAACGCAGGTTTTTTTTAATTTTTAGATCTCTTTTGTCTTACACGTTTAGCTAGCTGTTTACCATGCCAGCCAGGACTTCCCTGTTTCTGCCAGAAGATGTCAGGAAAAGGTAACGTCAACGTTTGTAACCAGAATACTAATAACGTCCTGATGATGTAGCATACACCTACAGCTTGTCTTACTTAAAAAATCACAGCACCATCAGTGAAACCCAAATAACCAGCTTCTCTGGGAGTGTCCTGGTTGTGATGAACGGAGCCACCACTTTACCCTTTGCTTGTACTAGCAGGTACAGCTAGCGTTAGCTTGTTTCCACTTGACAACCAGATGCCGCATAGCCTCCAGTTAACGTTAGCCAGTTAGCATCTTAGCTTGTCAATAGATTGAGGAGCGTGTAAGATTTGGCGCCACGCAGGTAGTGTTGCCATATAGGTTTCTAGTAGCTTGCTGTTGCTCCGGTTTTATTGCTACCAGCTTGGTAGCGATTGTGCTTCTATATGATCTGCGCTGTGCTGCGCCCCCGTTAACTTACGGTAGTGTTGATTTGGCTTGCTCTTCTTTCACAGGCTGCAGGTGCTGGATGAGAATGGATTTTCAGACGAGGTGGGTTCTGTGTCTACTTGCTGCACCAGAAATCCTGCGTGTCATCTCAACAAGTTTATTTTTTCAGCTGCTCATTGATTGTGGTTAAGCTGGAAATCCAAAAATCATTAAACATGATAGTGTCACCTACAAAGGAATCTCCGTGCTCAGTTGGTTTTCATTTATCTAATATCTGTAATATGGTTTAGTTCAACTGAAGTTTGAATGAGTCTATTGATGAACAGAAACAAGCCCCTGAGCTGCTTCATGCTTGTAACATGCAGAGCGCATGTTACAAAACTAAACAGCATTAAATAGCTCCAGAACTCATTCTACAGATGTGTAATGAAGTTATCATTAGTTCAAGTCTTGTTGCTGTTTAAAAGTTTTCATGTAAAGTATGTAGTGATTTGAGATGATGATCTCTTATTTCAAGTTTTATTATGTTAGAAATATAAAACAGATATATGTATTGTGAAGTATTTATTAGGTGGACTAGTAATAATTAACATTTTTATAGCTATTATCCAGCTGCAGAAAGCCTGCTTGTTTCTGTTACAAGATGCATTTTAGGGCAGTAATGTCTGTCAAATCACTCAAATACACCTGCCAAGCCATATATTATATGTATCATTCATTTTTTGTACTATTTGTTTAATTTAGATTCTTTATGATTTAAACTTGTCAAAAAAGTTTAGGGTTACAACAGTTAACCTTTCTGACTACACTTTTTGTTTTAATTGCCACTCCAGGATCATGTAAAAGAGAGGCTCAGGTTGGTGCAAGACTTCCTGCATGTTGATGCTCAGGATCAGCTGACCAGGCTTGAGGAAAAAATGAAATGTTCAGAGATCTCAATGGTTAGTGACTCTTTTAGATATCTAAATCATTACTAATCCTTACACTTTGCTGTTTATTATTTCTCCTGTGTTGTGACGTATGCCCTATACTCTCATCAGGAGGTTTACATCTCTAAAGTAAAGGCTTTGCTGGGAAAAGAACTTAATCTTGAAAATGGCTCACCTGTTGATGGCGTGGAACATAATGGACAGACAAATGGCTTCACAAATGGTTCCCACAAAGATGAGGATGGTGAAGATGCAACCATGGATGTACAGGAGGAAGAGGAGGCTGTCAAGTCACCAACTGCTTCTAAAGGGAAGGGTGGACGCAGGAGCAAAGCAAATTCTGACACCAAAAGTAAGTTTGAAATTTTGTATTAATAATGATCATCCAACAGCATCTTTCAAAGGTTGAGATCACCCACAAATGAAATGGATTAAAACAATGGTGTAGGGA
>NW_018127985.1:2178496-2224122 GCF_001952655.1 Monopterus albus | reverse complement strand
ATCTGTCCTTGTTTTTCTTTGTAGAGTCTCCAGCCAGTAGTAGAGTTACAAGAAACAGTGGGAAACAGCCAACCATCTTGTCAATGTTCTCTAAAGTGTGCGTATGGTTTATCTGTTGCCTGATACTCTCATTCATGTTTTTGCAAAAGTAAACATTTTTCATGTGAAAGTTTTTGTCTTGTAGTCAAAAGCGCAAGTCTGAAGACTTGACTGGAGAAAATACTAATGGACAAAATGAACAGAAGAAAGAAGCTGATGATGATGTTGACCAGGTGAAGCTTTATGTTACAGTGATGTTAAACATCAGGAGTTGGTGCAGTTCTCAATGTTTGGTGTGTAACACTGCACATACTTTCAAATCTGTTGCAGTCTCGGGAGGAGAAGCGTCTCAAAGTGGACTCTAATGAAAAGTAAGTGTTTTGCCCTGTGCACATTGACAGTGATGGAGCTCATACAAGTGAATGCATTAATGCTTCTCTATATGCAGTGCTGCTCCAGAAGAATCAAAGAGTGCGTTTATTAAGCCGGTTTCAGCTGCGAAGGTAATTAGTTGTCAGTCAGCTCAGTGTTTCAGCTGTAAACATTTTTGGAAGCATGATGTGACCTGTAAAATTTCTTTCTGTTAAGACACCACCACCCAAATGTCAAGACTGCAGACAATACTTGGATGATTCAGATCTCAAGTTCTTTCAAGGGGATCCTGATAATGCGGTGAGGATTTGTCAAGTTTATGATCAAGAACTGGAAAGTTTTGTAAAAATATCATTACTTATATTGATTGGGCGCATGTGAAAACTGAAACAATTCTTGTCTTTGCATTTTCAGCTGGACGAACCAGAAATGTTAACAGATGAGCGCCTCTCTCTATTTGACTCAAATGAGGATGGATTTGAGAGCTATGAGGATCTGCCACAGCACAAGATTACCAACTTCAGGTAAGTGTTTCTTCCTTAATCTTCAGTGTTTTAAGGTGATAATTGGCTTAATTTTGACATATGTTATGTGTATTACACCCTGCATGCTCTGGTTTTACAGAACCTTTTTTTGTCAGTTATTGTATGAACTCTTATGTCTTGCAGTGTGTATGATAAGCGTGGCCACCTTTGTCCATTTGACTCTGGACTAATTGAGAAGAATGTGGAGCTCTACTTCAGCTGTGTTGTCAAACCAATCTATGATGACAACCCTTGTTTGGATGGTATGAAAAGCTATATTTCAAAAATGTAATCTTGATTGCTTGTACATTATTTTCCTTTAGTTTTCCCTTACTCTTTCTTCAGGTGGTGTTCCTGCTAAGAAGCTTGGACCCATCAATGCCTGGTGGATCACTGGTTTTGATGGTGGAGAAAAGGCCTTAATCGGTTTCACTACAGGTAGCTGTAAATGCACTAAATTAGAATTTATCTTTCTCTCTTTATACATGATGTGCTAATGGTTAATATTGGTGTCTTCGTTATCCAGCTTTTGCTGATTACATCATAATGCAGCCCAGTGAGGAGTATGCACCCATCTTTGCACTGATGCAGGAGAAGATCTACATGAGTAAGATAGTGGTGGAATTCCTCCAGAAGAATCCTGATGCTACCTATGAGGACCTCCTCAACAAGATTGAGGTGAAGACTTGCATGAATGGAACAAACCTAGTGATTTAGTTGATGACAGCGCACTAGGCCTTCCTAATGTGCTCATGCCATTTACTGAGAAATTGGACTGGGCCTTTTCCCCTTGAAAGAATGTTTGTTTTGTTTTGTTTTTTAAATAAATATTACATACTGGGCACTTCACATTTGGGAAAACATTTAGGAAATGGTTTATAGACAAATTAGCACATTTGTCTTCTAGCACCAAAACAGTTGGTTAATTAATACATTTAGAGAATAATTAAGTCATTAGTAAATTTTGCTAATGTTCTCACAAATGTTAAACATCTGCTAGTTACAGGTTTAAGCATATGAAAAGGCAACATTTGCAATTTGAAAATGAAGGCACTGAAATGGTACAATTGTAAAGCTTGATTTATGGTTCTGCATTGAATCTATGATGTGGGTAACATGTAGCCTTGTACCTTACACTGTAGCCTGATGTGCACATCTCCGGACTGCAACAGTTGTGATTGGTTGCATCACATTTCCTCATTCATGTCTCTGTGGCCAGACAAGCACGGATTATCCCCCCTCGTTCTGGCTCAGTTGGTTCAGTGGTGGTACAGACCATCTCCTCTGACGTCTTCTCTCTTATCTGAGTTTCAGTAATTTGAGTAAAGGTAACTGCTGTTCAACATCTAGTAGTTTTAACTCCAGCATGACCCACTCAGTTTCAGTCACCATTGTCAGTTAAGTGGCAAAGAAACACAACGCAGTGGCATGGAAGACCCTACTGCCAACTAGTGTTTCGCTGGGGTAATTGCAGGGTGTCACACACACACCACCGCACAAGTATAAATGCCCACAATGGCATAGATTCAATCCAGAACCATAAATCAAGCTTAATAGTATTTGATTACGTTTGACATTTACACAATGATCAGATCAGAAAATCACTTTGCAAGGGAATGAACCTGACCAGTTTCTGTTCATCTTGTCCTCAGACAACCGTGCCTCCTGCAGGGCTAAACTTCAACTGCTTCACTGAAGACACATTGCTACGCCATGCCCAGTTTGTGGTGGAGCAGGTGGAGAGCTATGATGAGGCTGGTGACTCTGACGAGCAGCCCATCATTATTACTCCCTGCATGAGAGACCTGATCAAGCTCGCAGGCGTCACTCTTGGGAAGAGGTATGGCTAAAAGATGATTAGACTGTGGTTTGGTTTCTTTTGCCATGACCCAGTGCCAGCTTGAAGTAGTCATATCTTAACGTACTTAGGCTTAGACTCATACACATCACACTAGCTCATTTCCTTAATTAGCAGTTAAAGGGGAAGGTCGGGGCGCTAAGTGGGCGGTGTTTTTGTTTGGAAAGTGACTGTGCAGTGTCTTAAAGAAATATTGCACTAAATACTCGAAGCTGTCAATTTACTGTACCATTCATACCACACAGAGTACAAGTAGCTAGTGTAGGCCAAGGTGAAAGCGATCATGAACAGTATGCATGCTGCATATTTAACTTAAATGAAAACTCCCCATTCTCAGCTGCACCCAGTGTTTGTAGCAGCAGTGCCTTTACAGCACAGATGTTTTAGGATTTTGAAGTTGTCCATTTTGTTTATTTCTTATTCCTGTATTTCTTATCACCTCTTGCTCTCCCTAATGTCTAACATTCCTTTAACATTTCCTAATGCAGCATGCTGCTGTACTGGTAGGTTGGCTTGTTGTGAATGCATCCTTAGCTTGTGTGGTGATGTGTTAGTGTGAAGCATTTAGAAGCTATATGGACAAAAAGCATTAACACAAGAGTTCATGCTAGAATTTTATTTGTGTTTTTATTTTTTTGGCTTGACATTGTGGTTTATTTTAGTTTAAATGGCACATTTGAATTCTGGCCATATAACATACAGGTGTGTAGACTACTGCCATAAGTTATCTTGACGCACTTAAATATTTGGTCTATAAGTTAATTATAAAAATGTTTGATCTGCCGATTTTGTTCATTCTTAAACTTAATGTCTTGAGCCTTGTGTTAATTGGTGTAATACAAAATGGAAGCTGGCCTACAGCAAGCCCAGGTGTAAGGTTGTCCTCATGGTGTCACTTAGTGAGGGGAAACACTGGGGTCAGAGTTTAGCTTGTTATTTTCTTTGTAGAAACATCTTATTTATAGCTTAAGAGATGGAGCTAAATGACTGGCTTGCTACCAGGTGAAATCCACACACAGTCACTAACTGTTTAGCTGTACTGTTGAGTGTTTTCCCTGCAGTCCAGAGTGCTCGAGAAGACATCTATTGGTTGTTGGCATCTAATGGGAACTCTGCATTTTACATCTTTACTGTGTCTCTTTGGTTTTGTTTGCTTGTTTCTTATGTTGCATGGCCTGATGCTGTAGTGTGTTGACGGCCAGGGGCTTCATAATGCCATCACACCACATACCATCAGGTATTTGTGCTGAGCCAAACGGGCCTCTACTGAACACACACTTTATTCTACTGACAGGAGAGCTGCCAGAAGACAGGCCATTCGTCACCCAACGAAGATAGAGAAGGACAGTAAGGGACCGACCAAAGCGACCACTACCAAGCTGGTCCACCAGATCTTCGATACCTTCTTCTCTGATCAGATAGAGCAGAATGATAAAGAGAGTGGAGTCAAAAGACAGCGCTGTGGTGTCTGTGAGGTGAGTGACTTTCATACTGCCATTCATATGGGGCTCTTTATCAATACACTTTATGAAAACATTGTCTGATATGCAAATAATTTGGCCCTCTTTTAATTCTTAGAAGTTAAGCTGAGTTCTTTGTCTGTCTTTAGGTTTGCCAGTCTCCTGATTGTGGCAAGTGTACAGCTTGTAAGGACATGGTCAAATTTGGAGGAAGTGGTAAAAGCAAACAAGCCTGTAAGCAGAGACGGTGAGTGTGTGTGTCTGAGTAGTTATACAGTATTTAACCTAGAGCCCTTAAATCCTTTCCAAAGGATCTGTGGTCAGTCTTTCAGATTAGGTGATGGGTTATTAGCTCCTGAATCTTTCAAGCAAGAAGGAAGAACAAATACATGTTTCTACTAGAGATGCATGTCAGTTCGTGTAGATTGGAAATGACCAGTTTTCAGCGTGACCGGCTGATCACCGAGATTTTCGATTCTGTGCTGGTCATATTTAGATGCACAGCAGTCCACGTTAAAAGCGTAGCTTGTGCAGCATATAGTATCTCAGGTGCACCTCAAGCGAGGGTCGCGTTCATGTCTATACCAGGCGTGGAAGTACTCGGTGTACAAACAGAGCATACAGAGGAGCCCACTCCTTGGAGAAAGGGAAACTATTGCAATTAAATTGAATTGGCAGGTCATACTTAAAATGAATTGGTGCATCTCTAGTTTTTACTCGTACTGTTGCAGTGATGTGGTACAGTCCTTAATTTAAGTTTTATTTACTTATTTGCCAATATGTCCCTCTGTTTAGATGCCCAAACCTTGCAGTAAAGGAGGCTGAAGATGATGAGAATATTGAAGAGGAAGATGTTCTAATGGAAAAGACCAAAACAGTTTCTCATGCCAAGAGGAAGAAGCAGACCCAGTGCAAATTGACGTGGATCGGGGAGCCTATCCAGGTATTTGGTTTTCTCCTCTTTGGTTGTTAAAATGTTTTCCTGTCAAGCATGAGAATCCAACTGTGTGTGTATGTTGTCTGTCTCCTACCACATTCAGATGGAGTCAAAGAAGCAGTACTACAGGAAGGTCTCTGTGAACGATGAAGTGCTGGAGGTGGGAGACTGTGTCTCAGTTTCATCTGAGGATCCAACTATTCCTCTTTACCTGGCAAGGTTTGGAATTTTGAAAGACACTGATAACATTTTGTTAGTGGCTTGAATTAACCTTGATAATGTACTCCTCAGGATCACGTCACTCTGGGAGGACATCAATGGAAAGATGTTCCATGCCCACTGGTTCCAGCGTGGGATTGAAACAGTGCTGGGAGAGTCTTCTGATCCGCTCGAGCTCGTCATTGTGGATGAGTGTGAAGACATGCTGCTCAATTATATTCATGGCAAAGTGAATGTCATTTTTAAGACCCCATCTAACAACTGGTTTATGGAGGTAAGTTAACGTGACTGCAGGTTAATTTGCATTTAGTTAATTTTTCTTGATCCCATGGTTACATTTGTGTTTTTAGGGTGGCATGGATGTTGACCTCAAGGTGATTGAAGATGATGGGAAGAGTTTTTTCTATCAGTTCTGGTACGACACAGAGTTTGCCCGCTTTGAGACACCTCCCAAGACTACGCCATCAGAAGACTGCAAGTTTAAGTATGTCCCATCCACACTTGTATTTGTATGGTGAATGTAAGCTTTTCTTTATTTTTAACTTTGTTGTGGTTGTGCTCACTTTGCCTTTAGGTTCTGTGGCAGCTGTGCTAGGACTAAAGAGAGAGAGGATCAGGAAATCCCTCATGCCTTTGAACCCCTGGAGAATGATGACAATGACTCAAAGGTTCTGTATGCTCTGGCTTGCTTTAAGGGGGAGCAGTTCAGGGTGGGAAATGGTGTCTACCTTCCTCCTGAGTCTTTTAATTTTAGGTGAGTGAAGTGCTTCAAAGTTTGTTTTACTTGAACTTGTAAAACAACCGATATACTCTTAACGCCTTTGTTTCGGGCTCTCAGTGTGAAGCCAGCTAGTCCAGTGAAGCGCTCACACAGGAAGGAGTATGTGGATGAGGACTTGTATCCAGAGTATTACAGGAAGTCCTCGGACTACATTAAGGGCTCAAACCTGGATGCTCCAGAGCCCTTCCGAGTTGGACGCATCAAGGAGATCTTCTGTCACAGACGTAGCAATGGGAAACCTGACACGTTTGAGATTAAACTGCGACTCTTCAAGTTCTACAGGTCAGGGCCATTAAAGTTGAATTGGTTTTCAGGATTTAGTAAGAAATGATCGATCAGAATGAACTGTATTTGTTTCCTCTCCCAGGCCTGAGAACACTCACAAAGGTGTCAAAGCCAGTTACCACACAGATATCAATCAGCTGTACTGGAGTGATGAAGAAGTGACTGTCAGTATGACTGAAGTTCTCGGCCGCTGTCAAGTAGAATATGGAGAAGACCTGAATGAATCAGTCCAGGACTATTGCAGTGGTGGACCTGACCGCTTCTATTTCCTGGAGGTATAGTTAATTTTTTGTATCAACAGTAGGGATGTCAAGATAACAAAAACTCACGGTACGATATTGGCATGATAAAGAGTCTGATTTGATATTAAAAGACATGGAAAATGCCTCTTACTAAATAACAAATCCAGCATTTTTTTCATATAGTTTTCCTTTTAACTTGAATTGCTCATGCTTTCCTTATTTATTAAAATATATGAAATAAAAGTAACCAGCCATAACCCAAGCATGTGGGTGTCCCCTGGCCATCGGGGGCAGTAGTGAGCAGATTGCTACTTGGTGCACCACAGCGATGACAAGACAATGACAAAATTCACCAGGACATTTGTGCTTTACTGGATGTTTTTTTTTTTTTTCAAACATTGCCTGCTTTTTCAAGAGGAAAGACTTTTTAAGGGTACTTACTAAGTGGTTGGTTTTGCATATGTGTGCCCGAATGGTTTGCTCATCCCCATGAACTTGCTGCACACAGCCGTGTCCTGACTGTTTCTGTAAGATATACCAAGGTTCATCTCAGTCCTCAACAGGGCTAGTACCCTGTCTGAAGAGCTGACTGACAAAATCATTAGGTGGGTACAGCCCTAAAAATAAGCATTTCTAATATCCTGGTAGATACTGTCACAGTCCCACGACAGCAGTAAGAAATGTTTCTATCACAAAATTGCAAATATTGTTGCATCTCTAATCTAGAGTGACTTCAGAATTGGTTACTGTTCAGTTGAAAATCAGGAAATGGTGCTCTTATGACAAGTCGGATATACCTTCAATGAAACATACATGTCTGTTCCTCCATTATAGGCCTACAATGCAAAAACAAGAAGCTTTGAAGACCCTCCAAATCATGCTCGGTCTGCTGTTCATAAAGGCAAAGGGAAGGGCAAAGGAAAGGGTAAAGATAACCGCTTGTGGGGTTTTGTAAAAAATATATATAAAGGTGGGTTTAGATCACTGAAACTATAAACCAATAATTCTGTTATTCCCTGCAAGGTAAAGGCAAAGGAAAGTCATCAGCTGCACAGGACCTACAGGAGTCTCAGAATGAACCACAGACAACTAAAGTGCCCAAGTATCGCACACTGGATGTGTTCTCCGGCTGTGGTGGACTTTCTGAGGGCTTCCACCAGGCTGGTAAATGCTTATTTTGTGCCACTCATCAAAGACGGTCCTGGATCAACAAATGTTGATATACAGTGCATAGAAGTAGGTCAATATGTACAGTGCTGTGCTAAAAACTTGGTCACTGGTTACTTTTAGATATTTCTGAGACTCTGTGGGCCATAGAGATGTGGGAGCCTGCAGCACAGGCCTTCAGGCTTAACAACCCTGGCACTACAGTGTTCACTGAGGACTGCAACGTCTTGCTGAAGTTGGTCATGTCTGGAGAGAAGACGAATTCTCTTGGCCAGAAGTTGCCTCAGAAGGGTGATGTGGAGATGCTGTGTGGAGGACCTCCGTGCCAAGGGTTCAGTGGGATGAACCGCTTCAACTCTCGCACTTATTCCAAATTCAAGAACTCACTCGTGGTCTCCTATCTCAGGTCAGTGTAGGAGCAGATTCTCATCTTGACTCTTAGATGACTTGATGTTTTCTCCTCTATACCATACAGTTAAGTGCACATTTTAAAATGGGTTTTCTTTCGTTGCAGTTACTGTGATTACTACAGACCAAAGTTCTTCCTTCTTGAGAATGTGAGGAACTTTGTCTCATTCAAAAACTCCATGGTCCTAAAGCTGACTCTACGCTGTCTCGTGCGCATGGGTTATCAGTGTACTTTTGGTGTCCTCCAAGTGAGTCTGACTGTTTCTATTGGGGGCAGTATTTTATTCCAAACTGAGCTTCTGGGATCTAACCTCTGTGTGTGTGAAGCTCTCCTGCTAATGCTCCTTACTGACCAGTCCTTGTGAACTCTGTGTATTGGAGGAGACGTGTCTATAAAGTGTATACAGTTATTTACAGTAAAGGGGACATCAGCATCAAATTGAAATGGATATTTCAAAATTGTAGGAGAAAATACAAAAAAATGCTAAACCTGACTTTACTTTGTAATTTAACGACAATTTAAATAAAATGTCCCGATTTATTTATGTTAAATGGAAGGATAAATTGCTGCCATTTGATATTGTGTGATGAATGCGTTATATTTAGGTTACCCAAATCACACCTTTAATCACTGACAACAAAGAAACGCTCCCTTGTATTTTCATTTGCACTTTGCCCTTTTATAGATTATTCAGGGAAAAACACAGTCCTACATGTCTGTCTTTTCAACTGAAGTCGGCATCTAAAATGCTCTCTGTGCCCTCATTAGGCGGGTCAGTACGGTGTTGCCCAGACTCGCCGTAGGGCAATCATCCTGGCGGCTGCACCTGGAGAGAAGCTGCCTCGCTATCCTGAGCCTCTCCATGTGTTTGCCCCCAGAGCTTGCTCTCTGAGTGTGGTGGTTGATGACAGGAAATATATCAGCAACGTGACACGGTAATGTGAACTGTTGCCCTGTTACTAATTGGTAAATACAGATCACGAGTCTGTTCAACTTAAATGGCTCAGCATGACTATAATCCATGCTACATGTCTTCCAACAGAGGTAACGGAGGGATCTTCCGAACTATCACTGTCCGAGACACCATGTCTGATTTGCCAGAGATTCGTAATGGTGCATCTGCACTGGAGATTTCCTACAATGGGGAGCCTCAGTCTTGGTTCCAGAGGCAGATCAGAGGTGCACAGTATCAGCCTATCCTCAGAGATCATATCTGCAAGGTGAGCAGCGACATGAACAGAATGTGACTATGTTGAGTTAATGTAGTATCACCTCTTTTCTAATCAATGGTAAAGCAAACTCTGCAACTAAGGACATATGATGCTTGTGGTCTCAGGATATGAGTGCTCTGGTAGAAGGTCGGATGCGTCACATCCCCTTGGCTCCAGGCTCCGACTGGAGGGATCTGCCAAACATTGAGGTTCGTCTGAAAGATGGCATCATGACTAAGAAACTGCGTTACACACACTCTGATAAGAAGAATGGACGGAGTAGCACAGGTGCACTCAGAGGTGTTTGTGCTTGTGCAGGAGGTATGTGGGTCTACTGTTTTTTTTTGTTCTTGAATAATGCATTAATTCAAGTTTGGAGGCATCTGATGATTATGTCTATGCACCGTTTAGGGAAGCCATGCGACCCTGCAGACAGACAGTTTAACACCCTGATTCCCTGGTGTCTTCCTCACACTGGTAACCGCCACAATCACTGGGCTGGACTCTATGGCAGATTGGAGTGGGACGGCTTCTTCAGCACAACTGTCACCAACCCTGAACCCATGGGCAAGCAGGTATATAATTTTCAGACAAAAATGGCACAAAAGTGTTGAGTGTATTCTGGGTACCATAGTTTGAGATGTCTCAAAGAGCTGGTATGATAGGAAAACAACAAAAAGAGCTTTGAGATGGATTAGGGTAATATCAGAAGTCCTCTTCTGCTTTCAGTTTACTAAACTGTTCTGTTGTGTTTTTAAGTTTAAATTTTGAACATCCCTTGAGAGCAAGTGATGTTGTGATGTCACCCCTGAGGATGAAATCAGATATGTGAGGATAAACCCATCCCCTGCACAGCTATACACTGACAGCGTAGAGAGCTAAATGAAAAGAGCTGTGCTTAAGCTAAGCTAGTGACCGTTACTGTGTTAGGAAACCTAACATGCTCCTACCATTCTGAAATGTCTAGCTCAAATCTCAAGTCTGCAACAGCAGGTTCCTCTGTCCCATTCAGCATCAAACTCTGGTTCATACAGTGCATCTCTATATACCGTCTTCTATTTTCTAGCTGAGGACAGGTTATGTAAAGATAGAATTAGGAGTACTTGATTACTCTTCACCCCCAGCCAATCGGAGTAGGAGTGAATGAATAATGTAACTGTCATGTTACTGTTTGAAACAGCTGCTAGAGGACAGCAGGGGATCTGGGTTATTTGTAAAGATGCATTTGGAGAAATCTAAACAACTTTGGGTGAATAAAATGTCATGTGTTTAAAATACACTATTTATGGAACTGGCTCAGAGAGGGCCATACTACCAACTCCTTAACTAACTGAACAATGTTCCATCATATCAAATGGTGTCACCCAGATTTCTGGGGATGCTTGAACTTTCATTGACTTCTGGTTCAGTAGGAGAGCAACTGAATCAATGCCTCTAACACACTTACTGCCTCTGCATCTTACATTCCTTATGTTTTAATTCTAGGGCCGTGTTCTACATCCTGAGCAGCACAGAGTGGTCAGTGTGAGGGAGTGTGCACGCTCTCAGGGATTTCCCGACACCTACCGCTTCTTTGGAAACATCCTGGACAAACACAGACAGGCAAGATCTTGACTTCAGTTGAAGTGTACTCAAAAACAAAGAGTGGCCAAAAATAGTGTAGGATTAAACACTTACTGAAAATAAATGATTCCAAAATGTAATAAAAATTTTAAAGGGCCATTAAAACTGAAATGACACCAAATGTGTAAATTGTTAGCTGTGCATTGTCAAAACTCATGCAAATGCTTTTCTGCTGCTGCTTCTCAGGTTGGAAATGCTGTGCCCCCACCACTCTCCCGGGCCATAGGGCTTGAGATTAAGAAGTGTGTCATGGAGAGAATGAAGGAAGAGCAAGCATCAGGTAACTGTCAATTAGATTTGTTACTACTGTTAAAATGCATCATTTTTAATAGGAAGAGGTCTTAACGAGTATACATTTCCCTCCACAGAGAATGTCAAACCAGAGAAGATGGAGGTCTCTGATTAGTTCCTCCCCAGCCAGAATCTGTTAACATATCCTGATGCTGTTGTCAGGCAATCATGTCTTTTTAAATATGCTGGCTTTCAATTGTGTCACTAAGTGGCCACTATCGATTTTGTGCAGTGCTGTTCCATGTTTTAAATGTGCTTTTAATCACGTTGTTGGGAAATGTTCACCTGAATTTATGTAGTTTTTATATGTAATATTTCAAATAAAGCTCTTATGAAATCTGTTACTTATGAATTTAGGTACTTAAAGGTTCAGTTACTTATCTCAGCCACCTTCAGACCTAGATTCTCACATCCAGACTGAACAGTTTTAGAATACAGCCACTTAACCTTGTGGAAATAAAATACAAGTTATAGTACTCAGAGATAATTGGATGTTTCAAGATCTTGCAAACTCTACCAAGGCAGGTTTAATCTTTTGTACTGGGACTATTGAGGCCAAATCAGAGGACTGTTTAATACTGAATTTGAAGAATTTACATCAGTGTAAACTAGCTTGGTTTGATTATTTAAAGCTAAACCAGAAACTGTACCCGTACTGCTATTGTAAAATGTAACATTTCCAAACAATTTCAAGAAAGGCTGCATCTACTGACTTTGAAAATTTAATTTTCAACCTGTAGATGAAGCAGCTTTTAAACAGAGTTCCATTGGTTCTTGGATTTTAAGCCAATAACTATTACTTCAATACTGGCACTGAACATTTGTCAGAATAAAGGTGGTGTGGAAACTTGAAATGGCTGCAAACTGGAAGGAAAACATTGTGACAATTGCTCTTTATTTAGGGAACAGACATTTTACCAAAAGCTGGCATCATCCTCATATATTCTGATGGAATCCTTAGTTGTTGGATGGTCTGCAAAGAGAGTTGAATAATAAGGTTGGCAGCAAGAACAGAATGTGCTTAAATGTTTAATTGACAAAACTGAGAATGGAACCTACTTGGCCCATTCAACATTGAGAATAAGATGGTCGTATCCAAATCCGGACACCCCTGCAATAGCTCTGGCTGCATCCTCCCGACGATGGAAACTGATAAAGGCAAACCCCTGCAGAAAAACAAAACAAGTAGGTGGTGGATGAGTTGACTGGAGATGGCTCTGTTTCTGGTCACAGGTCCTGGCAATAGCAACTAGTTAACTCAAAAATACAGGATTTATTTAATAGTTACAAAAGGCATCAGATTTAAAAAAAAAAAAAAAAATCTAGTTGCAGCTGTGTAAGAGTTATATCTACACTAAGCTAAAACAAAGGTAGTGCAATAAAGCCTCATTTGACTGAGGTGTTCATGTAGAGAACTGTTCTTTAACCTAGCCTCACTGATATAGTGTAGACAAAATAAACAGCAGTCATAGGGCAACAGCAGTACAAAATGATTATACACTTGAATCAACACCTCCTTAAAAACAGTTTTGACAAAAACAACATTGTCGTCATAAAAGGAAGACTTGTACTAGACTGCATAGGTTTTAGCTATGTGAACCTAACAGTGCCAAGTGAGCATATAAACTCAATGTTTTAATAATTTCTACCTGGCTTCTTTCCTATGTGCTGTTTAATATCTTAAACATTACATGTACAAATCTTAACATAAGCACTGACCTTTGACTGTCCAGTGTTCTTGTCCTTGGCCAGATAGATCCTTGAAATGGAGCCAAAGGGCCTGAAGAGCTCCTGCAAGTCTGTCTCACGGGTGTCCTCAGACAGATTGGTCACACGAATGGTGGCATTGTCATCAGCTGTCAGGTCCAAACACATAGTTCCTTATATTGTACAGCAGTAACTGTATTGCTCAATGGCTCAAATACAGAATGGGTCCATGGAGTTAACAGGCACATCAACATATACCCACCTCTGCGGTTAGGCTGCATGGACTCCCCTCTTCGCGTGCCTCCATCCCTCAGGCTCGGGGGTACGTACTTCCCAGTCTTGCTTTGCGCAGGCTGTGCAGGCTCTGGTTCAGCTGGTAAAACAGGAAAAGGCGATCCACTTTCGCTATGATAACTTTAAGAACCACCAACCACAATGTTTTAATAGCAGACCACAAAAACCAAATTAAAAACCTGATGTACCAGCACCAGCAGGCTTCTCCTTGTCTCCAGTGGACAGCCCAAGCTGTTCAGCCAGCTCCTTCTGCATTGGGCCCAGGGTGTCCTTGTATGGACAGCGAGTGGTCCAATGGTCACCTTTGCAGATACGACAAGACACGATCTTCTGTCCTTTCAGTTTGTTCATGGGATCCTCATCCTGGTCTTGGGCATTCAAGTCCTGCAAGCAGTAAGGCGATGTACTCCATCAAAAGCTAATCCAAGTAAATTACAGACCGATACCACAGTTTAAGTGTGTTTGCAGACATATATGGACCACTATGCATCAGTGAGCAGCAACACAAAATCGTATTGCTAAGAACACATACTCACCTCTTTGCTAGAAATGAAAGTCATGAAGACATCATCGCTGACTGTGGTGGTGGCAACATTAGGACCTGGCGCATCAAACTCAGAGTTACCAAATTTCTTCCAGTTCTGAAATCAGAGAATACATAACATGTGACTTTAACTTGAGTCTTGTTCAATAAATGTGGTTTCAACTGTATTCTGTTTCAACACACACCTTCCTCCTGGCAACAGCTTTTGAGGCTTTTCTTGTCTCAATCTTGAAGGTCCGCACTATCTAGAGAACAAAAAGGCAGTAAATTCATAGTTCAGTTGTATTTCTCAGAGGCAAGATTTTTGCTTACAACAGAAAAACAACCAAATACTTATGGAACTTTGAACTACTGTGGTACTATTTAATATGTTGAAATGTATGAAATCATACTATTTTACTGGGTGCTACAACCTCAACAGGTCTGTATTTACAATAATCAACCAAAAATTTGCATCTATGACACAGAGACCAGTGAATGTCTAGATCTATTGCTTTTGTTGTTTTTCAAGCTCAATGGTAAAAAAAAGTCTGCAGTATGTTAAGATATCAAAAAGAACAAATTTAACTGTGTGGTATTTGATTAAATTTACTAGTAGTTTAACAGATGGATTAACTGAATGCCTCTCTAGCAATGTTAGTATTTTACTGCCATAGAAAGGCATACCCACAGCACCCAAGTGGTTTTACAGAGCACCTTAAGCAGAATGAACAGAAAAGGCCCTTTAGGCAACTTATCAGAATGAATGCATGCTTAAAAACAACAGGGAGAACTGAGCTGAAAAAACACTGACTTTTGACTATGTACAATAAGTGTTGCTAGCTTTCATCCACAAGTATTGTGAGGACAATGGTAAAAAAATGAGAAAACTTGAATAACTCAAAATATCTTTTGATTAATTTCTAACTCCCCAGCCACAAACCCCTCGACCCTTCATAGTACAGGTGCAAGTTCAATGCAATGCAAGATCATGTCTTTGCTAATGAAGAGGCCGACACAAGATGGTAAAGCCATGAAATGCAGCAGTATAAAAACCTGCACTGTGGCCAAGGTCAACAGATGCAAGGTATACTTTAATACGAGTCAAATTACCTTGTACTTCTTTCCGTCATCATCAATTTTATATTCCGTGACAGTTTTTATATTTCCTTTGATTGTTTCCTTGGGGGATGGTAATGTGCCTGATAAAACAAAATAAGTCAAATTACATTTAACATAAGAAAAGAAAGTAAAAAGGAATATATAAATAAAAACGCTCATCCTGTTTTCTTCCTGCAGGATCTTAGTACTGTTCAGAATGTCTGCGGGTTTAGCCCCAGAATTTCTCATCTCCACTTCTGAAGTAGTCCAGGACCTTACACCCAAATGTGAAGGTAGAAATATCTTGATTTCAGATTGTATACTTAAAGTTAGCCATATATTACGTTCAATTCTACAAAAAGTCGCTAACTTGTAACGCTAAGCTAGTTTACCGGATCACACTGCCTACGTCACTGTTCAAGGGCCATAGCATAATGTCGACTACACAATTTATCATTACATTGTCAGTGTTATGACAATCCCTCAAACGAAAGACTTGCGGCTTCAAAAGACTGGACAGCCAAACCACCACAGGAAACGTTACATACATTTTTAGATCGACTATTATGCCCAGCAACCACGTGGAAGCCGACCCGCTCCTCTGTGCAACAGACTACACGAGATGTGCGATAACGTTAGCTAGCTAACTAGCTACTTACCTTCATCTCCTTCTTCTTCGACTTGGTCGGCCCAGCTGGGCTTGGAGCTGGGGAAAAGAGATTAAAATGCAGTATTAACTTGATAAAGCATATCCGTGATGAGTAGAAATAAACAGTTTCTAATAACACTCACTCGTCGTATTCAATCGACGGCATCCTTTCAGCTAGCTTAGTTTCGGAACCGCGTTGACAGCGTAAACACACTTCCGGGCGTGTAATTTCACAATAAAAATTTGTTTAACTTTTGTCTTCACAATAACAGTCTCCCATTCCGATACTTCGGTTTCAAACGAAATTCTGATAATAAAAACTTGTAAACATGTATAATATCTTCACTTTTAAAAGCTATTTTTGTCGTAGCTTCTTCCGGCTCTTTGTAACCAGGAACTCCCAAAGACGAAGTAGACCACTTGGATTATATAAAAAATAACCGTGCTGGTTTATTCAAAGAATCACAAGTAAAATTAACATTACACGTCCAGATCTCTTCCATCTCCGATCCTGCACGCAGGCAGAACCAAGTATGAAAGACCCTGAACCATAATGCCTATACAATATTATCACTTGTCATGACATTACACATAAGAAAATATTATGATTACCATTACGGTTACACATATCATAATAATAACAATATCCTCCTGCCTGCAAACTTTTTCTATCTAGTAGTCATTCTCATGAGTTTCTTGCAGGGTGCAATATGGCCAAGGACAAAGCATTTAACAGCCTGAGCTAGACATCCTGTCTCCACTAAACATTTCTAATACAACAAATATCTAACCAATGTCTATCTGACTAAAAAATTACCTAACACTTTATATTTAGATGATCATGTCTTTATCAGGAAGGAAACATTATGGAGTCCTTTGGTGTCCATATCAGCACAAATAACATTTTTTCTTTTTCCTGTCAACTTCTGAAAAACAAACTCCTCCCTGCTATAAATGTCATGCAATGAATCTTTGCAGAGAAGCAAAATGCATGGGTCCACACATCTGGAAAAACATATATTAAAATAACAATCCTCCGGTCTCATATTTTATCCAGATATAGTGCATCAGAAAGACAAAATCAGGTACATTACAAAAGCAAATATATTTAGATTACAGGTGGTTCAAAGATAATAAAAGAACAACAACTTTGGTCAATATAAAAAACAAGCAAAGAAATCAGATCAAGATCTCCTCTCTAAAGAATTTTTGTGTAGAAATACAATGTTCCTGAGGTTTTCCCCAACATGAAATGAGAACATACAGAAAAGCAACTTCATCGTTGCCCTCTTGTTGCCCTCCTGTTGTCCTCTGGGCTGTTCCCACAACAAAACACCCTAATACTGTCAAACAGGGCCATATAAAGGATTGGGTGGATGCACATGTTTAGAGCTGCCAGTCCCTTGGACACTTGATATATTTTGTAGAACCTGCAGTCAGAGCTGCTGGGATAGTAGATTCTCCAATACAAGTGACCGAGCTGAGAGACATGGTAAGGCACAAAGGAAATGGAATACAAAACAAGCACCGATATGACCATCAGGGCAATCTTGCGTTTCTCCAGTGTGGTTATACTCACATTTTTCCACACCAGCCTAATTACCACACAGTAAGAAGTGAAAGTAACCAAAAAAGGAACAACACAACCAAACACAGCAAGAAACATTTTATAAGCGAAGTGGGGAAACTCATGATGGTTGTCACAGAATGACACACATTCAGTCTTGTTGCTGGTTTCTTTGGGGCAAACGGAGGCAAATATCAATATGGGGCAGGAAATGACTCCCACAATGAGCCAGATGATGACACTGATGGTCTTGGCATGGGCAGACTCTATATAGGACCGGGTAAAGAAGGGACAGGCGAGGGCCACACATCGGTTCACACTTATTGTCATGATGAAGAAGATGCTCACATACAGGTTGCATGTAAAAAGAAACTTCTCAATTTTACACGCAGCATTACCAAACACCCAGTGTTTCTCCAGTGAATAGTAAACGATCAGCAAAGGCAGGGTCAGGACATACAGCAGGTCACTGATGGCCAGGTTACAAGACAGGACAACACCTGGGTGCCAGTTCCTTCTCTCTCTGACCACCAGCAGCCACAGGGCGAGCAGATTTCCTGCCAGGGCCACAATGAACTCAATCCCAAACATTGAGGGCAGCAGGCCTGTTTGAAACTTCTCACAGATAGTGAAATTTTTCTGCATCTTGCTTTCAGCTTATGGTTATTTAGTCTTCTAGCTGCTTTCACACAATACCTGTGAATTTAAGTATGGTAGTTCAGTAAGCATACTGTAAAAGGATAAGTAGGCCTAAAGGTCACATCAATTTTTAAATATATTTAAAAGCAAATTTAATTTTAAATCATTTAACATAGATGTAGGTCAAGTCAAAAATCAGAAATGGGAATGTTAACTTACCAGATGCCAGGCTTACAGTGCACTGTTCTGTGGAATAGCTTCATTTCCTGTGTGATATACTATATGTACAGATGGTGTGAAAGCTCAGCTCAGCTAAGCACAAGCAGTCAGCCAGTAAATGTGAGGAGCATAAAGGACAACCCTATAAGTGACTTCCTCTTACCCTCTGCACAAGCTTCCTAATTTGAATAAGCACATCTATGCACCCATTCCACGAATTAGCAAAACTATTTGGTGATAAATATGTTTCCGGTTACGTTTTAAAGAACAGGCTTCCAACCACGCTTCAGAAGAAAGATGCAAGATTCTCAAAGATTAATCACACCTTCTTTTTTTTTATACCTCATTCTTTCCAAAACTCTGAGAACCAAAACAACCAGGTTCAGAAACAGCACTTCCAAAGGCTGTTTTCCTCTTTAACTCTTAAATGATTATTATTATTATTACTACTAATTTGACCTGCTTGTTATTTATGGGAATTAGTTTTTTTTATTGTATTTTATCAATATCTTTTAAATATAGGTGTGTGTGTGTGTGTGTGTGTGTGTGTGTGTATGTGTATGAAGATGGATGCATGGGTGTTAAATTATTGGTAGTCTCCTTTTATGTCCTACTTGTTTGACACTATTGTTGGTCACCTATGCTGGCATTTGTAGTTATTTTAAATGTGAGCTCACCAAAGTCAATTCCTATCAACTATGCTGAAATGGCAATAAAGCAAGGACTTACATTGACTTGACTTGTTTAAATATTTTGGTGCCAAGTGTTTTCATATTTTAGAGATCAGGGCAGTGTTGCTTCAGCATCTTATTTCGGGCACTTCCGTGCATGCATAGCAGCAGTTCAAGCCTCCATCCATCATTTAAAACAGATTTTGTAATAAAATACTAAAAATATCAAAGGTTTTACATCCACTTCCAAACATATTCCCTTTTATACAGATGTCATCTTGCTTAAGTGGTAATCCTTACATTTTTGATTTATGCTAATTAAGACGAGAAGTTAGTTCCTATAAAAAAAAAAACAACCTTATCTTCAGTCATTGGTTATCTTTATAAAGCTTCCGGCTTTGGCTACTTCCCCTTGAAAATGTTTCTCTCTCTGTCAATCTTGTTACTGAAGTCTCATCTTTAATATTAACCAATTATAAATACTGCATACAAACCCTAAGGTTTACCTTTAGGCACAACTGATAGTTATAGTATCTGCTTTCGACATATCCTCTAATTTTTGTTGAAAATGTGAAGACCTACTCTGCACTTATCAGTTTAACATCTAAGAAAAGACAGAGACCTACATTTTACAACTCAATTCATGAAGACAACTGCAGAGAGAGAGAGAGAGAGCACCTGCTGTCAACCCAAGAACATTAAATACAAAGGTTTAGGTTTATGTTTGCACAAACTCAAATGAGAATGAACCAACAAAAACTCTCAATGAGTTTCTACAATGACCTCCAGAGGTGTGGAAAGGAATAATAAAAACATCAGGTTAGTTGTGGTCATGTCAAATTATTGTCTTACAGTTGAGAAAAGGATCAAGGACACCCCAAATTCTCCTACCAATCCCCCCAGATGGCTTCACTGACAGTAACAAAACCATTCACTGAGTTGGCAACACAACTTTTCAAACAATTTATTGGGCAAGTATGTTTTCAAAATTAATACAATGTGAAAATATAGCACTTTCTTCTCTTCTGATTTTCAGCAAGTTTTACAACCAACAATCACTCATGGCTGAGGTGCTGATAGCAAATAGATTCTTGCTGCCATCTGGTGCTTCAGCTTCACAACACATTTCACTGTCCAAATCCAGAGAGAAGGGTGGCTTCAGCCTTTCCCCTTCCTCTTCCTCTGTATGAAGCCTTGCTTTGCTCCTTTCTTCTTGAAGCTCAGCTTGCCTTTCTGACCCGTAGAACGGATCAGTTTATCCTTGTTTTTATTTACAAATGTTTTGTTCCCTCCAAATTTCTTCTTCCTCCCAAATTTATTGTCGCTATCCCCAGATTTCTTGGCTCTGAATGTCTTTCCACCAGGCTTCATTTTCTTGCCAAATGGTTTCTCCCCATCACTGGATTTCTTCCCGCCTCGTCCTGGTTTGTCTCTGTGCCGTCCTCCTGGGCCATCTCTCTTTGGCGATTTAGAATCTTTGTCTCTTCTTGATTTGCCAGGAGAGAGCTTCCTCTTCTTGGCTGGTCCATGAGTCTTTTGTGACGCATGCCTCTTCTTGGCACTAGGAAACATGTCTGCACAAAACAGTCCCGGTCAATAAATATACTCACAATAAGACCTAGCGGTTTATAGTACAGTAGTTACATTCACCTTCATCTGGCTCCTCTCCTACAGCTTGTCTGTAGTACTCCACCTCATCATCAGATTCGGCAGCAGCTGCCTGATCATCTTGCACCCCAGGGTCCTCCACCTCACTGTCCTCTTCAGCTTCAGTGCATTTCCGCTTAATGCCTTTCATGCTCTTTTTCCTGTTAGGAGGGGAAAAGACTGGTTCACACTTCAACCAAGGGAAAATGGACATGACAGAAGGGCTAAATTCTCTTCATGGCCAACTTACTTGTGCTCTTCTCGTTTTGCTTTTTTCTGGGCAACATTCTGCTCCTGCTTCTTCTGCCGCTCTGCCTTCTCCTTCAGCTGGGCCTCTTTCCTGTTCAGAATCTCCTGTATTTCCTCCTCTGTCTTGGAGACTGCAAACATAAAATACAACAAAATCCCAGTTGAAGAACAGATGAGTAAACGCTGATGCCAGAAGTACATGACGCTAAGTAAGCTCCAGATGCATCAGTAAGCGTTTACTTTTAGACACAAATCATAAAATTCATACTGAAATTTTTCATCATGTACACCTGAACAGCAAGTGGAAGGATGGAAGAATGCTACATGACTCACTCATGGCGTGATAAAGGACATTTCCCTCTCCCATGCCTTCTTGGATCTTCATCAGTTGCAGAGTCATGCGAGGACCAATCTGATGACAACACAAACTGCAATTCAGCGTCCATCCAAACATCAGCAAAGTTTTGTTTACAAAGACACTACACTCCCTCTGCATACTCACCTCAGTCAGACGAACAGCACTCTGCTGGGACGCCATGTTGCCTCTCCCAGAGTAGACCTGCGGCAGTTCAGTTATGTTGTGCTCCCCATCCTGTTCTGCTTCACTTTCAGACTGGCTCGCTCCCCTGAAACGGTTAAGATTCCCCATATTATTTACTCTCCTGATGTTAGAGCAGCTACAGACTGGTTGTGGCACCATTTGCCCCCAGGACTACAAGAATTGTACCTTCACAAGAGCCTTACTTCATCAGCAGCTCACTAATATCCTCAAACTTGCTCATGTTGGGAAACTTCTCCTGCATCAGCTTCTTGACTCCACGGCTCATGCCGACAGGGATTACCTTTAGGCTGCTGCAGGTTGGGAACAGGATGATTTGGGTCAGTGTGACATCAATCAATAACAGAAACATGATCGCCGTGACGAGGCCCATCAGTGCGTTTACTTTGAACATACATCACTTAACAGTCATGTTATAATCTGTCATCATATGAGCCCAAATGTCATTACAAACAACTTTAATACTTTTATTTTCCTTTAGAAATTAAGAATTACTGACACTACTCTGACATTAGAAGGCAACAGCTCACACACAGTGTTTGAAGCCGTTATAAGAATAAAATCTGACTTTTTAACTTCAGACACTTCACACATCGTACAAAAATACATAAATGTGAACTAATCTGACTTGTCTGATATATCACCAAGCATTACACCCCCGTCATCATAGAGCTGCCACAGCCAAACATGCAGCTATGAAGCACTTTGAATCCACCCTAAAAATAAATAAATAAAATGTTTGTACTTACTAATGTCGAAATTCAATTTCCTGAGACTCTGGGTTGTAATTCAGCAGCACACACCTCTTGATGTTGTTGAGGTTTACCTGAAAAACATAAAACCCCACATTTATTACTGGAATTGAGTCTCTATTTTTGACTGTACTGAAATGTTTAAGCCTTAAGTTGTCAGAAAGCGTTTACTTTTGACAAATCTTCAAGGGAACTCAGAAGACTATACTTTCATCATGCCAACAAAGCTTTAAGTCTCTCTCAAGGTGATGATAACTGGCAAACATACCCTGTGCACATTGATGGAAGGAAACATGTTTTGGAACATGGTGGCCATGAGCTTGATGTGCATGCCATCAGATCCAAAGTTATTGAGGATGAGTAGTGGGTGATGTGTGAACTGCTGCTCATGCATCCTGTGCTTCTTCAGAGATGAAACCACATCTTTGATAAGTGAGTACTGGGGGGAAAAAGTTAAGAATTCTTATAATGGTAAAAATAAATTTAACATTTAAAATGACTTCAACTGTTTGGGTACATCAGTGCGTTTACTTTGAAAAGCATCACTTAACAATCAAAAATTAAAACATCATCATCTGAGCCCATCTATCTATTGCACTATTCATGACCTCACATATGGCGTTTACCTTGTGCACTTTGAAATGAAGCATGGGACCTTTTGGTAGTCGAGCAAGTCTCTGGGGGGTTGGGGGGGAGAACTGTGTTATTAGACCATCACAATACAAACTTTACATGGTAAAGCTCAGTCTTCCAAGGGCCATTTGTTCATAGACTGATGTGATCTCACCATGTTGATACTGCTGGGTGTCTTACTGAAGATCAGGAAGTGTGTCACTCCCAGTGGCCCTGCAACTGCCACAAAGTCTTTCAGCACATTCTTTTTCTTAACCTGGTATGAAAAAAGAACAGTTCAGACACGAAGCAGCATGATACTGTAAGACAAAGATGCTTTCACATTCAACACCCCAGGAAAACCTTCTACACTTAAAGCAACTACTAAAGCTCACACATCTTTCTACTTAAAATACAGCAAAGCAGCAGCATCTAGCGGTTGTTTTAAGTTGTGTACATGGACGTGTACTTCTTCAGGCGAACACACGGACCTTCAGAGTCTCTGCGGTGTAGGGCTCCATGACTCTCCGCATGTCCAGGATGAGCTGACCCACATTTTTTCCGATCTGACCCCGATGAAACACGAAGGAGTGGGGGACAGCTCCATAGGTCTCCTCGGCCACATGGTTGGCTGTTGCTCGGGCTTTTTTCTGGTTCTTGGTCTGAAAGCGCAGTGTCCACATATTATCAAAGAATAACGTTAAAGTAACATTTGATGCGTTTATGAGAACGTTTATTTGGAAAACGACATCTATTAGGTAGAAAAGCTAGCCATTACTAAAGGGTGTCAGGCAGAGTAACGTAAATATTAAAATATGTGTGGCACTCAACCACCTTTACTAATGATGTTTATCACGGATTCACCAACAATTACTGCTCAAAATCCTTCTGAGCAATAACTGAATAACCCCTTGAATACTACCACATCAAACTCCCTTCAGCTACGGCTAACATGCTAACATGGGCCATTTACGTTACTTACCTTTGATTTCCCCATAATTCAGCGATATGTAGAGCTGCTGGATTTAAGCAACAGAGAAATAATAACTACTTCTACTTACTTATGCTGCAAGAAAACATTACATTTTATCTAACGTTACAACCGTTTAACAGCGCCACTACAGACTCAACATGTCCCCTTCCACATGGTACTGGCACCACGTGTCACACACTAATGTGTCCGTGTTACATCTGATTATTGTTCCTAGAGTTTCCGGAATGTAGAACTGTTAATACTCATTTCTGTTACACTCATCAGTATAATATAGACAGCGTGTCATCTTATAAAGTATCATGCAATTTACATATATATATATAAAAACTAACCCAATTATTTATTAACATACGTTGACATTCTAGTTCAATTCATTATTACTGTAATAGTAGCAACAGTGTTTATGACATTATACCAATAACGAGTATAGCACAATCAATTTTGCAATTAACATTCCATCTTTTCAGTGTTTGTCCACCACTGTTTATGGATTTGCTGACTGTTAACACAGGTTCATTTAGAGTCAAGAGTGTCCTCTAGCGGAAACGGCGATGAAATTCCAACATTAAATTTGTAAAGTGCAGATTAATAAAGACATCGTAACATGCAACTTCCGGTAGTATCATTAAAAGAAATCATTCAAGTGAAGTAACCAAACCGTGGTAGGAACTGTTCTTTTGTAGTCACAGCTGGAGTCTACAACCCAATTTCTTCAATAAGAATAATTCAGATTGTATGTATTAATAATGTGTTAATATCATTAAAGGTAGGGCAATTTGTGTAAGTACTAATGTTTATAGCCCCAGTTACGCTGTAATACAATATGAGGCCCTGCACCATGTAATGTACCTCACTGATCAGGTCTGCAATCAGTACTGCTTTGTATGAGTTTGCCAGCAAGGCCAGCACAAAACTGGTACAAGAACAGATCTGAGTGTATGTAGACTAAAGTGTATTGCTCTCCTGTTTTCACGTGGGGATCAAGGAGGAACTGCAACACCACATTCAGTTTTATTTTGGAGACAGGAGGAATTGAAATTGGCTCCAGAAAAAGGTGGTAAGGCTTCAATTTCAGTTGCAACACCAGAGACTGAATGACAGTGCTGTTTGGGTGCTATCATCTGAGCAACGGCATAAACATTTTCAGCTCAGAAATTTAAAGCACAAAATAGTTTTTTTTTATCTCCTTAATGGCCAGATCACTATAACATGACATACAGCAGAAAGCCTTGCTGCAGCAAACTCTGGGTGAAAGGTTCAGAGATCTCAGAGTACATTAGTTCATCTCCTGCTGTACAGACTTGTCTAATCCTGCATGTAAATCAAAACTAAGTGGCCGGGTGCCACACTTTGAGGTTTCACTGAAGCTTTTGATGAAAAGCCTGGAATTTGAGGTGCCTGCACCCAGTGAAAGAAAATACAGTTACATATACATGTACCTTACTTGAGTTGAAGTTTTATTCCACTACATTTGAACAACAACAGTTAGTAGTTACTTTGCACATTATGATTTCACATACTTTATAAAACATATGAGCTCATAAAATCTAATACATTGTTATGGATCAAACTATCCAACAGTACAGAAAAAAAAATGCTGCTTACATGTTAATACATTTGAAACAACATTCCAATGATAAAAGACCTGTTATAGTAGAAAGTAGCTATTCTGCTCAACTCCTACTTTTACTTTTAATACTTTTTGCTGCTAATATTTTTTTACTTAAGGAAACCTTTAAGTGCAAAGTTTTTATTTGTGACAGTGGCATTGCCACTCTTACCTGAGTAAAAAATGCAAAGACGTCTTCCATGACAACCTAACACTAAACGTTAGCCAGATAAAGTCACATGAATGTGCTATGTTGTCTAAAGGTCCCTGCAGGATATTTGCTTCTATAGATTTCAGGCTGACCTACTGTTATTAGCAATGTGTCTCTTTTTCAGTAAACCTGGTTGTTTGTTTAAAATTTAGCAACATTTAGTAAATGCATCTCAGGGATGACATGTTAACTGCTCACCAAAAAATCAAAAGCTATAACTTAAAATGTTTCAGTAGTGAGGTGTAAACACCCCACTAGTTTGGTTTTCTTTTGTGGGATAGAGTGTGTGGCAAGATAGAGAGCTGATGGCAGAGGGAGGAGACACCCTGGGATTCCTGCACTGAGCCCCGTGATAAACCACACGTACTGGGTGATTTGGATAGTTTGTAAATAGTTGTCCCCTTCTTCAGAGGTCCTGACACAGCAGAATCCCCAGAGGAGGAGGGTAGTCCAGCTGCTGAACTTGGATGTTACAGTATTCTGTTTTTTTTATTGAAATTCATTTGTGACATAAATTGCTCTGCATCCAGTTTCACTTAAAAGCTTTTTTAATGTGATTTTAAAAATGTGTTAGTCTTCATTTTATTTTTTTGCATTCTGGGAGCTGCTGCAACACGCTGGGAGAGAGCAACAACATTCACAACACCTTTCAGCTGACACAGTAAGTTTTGAATGGCCTTTCCACTACAGTCTACTTTTAGGTAGAATGAATTGTAGGCTACTTCCACCGGTTATTGCATCTACAGTTGTTTACAGCCAAGTGAACCATTAACTAGCTAAATTATTATATTACATACTATTGATCATTTGTACTGGAAAACATGAGCTTCTTGGTTCCTCAAAACAGTAACATTAAAAGTGGTTTGACAGTTGACACTAATGTTTTCCACTGAAAAAGTTTGATTTTGGGGTAAGATGTTAATTTTGACATAATTGGATTTTGTATGTTTATGGTGTTGACCATGGTAGTTGTGGTTGGATGTGGAAATGACTCATCTGTTGACCATGAGATGGAGGAATGTTGATTCTGGCTGGTTTCTATTGACTGTTGTCCTTTCAGTGTTGACCTGGTAATAAATTGCAGCCATTGGGAAATGTGTGTTCTGTAACTTTGCAAGGAAACATCAGGTGATGCACAAAACACTGTTTTCCTCAAGTGAAAAATTTGTCTTTGTACCAAAGTCTCTAGTGTTCAGTCAGTTATGTTCAGGTGCTATTTATGTGTTGTTTTTAATCATTTAATTCATTTTGATCATGTTCTCTCCTGCCAGGGTGTCCTCAGAAGTTCAGCTGATTCATGGAGAAGACACTGACAATAGGTCTGACTCTTTTTCTGATACTCTGTCTGGACATGCCAGAAGCTGGAGGACAGAATGTAGAAAACTCTCAGAAAAGTTTGTCACACTCTTCAGACACAAAGGGAGGCCGCTGCTCATACACCTTCATAGTTCCACAACAAAAACTGACAGGGGCCTTGTGTTTGAACACACAGTCTGCTACTGCCAACAATTTGGAGGTGGCAGCGCTGCGCGCAGAGCTCAGGCAGCAACAGGAACAGCTGGAGAAGCTCCAGGGACAACTGGAGCAGGAGGGGGCCCTCGCTATGGAGGTAAGAGCCCTGCATAAAGAGATTAACAGTATGAATTCTCGCATTGCCCAGCTTTATACCCAGCTGCTACATGAAGTCATACAGAAAAAAGACCAGGCTCTGGAACAGCGGAGGGTGGAGAACCTCTTGCTGAATGCCACAACGCAGGTGAGCTGAGAGCTGCAGTTCATGCTGATGTTTGATTCATGTCACAGGAAAGCTCCTTCTTATTCTTTTGTCTCCTGTGGGTGGTGGAACATCATAGGCACTGCAGGTGTCCAGTAATTACAGGGAGCTGGAGAAGAAATATGGAGCGCTCACCTCTATGATGAGCTCTCAGACTCAGTTTATCTCTCGTCTGGAGAAGCAGTGCCAGTGCAGGGATTCCACTCTGGTAGGGAACAAACTGTGGTCTGCATGTTACACTGCTATACTGGGTGTGCACACAGGAACTGAGAGTGGTGTGTTGGTTTTGTGTGGATCTGGACAGGTGACAACTGAGCCACCAAAGAGCCAGTCAAATGTGCATCCTAATTACAGCTCTGAAGCCAACAAAATGACCAGTGACGTTCAAAGGGACCAAAGTGCTCTTCCACCACAGCAGGAAAATACGAGGGGAGTTCATTCCCCCACCACCACTACAGCCAGCACTCCTTTGGACTCTCCTGTCATTAGCATCCCTGTCACAAAGACTCCAGGTACACTGTTGTCAAACATGTCTTTTAGCAAAAGTACTTGATTAGATTCAAACCTGTGCATATACAGTGCCTTGCGAAAGTATTCGGCCCCCTTGAACTTTGTGACCTTTTGCCACATTTCAGGCTTCAAACATAAAGATACAAAACTGTAATTTTTTGTGAAGAATCAACAACAAGTGGGACACAATCATGAAGTGGAACGAAATTTATTGGATATTTCAAACTTTTTTAACAAATAAAAAACTGAATAATTGGGCGTGCAAAATTATTCAGCCCCTTTACTTTCAGTGCAGCAAACTCTCTCCAGAAGTTCAGTGAGGATCTCTGAATGATCCAATGTTGACCTAAATGACTAATGATGATAAATAGAATCCACCTGTGTGTAATCAAGTCTCCGTATAAATGCACCTGCACTGTGATAGTCTCAGAGGTCCGTTTAAAGCGCAGAGAGCATCATGAAGAACAAGGAACACACCAGGCAGGTCCGAGATACTGTTGTGGAGAAGTTTAAAGCCGGATTTGGATACAAAAAGATTTCCCAAGCTTTAAACATCCCAAGGAGCACTGTGCAAGCGATAATATTGAAATGGAAGGAGTATCAGACCACTGCAAATCTACCAAGACCTGGCCGTCCCTCTAAACTTTCAGCTCATACAAGGAGAAGACTGATCAGAGATGCAGCCAAGAGGCCCATGATCACTCTGGATGAACTGCAGAGATCTACAGCTGAGGTGGGAGACTCTGTCCATAGGACAACAATCAGTCGTATACTGCACAAATCTGGCCTTTATGGAAGAGTGGCAAGAAGAAAGCCATTTCTTAAAGATATCCATAAAAAGTGTCGTTTAAAGTTTGCCACAAGCCACCTGGGAGACACACCAAACATGTGGAAGAAGGTGCTCTGGTCAGATGAAACCAAAATCGACCTTTTTGGCAACACTGCAAAACGTTATGTTTGGCGTAAAAGCAACACAGCTCATCACCCTGAACACACCATCCCCACTGTCAAACATGGTGGTGGCAGCATCGTGGTTTGGGCCTGCTTTTCTTCAGCAGGGACCGGGAAGATGGTTAAAATTGATGGGAAGATGGCTGGAGCCAAATACAGGACCATTCTGGAAGGAAACCTGATGGAGTCTGCAAAAGACCTGAGACTGGGACGGAGATTTGTCTTCCCACAAGACAATGATCCAAAACATAAAGCAAAATCTACAATGGAATGGTTCACAAATAAACATATCCAGGTGTTAGAATGGCCAAGTCAAAGTCCAGACCTGAATCCACTCGAGAATCTGTGGAAAGAACTGAAAGCTGCTGTTCACAAACGCTCTCCATCCAATCTCACTGAGCTCGAGCTGTTTTGCAAGGAGGCATGGGCAAAAATTTCAGTCTCTCGATGTGCAAAACTGATAGAGACATACCCCAAGCGACTTACAGCTGTAATCGCAGCAAAAGGTGGCGCTACAAAGTATTAACTTAAGGGGGCTGAATAATTTTGCACGCCCAATTTTTCAGTTTTTTTATTTGTTAAAAAAGTTTGAAATATCCAATAAATTTCGTTCTACTTCATGATTGTGTCCCACTTGTTGTTGATTCTTCACAAAAAATTACAGTTTTATATCTTTATGTTTGAAGCCTGAAATGTGGCAAAAGGTCGCAAAGTTCAAGGGGGCCGAATACTTTCGCAAGGCACTGTAAGTGTGTCAGTCTTCTGTCAGAGTTGCTTAATTACTAGGATAAGCAGCAGAAGCAGATGGAGTCAGTGACCTGCTGGTGGGAGCCCCGGCTCTCTGAGAAGACCTAAACAATGTCACAAACAGCTAACAGCTCTTATCAGAACAGAGAGGGCTTTAACGTGATGAACACACACACATATGAAGCTTTGTTGAAGCTTTAAGTAACACTGCCTCAGTAAACTTGCCAAACTGGAGCTTTTGACATGAGAAAGCAAAGGATTTGAGCAATCCTTCCAACAAGTCAGCAGAACCAAAGTGACTCATTATGTGCATGAGTTAACATTTCTGACAAGGTCTGGGGAAAGACACTGCCACATCTTGTTTGTGAAACAAACACAACTTGGAGTACAGCTTCTTGTCAGGATGGACCATTACTCACTATCACATGGTGTGGGGGATCTTTCTTTATGTTTACATTTCTCTGGGCAGATTCCTACATTCTTTGTGTCACTGTGACATGAAACATTCAACATGCGTCGGGAAAAAATTCTTCACTAATAAAGTGAAGCTGCAGTGTATCAGCTAAATCATTACACAAATTGCTCCCCTTTTTCCAGCCACCAAGGAGTCGGTGTTAAACCATTAGGTGTGACACAAAACAACCTGTCAGAAACCAGTGTAACAAAAGTTTACCATGAAAACCAGACTAAGAAACTGAGAGCTATTGACCATTAATATTATCCACAGTAATTATTCAATACTACACTTTCCACATTACACAATAATATTTCTTAATAATAAATAATTTCACAATGTTATATTGCAACATTCTGTACAGTATTTCAGCATTTTGCCTTGTTATGTCTCTCACCCCCAGAGGTGGAACCTAACTAAGTACTGTACTTAAGTACACATTTTAGGTATCTATACTTGAGTATTTTCATTTTCTGCTTCTTCAGCCTTTGACTTCACTACATTCCAGAGAAAAATATAGTACTTTGTATTCATTTATTTGATACCTTTTCTGAATGAGATTAATAAAACAAAACACTGTATAATCTTAAGACTTTACAGTGTAAAGTCACAAACTACCCAGTAGTATGCAAAATACTTCAGATTATAAGCACATAAGGTAAACATTAGTTCTACCATTACTAGCAGCGGCATTAAATGTGATGTACACAATAATTCATCAATAATTATAATCCCATAATATGATAGATATTAATGTAAACTGTGCCATTCTACAAAATAAATACATTTATTTTTGGTACTTTATATATATTTTTATGATAATGCTTTTGTACTTTTGCTTAAGTAACATTTTGAATGCAGGACTTTTACTTGTAACAGAGTATTTTTATACTGTGGTATTGCTTCTTTTAAGTAAGTAAAAAGTTTGAGTACTTCTTCCACCACTGTTCACACCCTCGCTTGGCTGAATATTGTCTCCTGACCTAGGCCCGTGGCGGGACTGTCAGCATGTGCTGGAATCAGGCGAGACCACCAGCGGGATTTACCTGCTTCGCCCTCAGAGTGACAACCGCCTCCTGCAGGCTTGGTGTGAGCAGAGTCAGGCTCAGGGAGGGTGGACGGTCATTCAGAGAAGACAGGACGGGTCGGTCAACTTCTTTAGGACTTGGGAGCAGTATAAGGTGGTTTCATGCTCATTTACATTGCACTAAACACAACATACTGTCATTAGTTTTGCATGTATTTGGTTAAACTGACATTTTGACCTGATTAGGTGACAAGTTGAGGCATTACAAACACAATAACATGCAGAGAGTGAATGTGTTTACAATTTTTCATGACAATTCATTTAATAGTTGATGAGGCATTTCCCTTAAATACACAAATGTAAACCTAGAGGAAGAGTCTGAGGATCAGTAAAGTAGCATTCATCATCTGATAACCATGAGTGTCTGTAGAAAAGTTTGTGCCAGTCCATCCAAAAGATGTTGACGGTGAAAACTCTGAACTGCTCGTAGTGCTAGAGGAAAACAGGGGATCACCAAAATTTGGCAAAATCCCTCGTGTCTGTAGAAAGTAGTTAAACTAGTGTGTTTGTGTGTTACAGCAAGGCTTTGGGAACCTAGATGGAGAGTACTGGCTTGGCTTGGAGCATCTCTACTGGCTGACTAAACAGGCTCGGTATAAGCTACGAGTGGCTCTGGAGGACTGGCAGGGCCGACAGGTGTTTGCTGACTATGACAGATTCCACCTGGAACCAGAGAGTGACTGGTACCGGCTGCGTTTAGGACAATACCAGGGCAATGCAGGAGACTCCCTGTCATGGCACAACAACAAGGCATTCACCACTCTGGACAGAGACAAGGACAGCTATAACGGTTTGCTCTCCCCTTGGCCCTGTTTGCTAGCTCTCTGTTGGCATGCTGTTAATAACTTTCTCTGTCCTTTGGTTGTGTTATCAGGGAACTGCGCACATTACCAGAAGGGAGGCTGGTGGTACCACATGTGTGCCCACTCAAATCTGAATGGTGTGTGGTATCGGGGTGGACACTATCGCAGCCGCTATCAGGACGGAGTCTACTGGGCAGAGTTCCATGGGGGGTCGTACTCTCTCAAAAGAGTGGCCATGATGATCAAACCCACATAATGGACATGTGAGAAGGAAAGACGATGCATACAGTGTGATTCTATGTATGTGTAGAGGGAATAAAAAAATGTTAAAGTGTTTGTTTAAAAATATTGTCTACATGTTTACTAGGGGCCATTCAGTGAGGTGCAAACTGTGGACTATGAATCAGTGCATATGACTAACATGTACTGCACCTACTGAGCTGACATGTCTGTTCTCTGTGTTGCAATTTGATGTTTTTTAATTTGCACGGTGGCACAGTGGTTAGCGCCGTTGCCTCACAGCGAGAAGGTTCTGGGTTCGGGCCCCACCCGGGACCTTTCTGTGTGGAGTTTGCATGTTCTCCCCGTGCTTGCGTGGGTTCTCTCTGGGTACTCCGGCTTCCTCCCACAGTCCAAAGACATGCAGCTTAGGTTGATTGGTGTCTCTAAATTGCCCATAGGAGTGCGTGTGTTTGGTTGTTCGTCTATGTGTTAGCCCTGCGATGGATTGGCGACCTGTCCAGGGTGTACCCTGCCTTCGCCCAATTGGCTCCGGTGACCCCGTTCAGGGACTAAGTGGTAGAAAAAAATGAATAATTTGCAATGTACTTTTCAATAAAATTATGCCAAAATCTTTCCTGTATGAAGGTATTTACAAACATATGTGAAAAGATTCAGTGAATATTGTCTACACTTGCTCTACTAAGACCTGTGGTTTTGGTGTCATATTTCCGTTTTACAGTCAGCTTCCTGTTTATTGGGGCGTTGAATTTCCACCTTGTAGACTGACAGTTTCCCTCTCCTTGGGTGTTGTAACTGTCAGAAGCTGGTCATCAGCGTCAGGGTCAGGATAGATCTAATCCAGGTCCTGAAACTGGACATCCTCTAGAAACACACCTTATCTGTCCTATGCTGATCTAACATCATGTCTCTGAGGATGTTGGGCCTTCTCATTCTTGTGTTCTTACTGCATGGTGAGTGATAACAATGCTCTATATCTGTATGTGGGTCTTAAATATTATACTTGGGGTGGTTGTGGCTCAGGAGGAAGAATGAGTTGTGTCCTCACTGGAAGGCTGGTGGTTTGATTCCGGGCTTTTCCAGTGATTGGAAAAATTGTGTGAAAGTGCTTTGAGTGTGGTGCTATGCAAGTATAAGGCCATTTATTCTATGTTATGCTGTGACTAGATATAAAATGCTGTAGTTTCATGATTTTTTAGTTGCAGTAGCTGCACATGTTACTGGTGATGGCACTGTACAGTATAATAATATTTAATAGAGTACCTTTCTTTTGGTGAGAATCTGTTAGTGATCATCTAAAGGATGACAAAAGTGAATATTGCCTTCACAACGCCTTTCACCTTATAACAGAATAAAAAACACTTCCACTGCACTCTGACAGTTGACTGGTATAAGCCACGCTAGCTGCATAGAGCATGTGTAGTAGATGGACTTTTTTGTTAAAAATAAATACTATGTAGTACTAGAACTGAATTATATATGCTGCTGTCAGTATTTAAACATTTGTCCAACTTTCTGTCTGAATAAGCGGCAGAGCTGCATTTGTCTTTCTCCCCCCTGCCCCTCGCTTTTCGGAGTGTTTGTGTTAATAATTGAACCATTTTGGTAAGGGTTTGTAAAAAAATATTTCTTACACGTGTTTAAAGTTTTAGCTTGATCATTGTATATGTAGTAACTTAAGGGAGCACTAACATGAAACTCCAACTCAGTCCACTCGGCTCCCTGCTCTGCTATGATTCGACACTCTGCCAGTTCTGTCCAGCTCTTCAGATATTTGTCATTATGAAAATGCAATAAGACTTACCGATCAAGCAGAAATCGTTCCAAACCTCTGACTGGTTAAAGAGGTCAATCCCACTCAAAACCTTCTAGAAGCTGATGTCTCTGCCTGTGCTGTTCAATGAGTCTGGGTCACAGGAGGCTTCGACAGCAGCTTTCCACACTGAGACGAGTTTTGGAGTATATTTCTACAACAAAAATGTTTGAAAAAAGTTACATAATGTAGTTTTAAACATGGTGATCCTTAATTTGAAATGTTTCAAATTACCATTTTTGTTTGAATTCAGCTTTACACATTTCCAATGTATGAGACATGCATTAGTGACCTGAACCACCAGAGGGCAGCAAAGTCTAGTTTTGAAGTCTAATAAGAACATTTCTGTTTTGTCTGTCAACAGATGTGGTCAGTTTTTGCACTGATAACCCACTCGTCCTGGACCCTCCTAAGGTTATAAGACAATATGGAGAGGAGGCCATAGTAAACTGCACCAGCACAGATATAATACCTGCTGAGATGTATTGGACAAATGAAATGAATGAAAAAGTCGCTGAAGTGGAAGAGTATTTACATTATGTGTTGTGGAAAGTGTCATTATCAGACTGGAATGTAAAGGCCAGGTGCAATATAAGTCTGAATGAGCATGATAAATGCAGCAAAGACCTTGAAATCACCATTTACAGTAAGTGTAACTTTCTATCAATATTATGCAGCAAAAACAAACAAACAAAAACCTTACATATAATTTTGTCTTGATAGAGAATCCAGACACTGTGACAGTGTCTGCAGTGACTCATGGTCCAGTGATGGAGGGTGAAACGTATAAGTTGCGGTGTGACATCATCAATGTCGCTCCTGTTCAGAACCTCACTGTGAGGTGGTACAAAGACCATCAAATCATCAAGACTGATTTTTTCACCAACAAAACCAAAACACCAGTCAATGAGTCCTCTACCCTGACAGTCAACATCAGCAAAAGAGAAAATGGAGTTCAGTTTAAATGTGAGGCTCTGATGGACATTGGACCGCCAACTCCTGTAACGTCTAACACACACAGTGTTTCTGTGCACTGTGAGTAAACATTCTGCTGTTTACAGATAAACACAACCTATTTTCAATTTTTAATATTCAACCAATTCAACAAACAATATCTGAGTGATTAAAAACACTACATCTGCTTCTTCAGATGCTCCTGAGCTCAACAACCAAACTGCTGACCTCTATGTGAGAGAAGGTAATGATGTTCCCCTGACCTGTGAAGCTGAGGGCGAACCTTCTCCTTCCTTTTACTGGACCTGTGATGGCATGACTATGTCAGAGAGCACAAACAGTCTGATTATTCCTCAAGTAAACACCAGTGCAACCTACACCTGCACTGCTACCAACTATCTGGGAAACATAACTAAACAAATCCACATTCATGTGATAAGGAACACCATGACATCACCTGCTACAACCATGACATCACTGGTGGCATCAAAACCAAAAAGTACACATCAATACATCATGAATGTTTATCAACTTTTAGGTTACTGTCGATGACCTATCTTTGGTGTACCAACATAAACAATTACTGATATTGTTTACTTTTGAATGGCAGGTTGCCTTATAACACTGATGCCTCCTAAACTTGTGGTGAGATTTGGAGACCAAGTTTCAGTTAACTGCACCACATCAGCCACAAATATTTCTGAAATGGGCTGGGAGGCTTCAGTTGGAGCCACAGGAATGAAAAATTCTTCTTGGGTCACCTGGATGGTTGAAAAACTTATCTACTGGACTGTACAACCTATGTGTTTTGTTAATCTGGAGAATGGTGTCCAGTGTTTCGAGAGCCCAGCTATCACTGTTTATAGTGAGTATAAGTCATCAAAATGTGCCATACATTATCTTCAGTTTTCATCTCGAAGGAATTCTCCTATAAAAAGCTTGACATAGTGACATAAATGATGTCTATTACTTACAGAAAGTCTTTATAACACATTAAGAGTGCCACTTTAAAAGAAAAGTAAATATAGCAGATATGATTATGTTCAATACCCTGGAATACCTCAAACACATCTGTTGGCATTTTTACAGTATGTGGAGATGAAATGGGCTCAGGTACAAAACAACAACAAGTTTATTAATGCTAGTACATCTGTGTATGCAAACTGTTCTCATAAAATTGTTGTAACAGTGTTAAAGATATCATTACTTCATTACTTTCTTACCATTCTGCTTCATCTACAGAGAATCCAGACACTGTGACAGTCTCTGCAGTGACTCATGGTCCAGTGATGGAGGGTGAAACGTATAAGTTGCGGTGTGACATCATCAATGTCGCTCCTGTTCAGAACCTCACTGTGAGGTGGTACAAAGACCATCAAATCATCAAGACTGATTTTTTCACCAACAAAACCAAAACACCAGTCAATGAGTCCTCTACCCTGACAGTCAACATCAGCAGAAGAGAAAATGGAGTTCAGTTTAAATGTGAGGCTCTGATGGACTTTGGACCACCAACTCCTGTAACGTCTAACACACACAGTGTTTCTGTGCACTGTGAGTAAACATTCTGCTGTTTACAGATAAACACAACCTATTTTCAATTTTTAATATTCAACCAATTCAACAAACAATATCTGAGTGATTAAAAACACTACATCTGCTTCTTCAGATGCTCCTGAGCTCAACAACCAAACTGCTGACCTCTATGTGAGAGAAGGTAATGATGTTCCCCTGACCTGTGAAGCTGAGGGCAAACCTTCTCCTTCCTTTTACTGGACCTGTGATGGCATGACTATGTCAGAGAGCACAAACAGTCTGATTATTCCTCAAGTAAACACCAGTGCAACCTACACCTGCACTGCTACCAACTATCTGGGAAACATAACTAAACAAATCCACATTCACATGATAAAGAACCTAGTACCAAAAGGACCAGAGCCGGTCCCTACTACAACCTCAGCACCTTACACTGCTGATGCGCACGGTGAGTGTTCCTCTCGTCTGTTTTATCTTCTTGCCACTCCCAATCCCAGGCTAACATCAGTTTTACATTAATGTACACAGATGTATGTTTGTAGATTAGATCTGAGTCTAAACAGTGAAGTGGTAACTTAAGTTGATGCTGCAATAAAAAAAACAACAACAATGGTGTTAAAAAGTGAGAAGAACACCTTCAACTTTTGCTGTTTCATCTTGTTTGTCTTATAGGTGAACCCAATAAAACCGTCTCAGCTGTTCCTTGGTGGCTAATCCTGCTGTCCATCATTTGTATCCTCCTCGCCATCCTTGTGGTCATTGTGACCATTGCCTACAAAAACAGTAAAAAGCGTGGACAATATTCTTTTATCAATAACAATATCCCTTTGAGTAAGTTTGAAGATGCAAAAGCTTAGCTCAGTTTATTACTTGCTGAATATGTAAGATTAATTCAGCCTGGGGATTAAAAACACAGTCATATATGTCATTTATCATGCATGTCCTGTAAATTTTGTTAGTTCATTTAGGAATTTGGTATAGTAATGGTCTATGTTTGCACCAGAATAGACTGTCTTTTGTACAAGCCTGTTATGGGGCTGAGGTACTAATTAGCACCACAGATTTTCCAAATATATTTTAACATTGCCTGATTGATCTTTAATAAAGTTACCTTGTTACCTGTGTTAACGAGTTCTACTTGGAATCTCTTCATTTCATTTTACCTTTCCGTAAAAGCAAATCCATTTAACGATTATACATTTGTCATTTTTATGGTTTCACATTGTAGCCTTGATTATTTTCAGGGCTTTAATTTGCATTCTAATCTTACAATGTTGGGTGTGGGAAAAAGAAATCATTTTGAAAAGTGAAACAGAATGAGTGCTGTACATGCATCTAAATTTCAGACAAAAATGAGGATTATTATGGATTATTTGTATCAGAAACGGGGTTCAGGTCTGATTTACGAGCCATCGTGGCATGAATGACGTTTCCACTGTGTGAACTGGCCAATGTGCCAGCGTCACAGCATCAGCTGATTCATGTTGGAAGCTTTAATGTCCTACCAGCCAACACAGAGCAGCAGCTTGTCCAGGGAGACTTGGTGACGTTAGATTAACACGCTTGGTTTCAAACTGTCAGGATGTGGCCAGTATCGTGCATGGTTCAGCGCACTTCCCCTTTAAGGTTTAGGATTTGGGAGTGACGCGGATATGAGGACTAGTTGAGCTCTTTCTTTTGCTACGAAACATATTTGGACGAACTAGATTGACGGCTGTCAGCATCAGATGATCAGATAATTATGATTCCTGTTTACATTGTTTGTTGAATGAACCAAAGCCGGAGTTCTTTGTGTTTACGACTGATTTATCACCTCGGAATACTAACTACTTGGCAGGGCTGTCCTCGGAGCCGCTGGGATAACTTTGGAGAAGTTCTTTGTATTCGGGACAGACAGCTTGGACAACAAGCTGAACATGGACTGGGGCACAGAGCTTTGGGTGAGTCCATATCTGCCATGCTTCAACATTGTCTCTATGGCAATAGTGTCATTTCTTAGACAGTACTTGCTCTATAAATCATATTAGTGTGGAGTAATAATCTGCAAAAGCGGTGAAACGTTGGCTTGCTTGTTTTTGCAAAACGGTGCGTTCATGAACACGGTTCCATTTTCGGACAGTTGTCTTAGTTCAAACAAAGACTGGTTTAGCAGAAGCCCATTTGTCAGTATCTTATGGAAGATGAAGCACAGTTTACTGTTAGTTAGACAGTACTTGCTCTAGTTAGTTAGTTAGTTCGTCAGTTTTTAGTCCGTTATTTACAGGAAAGATGTAAGTGGGAAATGCAGCCTATTGTGCACGATGCAAACACCTTTAAATTGTATTGTAAACAAATTGGTCAGTTTCTCTCTTTGTTTACTTAATTTCAGGAATGAACCGCCAGCTGCTAGTCATATTTATTCCTAGGAGTACAACCTGAAAGTCCACTTTGTTAAGGCCTATCTATGGATTTTTTTGCCTGGCTAACAATGGTGTCACATTTTGCATATACAAAGTATGCTGGTGCGTGTCGTACCTAGTGGGACGTTTCACTGTTTACACCTTGGCACACCTTGCTCCCATAGTGATGAAATGAGACGCTGTCATTTGCCTTGACAACAAGCTGATGAAGTACTTTTTGCTTCCACCACAGTGGCTTGATCATTTGTTCACCACTCAGTCCGCACATTTCTAGAGAGGAAGATTTTCCACTGAGATATGAAGCAGCCATTTGTTGGACTGATTGCTTGCATACATTGATAGCTAAGGATTTATTATATTTTCTTTTCACATTGGGTAAAGTTGACCTGTACCTTCAGTACCAACACAAGTTGTTTATTAGTTCAAATCCTAGTGCTACAGTCTCTAACTAGTAATGATAAACTACTTCCATGTAACACAGCGTCCTGCCACAGTGCCAGTCCACTGAACCGTGGAGGTTTACTGCACACATACAAACACTCACATATGCATATTTTCAGGGAACCAGAATATGTAAAATGGAGCACTGCAAAGAGGTTGTGACCTCAATACAGAGTCCCCCCCCCCTTAGGCCTCTTACTGTCCCTTTTTCATTGCATGTGTTGGTGCAACAACCTAATTAGTTTTGCCCTACTTCGACTGGAGTCAGAGAAACATCCGCATCCTAGTATTAATCAGTGGCTCTTGTTCTTTATTGGGCTGTTTTCTGTTTAACTCATGAAATTGTTCCACTGGTTTTAAAGAATCTCTTCACTCAAAAGCCAGTATTCTGACCTCAGTTAATGTGAAATACAAATGATTTATTCAGAGTTGAAAACATTACACAAAGCCCTGCAGCCATAATTGGTTCTCTTAGTGTTTGGCTGGAGAGTCATGTCTTGGGCCAGGATCAGTGCGGTGACATCTATCCCCTGACTCTCATTAATCCAAAGGCTATTTTAAGGCCCAAGTTTGTATGACATCTGATCAGTGTCTACGTAGGCATTAGCTGTGATAGTGAGCGTTACCAGGCCCTTCTTGAGAACTACTGCGCCAGGTCTGGCTGGGCCAGGCCTCTAAAGACAGGATGACTCAGGACTGAAACATCCACCCAAGCCTTGTAGGTCAGTGACTTTCAGGGTGACTGCTTTAGAAGTTATGTGGCATTTGCTTGATGCCAGTTTTCTCTGTGGTGGAAGTACTGGAAGATTAAATATACAGGACTGGAAGATTGGATGCTTGCTGGGTTGAGACGAGACATTTGAAGCCATCAAAAACTGTGAAATGAGTGTAGGAGAAAAAAAATGCTACTGATGCTACCAAATGTTCCAAAGGAATGTGTTACAATAAGTAAAAATAGTTCAAGGTATGTGAAATAGAGGAATGGAGGGCAGAAGTCAGAATGAAATTAAAAAAAAAGGAACATGGAAAGTTGTCAGGAGCAATTTCATTTATGATTTATGAACTTGATTTCAGTACAGACCCACTCTATGGGGACCTATAAAATATAATTTTGGCTCTGGCTTTAAATGGTGAAAAATTGCAGCAGTCCTTCAGCCAGTGCTGTTTGATGAGACACTGAATATGTCCCTTCAAGATGTTCTGAATGATTTTAAGCACAACAAATTTATTAAGATTATCAGATGCCACTATTTGTACTCTTTGAGCTCATAGTGAGAGGACATCCAGTGGTTATTCTTTTCCAGCAATGCAGCATCCAAAACTATATTGCATCTTATATTAATTATGTGCATATGTATCTATATCTCATATTTTTAAAGTGTGTGGATTGTCAGATTACTGGAGGACAGCAAACCACGGAGCCTTTTAATGATGAAGTGATCACTTGTCCAGTGTATCTTACCTGATATGTGATGAACATTAAAATAATCATATAAGCACTGTGCAGCTGTGTTGTTCACTCATTAGGTCCAGGTGTATGTGCAGTCCAGTACAGCTGCCCTACAATAACATTTACTGTGTTGTTCACTCATTAGGTCCAGGTTGTATGTGCAGTCCAGTACAGTGGCCCTACAATAACATTTATGTTTATGAAGTTCATAATGTTTCACTTTGTGGTGAATTTGTCAGAAGGTTAGCATTTTGATTATATGTTGATTATTAAGGTCATAGATAAAGGTGGTGTTGTACTTGACTGCATTATACTCAGCGATGTACCTAATATCATGATAATAAATGGGGAGGATAAAAAAAAATGGTTGTGTAAATAATACTGGAATGGGACTCGATATTGGCAGATACATTAGGATTATGTCAACAGGATACTGGTTTGGCCCCATTGATAAACCTACACACAGGCTAATTTGTAGCTGACCTTTGTTTGCACACCGCCACAGGCTGCTCAGCAGTCTAGTCACTGAATATGCAGATGAGACACTTGTCTGACAAATTGCCTAAGAGCTGAGGGAAGCACTAGTGAGACCTGGCACTACCCCAGGCCTTGACCGACAGCCGCTGTACAGTATGTTAAAGGCTGTACGTCTTTCAGTTAGTCATTCTTACTAACTCCTTACCAGTTCAGTTGCATTTTGATTCCCGCTGACTTTGGTATAGGGTTATTATTGGTTTACTTGGTAAAACAAATTAGTTTTCGGGTTAAAGTGACACACAGATTTTACCCAGTTATGAATCTAGTGTGTTTTATGGCCAGTAAAGGTTTTCTGTCCTGCCAGTAAAGTGGGGTCGATTGAATTTAAGTCATTCACTTTTACTTTTAAGGTGAATACATTTCAGGACAGTTGTTCTCCACATTATATTTTATTTATTTGTTTATATTTTTGACATGAATAACATAATCTGCCCTGCCTCTCACCCAGTGAAATTGGCTCCAGCCTCCCCGCAGCCCTATTCCGGAATAAACGGTATAGATATAGCAGTGTTGTGTTCACAGCTTGTTTCTGCTGCCCCCAAGTAACCAAAAATACATTATTGTACTGATGGATTTACTGGCCTCTGCTTTAACAGTGTTCTGTAATTCTGCTAAATGCAGTTTCATTCTTTTGGCTTTTGTCTCTTTATTTCTTACCTCTTGGGCTGGAAGAGTACAGAAGAACATGGCCCAACTTGTCAGGAATCCCTCTTTCAAATAGTCCCTGATCTCAATACTTAAGTCAGCAGCAAAGAAATCTTGCGAGAATTGTTCAGAGTGTAGATTGAGTGAGGGAAGATTGGCTGAGATATCATGTCTCACTTTTAGCAGGCTTGTCTGAGCTTGAAGGTCTTATAAAGTGCTCTACCTCCTTTATACTGTACAATATAAAAAGAAAAATCCACAAATTTGATTGTACTCTGCCAGAGGGCTAGGAATTTGAAACTAGACATGAACTAGGTTAAAAAGCTACACTAATAAGGGCTCTATAAAGCTTATTTGATGTAATTCATAGTTTGTAACAATGTTCTCTGGACTCATTCCACACAGTACAGAAGAATCAGTAAGAGAAGACGACCTCCTTTTTTCCTGCCTGAGAGTTATGACTCTAATGTGACCCTGTGTCCTTTGATTGTCCTCTCTCTCAAGCAGCACGGGTGCCCCATGACTTAAAACAAGCTGGAAGGTTAGAGACTATCGCCAGGATCTTGTGCACATGTGGAGAGCATTTGTGGAATCCGCCATGCAGGAGCAAAACGTGATGTTTATTACCTCGATAGTTTATTGCCATTCATTCAAGATTCTTGCAGATGACCCCAAACTCAACCAGAGAAACAATCCGGCTATTTCCCAGATGTTAACACATGTTCCATATCCTGCAGTATGTTGGCTTAATATATTGTCCTTATTTGTCTTGCATGCTCCTTTCTCCAGGACCAATATGACATCATTGAAAAGCACACACAGTCTGGCCTGGAGCTAGTGGAAAAGTATGTGAAATTTGTGAAGGAGAGGACAGAGATTGAGCAAAACTATGCCAAACAACTGAGGTAGGCCTCCCTTTTGTCATTGCTCTTTTTGTGCTATCTGCCTCAAGTGCTTCTGTGTGAGTGTGTTGCTCACAGCAGCTCGTGTCAGTGTGTGTTTGCATGGGTGCATGGTAAAAAGGCTAGTTATGAAATGTTTGTGGAGTCTTATGACCACTTGGGAACAGAATGAAACTTGTCTATGAAACACTGGCCTCATTCTCCGGTTGCAGTGTGCACGTTCTCATGCTCTTTCTTTCTTCATCCACGGTGCTCCCTCTCCCAGTTGTTTCCCAGTCCGCAGGCCCACAATCCGTTGTGGCGCTGAGTTTTGCTGTAGAAGAGAGGAAGTGGAAGCAGACTGGCACATGATAGACAGGATGTGGTCAGAGGGAGACTGCAAGAAGGAAGAACAGCTATTTTAATGTGTTCATAGGGGACTTTTGTTCTTAGTTCTACTGTATAAAACAGCCAAGTGAGCTTTTTAAAACCATTTCTCAGTGATAATTTGTTGATAAGTATTTGTCTACAGACTGTTTGATACACTATCACTGTCCACAGGAATCTTTCAAAGAAACATAACCTAAAGCGAAGCAACAAAGATGAACCAGAGTGCAGGTGAGGCATTATGGGTTTTTGTCCAAAGTCTTTCACAAAAAAGATTCATGATTGGAACTATTTGAGTTTCAGCTCATTGTTTAGCTGCCAGACTTGCAGCTTTACTATTTAGTTTCACTCTCACAGCTCTTATAGTATAATTTTTAACCAAAGTAGGCACCTGTTTTCAGACAAGAAAAACCCTAAAAACCCATGGTACAGTACCTACTCAGCACCAAACAGCAGACACACACAGCTAGTGCCTAAAAGAGAGAGACATAAACACAACTCCTAATAATGAATGATGCTGCTGTGTAACTCTGGCACTCTACATTATTGTAGTTTTAAGCTGCAAAGCAATGTCAACTAAAGCTGTGCTTACTGAGCCCATTTGAATTGATGCCTTTATAGCTTATTAAGCATTCACTGAGGGAACTAACAAAGGAGAACTCAGAAATTCACTAATAAACCATTTCAAACTGATAGGAATCAGCGTGTTATTAGTGTCACATACACTGTAGTGTGGTGTTGCTGTTTAATCCATTTAAATGCCCCTAAAAGGAAACAGGACTAAGGAAGTCTTGAGCTTCTTATCACAACTTGGTTCAGCGTTCACTGCTCTTTGAGCCGGTGTGTTTATCATCTTATCAGTGTCCCCATCACTTTCTTCTTATTTCTCCACCCTTTCCTTTCTCCTCGTCTTAAATGGTAGGTTGTCCAGCTACCAATCTTTTTTGGACATCCTGAATGAGATGAATGACTACGCTGGGCAGAGAGAGCTAATTGCTGAGAACATGATGATGAACATTTGCATCGATCTTACCAAGTACCTGCAAGAGCTGAAGCAGGAGCGAAAGACGGTGAGACTGATACAGAGACGACCAGGAGTGCACTGGGTTAAAATCCATCTGTGAACCAATCGGTGTACCAAAAATGAATTTAACTTAGCATGTTTTTTACTACGTTGTCATGGGGTTTTGGACCCTTTTTTGGCTTTATTTCACTAGTTTCATGTATGAATGGCATAAACAGAAACCTGAGGTTTTGCAGTATATACAGTACACTGGTACAGCACTATGCTCATGCCAGATGAATTTTGTAATTTTAAATATACAGCACACACTGCTGAGGAGTGTAAAGGGCCGGAGGAGTAAAGAGGGATGATTTAAAGGAGGAATGGAGCTATAGCGATCTCACTGCTGTGGCAGGAAGGAAGCCTTACTTAGTGTCTCCTGAGGCAGGCACGGACCGAGCAGTGGTGTGCAGTGTCGCTATGAGGAATGCTTTGGCTCTGTCCCATTGGATTGCAGAATACTGCTGCCGTGTGCAGGCTCGTGCTGCAGATGTGACGTTCCAAGCAGACGCACAGATTTTTGGTTTCTTGTTTATGTCATGTGTCTTTATGATGTTGTAGTTTATTCTGTGTCTGCCCCTGCACATGGCTGTCATCTGACCCTCCTCTCACGCTGTCTGTTTTTATGAATATCTGCAGTACCTGATGGAGGCCAAGAAGGCCCAGCAGAGTTTGGAGAGCACCTATAAGCAGCTTGACAATGTAAGCGTAGTCTCAGAATTTTAAAAGCTTGATTATAAATCTTGTTTGTAAATTTCTTCATTATATGTGTATTTATTGTTTTTAATATCTTTGCTGTTTTCAATGTAATTCATTTTATTTTATGATAATAGTCTTTTATTAGTCTGAATCTGATTATTTCATTTTACCTTTGGATTTTATTATGTGGCTGTAAAGTATGTTGATACGAATTTAATAGAGTTCCCAAAATGCATTTCATCAGAAGAGGAATCCAGTATGCTTAATTTACCAAACAGCATTTCCTCTCAAAATAAGTAAGGCTTCTACAGTATATATTTCCTTTTTTCTTTGTGTTCTGCTCATTAGGAAAGGCAGAAGTATTTGTAAAAGAATGGCTCCACATTCAGTGTGGTTGGTCAGGTGGCTCTAATAGCCTAGACTAAAAACAGACGCAGTGGAAAGCGCTTCCCCATTTTGCAGTAGATTGGTGTAATCAATCCAAGACCTACTGTAAGTAGTGATGATTAGAGAACTTACAGAACCTCCCTTTTCTCTTGTAGAAAGACAAAAAACAAAACATCTCCTCATATTTCATTCAGACAGTGACTTCACTTAGCAGGATGAACCTAACGTGGACTTTCATTTCTTTCTGCACACCAGAGTAAAAAGCGCTTTGAGCGGGAGTGGAGAGAAGCAGAGCGTGCAGCGCAGTACGCAGAGAAGACCGATCAAGACATCAATGCCACAAAAGCGGATGTTGAAAAAGTAACAAGGAGGACAATAAATCTACATCGCCAGGAATATTGATTAATTTGATTTTGATTGATTTATTCTTTCTTTCAAGCATGTAAA
>NW_018127985.1:2137872-2176484 GCF_001952655.1 Monopterus albus | reverse complement strand
TAAACTTATCTACTACATCCTCCAATCTATTAACAGGTGTGTCATTATCCATAAAATATTGAGGGTAGTTACTCTTGCTGGGACTATTTCTAATCAATTTATTTAATATATTTCAAGTAAGAATATTTCATGCAATAAAAGTTGAATGATGTGCAGCTGGTTAACCTGTTTGATGTATGTTTGGTTGTAGGCCAAACAGCAGGCTCATATGAGAGCACATGTAGCAGAGGAGTGCAAGAATGACTACGCTGCTCAGCTGCAGAAGTATAACAAGGAGCAGAACCAGTTCTATTTTAATGATATGCCACTCGTTTTCAATGTAAGTTAAATACATATTGCAACATGACAGTATTCCTGCAATGTTTATTTGAGTTGTTAACATATGGTTCTGTGATAGGTCACACTATTGTTAAACTTAATTTTAGTAGTATGGCATTTAGCAAATTAAACAACCGTGTTAACATTTTAAAATAATCATATTTAGTATGTTTTTATTTTAATTGCACAATGTAAAATCTGCAAGTAGCCACTTTAATTTTAATTGCACAATGTAAAATCTGCAGGGAACCACTTTGTTGATTTTTACAAAAGCCAAAGTTTTGGCTTTGAACATTTCATCAGAACACTGACTAGTATATTTTAGAATCCTAAATAATTAAACTTGTTCAGATACACTGTGTTGTTGGATTTTGCCACAGATGAGGTCCTGTAATAGAAATATCATATTGTGAACTTGGTATAGACATACACATTGGATTATGGATTATGCATTGTCTCAACCCTAATAACGGCATTGATTGAGCAAACGTCGTGTGTTCACTAGAAATTGCAGGATCTGGATGAGAGACGAATAAGGAAGTTGGCACAGGGCTACATCTTGTTCTCAGACACAGAGAAGCATGTGATGCCTATCATTGGCAAGTGCCTTGAAGGAATTACTAAAGCTGGCACTAATGTTAATGAGAAAAATGTGAGTTGGTCTCAGAAATGCTAAATAGATATTACTATGCAGCCCATTTCCATACCCTGGTTTGAATCTAACTCTTGATTGCTCTTATTCATAATCACATCTAACAGGACTCCATGGTTGTAATAGAGCAGAACAAGTCGGGCTTTGAGCGTCCTGGAGATGTGGAGTTTGAGGACTTCAGTCAGGGCATCAACCGAACCTCCTCTGACAGCAGCTTGAGTACACCTAAAGGTCCCGCGGACCTTCTAGGGAAGAACAAAGGCAAAAACTTTTGGCTTTTCAGCAAAAGGAGTAAGGTAGGACATCTCACACTCGTACAGTATATTTGTCTGATTTAATAACATGTTTTCACACTAACAGATGTTTTTATTTCTTTACACTGTGCAAATTGTGCATATTAGAAAACCGGCAGGTGGGCAGTCAGACAGATTAATTGATGACTCCTTGCTCTGTTAGTGTTTGAGTAACAGAACCAGCAGGCAGAGTGCTCGTGATGGACCTGAGGCAATACACAAACGCATACACCAGCTTCTCATCGCTAAAGCTCAGTATAATAATGCATGAAGCTCTTTCAATATATACATGTACTCACACACATCTCAACCCTTTTAGAAAAGGTCCTTTGCATGACTGCGTTCCTGGCTGTGAGTGAATAAACCTCACCCCCCACCACCCCACCTTCCCTCCCTGGTTTCCAGTAGGTCAGCTGCCAGTCAGCATTCTGCTGTGCTTGTGCTTTCATCAACATGGGGCCCAATCAATGCTGAATTTTCCTCTACAGGCATTCACAGACACACTGCTTCCATTATACTGCCCAGAACCTAGCATTATGTTTCACACCACAATAAAATCTTTGAACCGCCATTGAGATGACACCAGATTTGCCAGGTCAGGAAAAACTTGAGTTGGGTTTAACCAACATTTACGCTAAAACTGTAAACATTTATATTTTTGTATTTGCTCTTGGGTATCTGGATAAAGAGAGCTTCACTACACGGTGGTGAATTGTGGACCTTATCTCAAAAGGAGCATACATGCTGAGGTCCAAAATTAAACTGGTGATATGAAAGGCTGACCACTAACCAGCTAATAGTAGCCTTCTCCAGCCCCAGCACTAAATGATCCCTTCTTCCTTCTCTGCAGTGTTTGCTTGTTCGATGCATCTCTTCTCTCTGCATGTCTTACTGCCTGGGCTCTGCTGTAACCTCTTCCTGTTCAGTGTATGTCTATGGCACACTGCTCTGTGTCATCAGTCGTGCTCTCCCAGTTAGGCCTGCAGCAGTATGAATAGGAAGATGACTGTACTGGCTTGAGTGAGCTTTTGGTTTATGTCTAGCCCCCAGACATTTTCATTCTTTACTGCTCTCCTGTATTTAGCTTCACATAGCTCTTGAGAAAAGTCTCATCTGCCCAGTTGATGTTCCCATAATAATAGTGCTGTACTTCCAATTCTTAGTATTTATACTAGTGACCTTGTAGTAGGGCTGTTTTTATACATTCACTATTGAAGACTAGAAGGTATTGGCCTCCTGTGTAATGTAGCTATAGTGCCCACCCCCATCTTCCCATGTAGATGTACTGCTGACTCAGGGATTGGTTCACTTGCATCCTGTTTTTCAAGTTAACCTCTTTCTAAGAAGTCAGTCCCAAAAAATTCATATATAGAGTTCCACTATGCTAATTAGGCAGGCTGATTTATGAGATGGCACAGATTTTTACTTATCATTTTCCAAGCTGTCCATTATAATTATCATGTGTTTTGTAAAACTGTGTGTGCATGCATTCAGACTTTACATAAAAGAGGTCAAAACGGAACCAGAACGTAACTCAACTAGCTCTTAAATGTAGTAATGTTACAGTTTACAGTATACACTTTGGGTAATACTTTAATCTTCATTTCCAGTTCAAAGTAAGCAGTGTTGTTCTGTTAAATAAGTTATAAAGTTGTGTCTTTGCAGGATCTCTACGTTTCTGCAATAAGGCCAGGGACTAAAACGTCATAGCATGTGATGAATAGAAATAAGAGCAAGACTGTAAAAATTATTTTCTTCAGCCAATATTAGAAATTCAAGTTTAGTTTAGTCTAGTTGGCCCCAGTTCTTCGTCGCTGCTCACTCTACACTTGAACCTGGTGAAAATGTGCCTGCTGGTGTTGGGCTGCTGTGGTACCAGAGTGAAAGCTGTGGGTAGTGCTTGCTTTGTTTTTCTGTTTAGTTTTTTGTTGATAAGAGCCAAAGACAGACATGTTTGTGCTCTCATGCTCTCTGGGCTCAGGTCCTGCTCCAGTGTTGTCTTCCTGGCTTTGTGGTGTGCTTTAAGGTGTTGATGGTGTCTTTTTCTTTTCCTTGTCACCATGTTTGTTTTTGTCTTCTCCTTCTACCCCCCTCCCCACTCTATTCACCTCCCTATGCCTGTATATCTCATGCTTGGGTGCTGGTACTTTGGTCTCGCGCCACCCCAGCTCTCTTCTTCCACACTCCCACCATTCTCCAATCCCCCTGCCCCTTCGCCCACTAATGGACCCCCTTCCCCCAAGTTTGGCCGGGACCCCCTGTCGTATTGTTTGAAGGAGATCAATAAGACAGTCAAACCAAGAATCTCTTCCTTCCGGACACTCAAGAGATCGGTGAGTCACCGGAGGAGGAGCTTTGGGTGCCAAGAGCCCTCCACTCATCAGGGCTCAGACACCATCCTATTCCCTTGCCTCTGTGAGAGTGACTCATTTGCTTAGACTAAAAAGACTATTAATCATTTCAAGATTTAAACATGTGGCATAGTTCTTACTGGTAATAATGGCTCTTCCACACTTTTTAATATTTGTATGTGTTACAAATATGCAGTGAACATGTTTTTGAGGTAGAAAGGACATAATGACATCTTTCTATAGACATACCATTTCTTTTTCTTGTTTCCTCAGAGGTTTACTCCAGAGAGAATCGTGGTAATATGGACAGTAACGCTGGTGTGGGGTTTTCAGTTTTGTGACATAAAAATGGCCACCTCTCCTTTGCAACAGCTTATTTCATTATAATAATTTTCATTCCACTGTTTGGACGAGTGAACACGCAGCATCCAAAAGGCTCGTCTTTGTACTAAAGTTTGTATTGAAGAGGTGGCCACCTGGTGGTGGAGCACGGGAGGAATTCCTGCAAGCACAAGATAAATCTGAGCAATTCATAACCCAATTTTAAGATAGTTTTAATTGTTTCTGCACTTTCTTGTATCACCTTTTCTATCAGTGACATTATTTCTTGATATGAAATTAAGAAAATAACAGTGCGGTGTTATTAGTGGGTGCTCCATTGGATTTGTTGGTCCATGGGTTTTGGGTTCAGCTCTCTGTTGTACACCACTGACTTTACATTAATTTTAAACCTAAGACATGTAAAAGATTTGACCTAATGTTTTGCCAGTTAAACATGAACCTATGAACTTAGCGCACTGGTTTGGTTTCTGGGATGTTTGTTTCTCTTACCACAGTCACTGTCATTGTGAAACTGCTGCCTACATTCAGTGTTAACGCGCCCTTCCTGTGACCTCTTACAGCCTACAGTAACAGAAGACTTCGCCCATCTTCCTCCAGAGCAACGCAGGAAGAGGTTACAGCAGAAATTAGAAGAAATTAGCAAGGAGCTACAAAAGGAAGTAGATCAGAGGTGTGTTTGTTTGTATGTGTGGGTATCCTTCTGTGTATTAATAACCATCTTTGTTAGAACCTCTCTGGCAGGAGGTGGATATAATAATCATGCAGTGCACACATCGTGTGTATAACCCTGTGGTGTCTGTGTGGGTCTTTGAATTGTTTACTCAGCCCTGAACTCTGCAGAGAACAGATTTCTTTTCCCTCTTCCTCCCTTCTACCTCTCTCACTCACTATCTCCTCTCTTCTAGTGAGGCCCTGGGGAAGATGAAAGATGTTTATGAGAAAAATCCTCAAATGGGAGACCCTGCTAGTCTGGCATCCCAAATGAGCCAGACATCCCAGAATATAGAACGGCTCAGAGGAGAGCTCAGCAAGTATGAGGTAATCATGACCTCCATTGTTTATTAATATTATGAGGTTATCATTTACAATTTTATGGCCCCCATTTGTTCATTCTAATGTATTATGAGGTTATAAGGCTCTCAGTAGTTTATTCTAACCTGTTATAAAGTAATTAGGTGTCACTTGTCCATTTAATATATTATGAGAAAACCAGATTCCATGCTGTTCACCATAACGTACACCGATCAGCCATAACATTATGACCACTGATAGGTGAAGTGAATAACACTGATTGTCTTGTTACAACGGAACCTGTCAGTGTCAGGTATATTAGGCAGCAAGTGAACAGTCAGTCCTTGAATTGGGAGAAAAAGCAGAAGCACCATAAGGATCTGAGTAACTTTGACAAGCGCCAAACTGTGGTGGTAGATGACTGGGTCAGAGCTTCTCCCAGACTGCCCACTGTGTACATTGGTCTCTATGAAGAGAAATACTGAGCGGCTATAGTGGTGATGTCACACCTAGAGTGGGGAGGCTGTTGATTTTGTCTAAAACATTATCTCTAACTCTTCCTGACAGTAGAACTATGGAACAGATTCACACTGTGCTGTACAAATTAACATGACTTGGAATGTCTGTCAGTAAACATGTTATTCATGATATTCACCGTTCTGTCTCCTTTTCACTCTCTTCGCTCATGTAGACTTGGCTGGCTGAAGCAGGAGGTCGAGGGGACACAGTGCGCCATAAAGTTCACACATACAACAATAATGGAGCCCATGATATACACAGGTAGCATTCAGTTCTACTAATGGACATTATGTTTGACACAGTGAAGTGTTGTCTGCACTGCACAGGAAACCATATTTTGTTGTTGTTGATTTTCTTTTTTTCTCCAGCCCTGATGGAGCTCACTCAGATGAAAGTACTCCTGATCCCTCTCAAGCCATCTACGCTGAGTTTGATGATGATTTTGAGGACGAGGAACTAACTGCTCCTATTGGGAAATGTACAGCCATGTACAACTTTCCTGGTATGTCAAATGCAGATTCAGCCAACCACCTTACTCCCCATGAGTCCATGTTTTTGTTGAGGGCCACTGCGACTGAAAATTTGTCCTTGACCAAATATTTTCATGGAAGGAGAGCAGTTTTCTCTAAACGTCAACTGCCCCCTGTAAATCAGTACCCTTCCTATGAATTTGACTTGTAAAGTATTGTTTACTACTGTTGTTGTATTAAGGTTAACTAGCTGAAGAATGTGGGTTCCCAATGTACGGGAGTGGTTTTTTTTTTAAGTGCTCACCATTTGTGTGAGCCATATTTGCAGTTTAAGGGGTGCTATTTGGCAGAAACAAATACATGAGGTGTTTAAGTTTTTATCATTTGTTTATGTACATCACAAGATTGCTCTAATCTACACAAGAAGACAAATCTCAGCCATTTATGGATAGAAAATCATGAAGTGAAAGTGTTTTTTTTTTTTTGTCTAGTAGTCTGACTCAGCCAGGCTTGTGTAGTCTTGTATGTATAAATTAGCACAGGGATATTTGCTACCATGGAGTTTATCCTTTCCCTTTTCAGGTGCTAGTGAAGGGACCATCTCTATGCAGGAGGGGGAGGTGCTGGCTGTGGTGGAGGAGGACAAGGGGGATGGGTGGACCCGTGTCCGTAGGAACAACGGAGATGAAGGCTACGTACCTACATCTTATGTCACAATCGCACTCAACAAATGACAGACATACAAGAAACAGGGGAAAAATATACTTTACAACATTGTATGCTGTCGCTTCCATGGGACCAATCATAAAGACGTCACAGCACTCTGGGGGAGACCACTGGCATATCCAGAAGGGGATCCAAATAAGGTGCTATGATTCCTTAGAGAGGTGCCCCATATGGGCAGAGGAATGGTGCTAACGGTATGTTTGTCATGGCTCACATTACATTATTGTAAATCACGGTTACCTAGCCTCCTAAACCACAAGGCTATTTTACTTTTTGATAAAAAGTCACAATCAATTTTTGGTTTTTAGTTATTAAATGTTGTGTGGGTCTTTGGCACCAACATGGTACAAGTGTTTGCCTTGTTCCAACAGCCTAGTGAGGCATTAGCATCTGAATGTGAGAGGAAGAAGAAGAGAAGAAGGAGGGAGATGAGTGCTGCTGTGATCTTTACACTGTGTGTTATTACCAGTAATACTTAGGAGGAATTTACTTCACCTGTTTACCTTTTTCAGTTATAAACTGACCTGCTCTGATCTATGGCAATACACTCTACCGCTGGACCTAGGATATATGACCTGTTGCAGGTCTTATTTGTCTCTAGCGTACTACTTTCTAGCTTTAATAACACTTGCAAAGATATATGGCACTGTCACTTTGCTTATGGTTGGACTTTAGGTTTTAAGTGTACCCAGAGCATGAGTGATGTCGGCGGCAGGATGCTTCACTTTTGGTTTTCTACAGTTTGTGAGACCAAAGGTATGAGCAACTCCCCTGTCATGGTAAATCACATGCACATAACAGTAAAAATGCTTTCATTTTCAGACAATCATTGCCATGTCATTGTTTAAGTTTATTTTCAATCTATAGGGGGATATACAGTAGCTGTTGTTTTCTAACAGTTACAACCTGAAAATTGTACTAAAATAATTTATTACAAATGTGTATGTTCTATAAATATTTTCTAGTGACAGAAGTTGTGCTTTGTATTAGGAACGTTCTCACATTGTTCTTTTTCCCCTTGCAAAGATAGTGGACAGTTTGTAGACATTTAGACTATTGTATTTATGTAATAAATAAAATATATTTTAGCTATCACAACACCACTATTGTCTTATTAGCCTTTTAACCATTCACATAAAAACTGAGAAAACTAGAAGTCTGTAACTATGTTGCTAATAATGTTTTGTCTGGATTGACACCTTTTCGAGTTGATTCACGTGCTTTTTTATGTTGTCATGGAGCCAACAAGAAGCATTGACTGTGCATTTGTCTTTGGTGCCTTTCTGGTTAAAAGCAATGTGTTTTTACCATTTTTGAATGTAAGATATGTTCATTTTAAGACTTAATAAATAAAAATGGTTATGTCATTTCTGGTCTTGGAAAATAAAGATTTCAAACATAACAGGATGTGCTGGTGCTGTAAATTCTCTACAGTTTTTTGATTGATTTAGCAAACTCAAGATCTATATAGGAATTCAGTAGCCTTAGATGCATTTTAAGGGGTCTGTGTTCCCTGGAATAGCTCTGTCCGTACATTTTCTGCTACCCAGGACCCTACTTGTGAACACTCATGAACGCTTAAGAACATGCATCAATTTGAATTAAAACTAGAAATTGGAGAATTTGAATTTTTGGTTTCTCTGGGATGAAAAATTATGTACTATAAAGTAAATGAGGCAATGGGTGGATGGAAGAGTTGAGGTTTGCAGGGTGAAACATGATTTACTCTACTTGCTAATGGGGCTTTGAATTTCATATTCAAAATTCATCCACCAAATCATCTCTCCATCACATATTTCTCCCTAGTTTCATGAAACAACTCAAATTTCCAAATTGCTCATTTAGCTGTGGTGTGTGCAGAAATGACACAAGTTTATTCACTCACAGCCAGAAATGAATTTCAAGGCCTCTGCACCGTGACTTGGACTCAGTTTCAGATGTTGTAAACACTCAGGAAATCACAATATTTTATATCTTATCACAAGGAAATCATTACACCCCACCCTGTCCTGTAGCACTACAGTTTAAATTTTAATTTACACATTCGGTTTAATGGCAAAAATGATCTGCATCCTCGTGTAAAATTTTTGGGGTTTATAGCCCCAATCCATATCCCAAACTTTTCTCCCAGTTTCATACAAATCACAGCTGAATTTCAAATTATCACTATTGAGCCAGGTGTTATGGGCCACCATAAAAATCTAATATTGTATTTTCAAATCTAAACCAGACAGCAATCGGTGCAAACCTCCACCAAGGCAGCTCAGTTTCCCTATAATGCCATAACACCTAGTAGTAATATTCCTATGATAGTTTGACCCTCATAATATGATTCCTTGAGCATTAAACCAGTCCCTAGCATTTGGAATCACAATGATATCATCATTAGTTTGAAACTTATTTAAGAAAAACAGTATACATGAATGATTAATGTCACAATTGGCTAAATAAATGTCCAATGCAGATGAAATAACAATGTGTACTTAAAGTCTTTCATAGACACACAACTCACAGCATTTGGCTGCATATAAGTCCACTTTAGAGTCTGTTTTCCAACGTGCTCCTGCTACACTTAGTAGCTTCACCTGCCTTTAGTGCTCAGCAGTTTTCATAAAAAGTCCTCTTAACATGTGGATGTTGCTTGAAATTCAGTCACTAAAACAAAAACAATCTGCCCATGGACATGTTGCGTGCATCTTAACCATTCAGCTACCAGGGTACTCCTAAAGATTGCATTTTAATTAATCACTGTTTTGGAAATGAGGACTAACATAAATTGCTTTGCAATGATGAATGTCTAGTTTTCTTTTCTTAAGGCTGCCATTGTTTCAAAGGGACAATTGTTGCTCCACAAATGCCTGGACCTTTATTAAATGAAAAGCGGAACATAACACAATTCTTCAAGGGGACACAGAATTCATTGCCTGTGACCATCAACTGATGAGAGTACATGCACCCCATTCTCAGTAGGTGGCAATGTTGCATCATTTCTTGTGCAAATGATGCAACGTTGCTGTCTCCTCTCCCCTCTGAATAATTGTGTTTTCAAAATAGGCCAAGTATTTGCATACCTGATTAAACTGCACTGCCTTGAAAAGCATACAGTTTTAATGACTAATTAAATAAGCCCAAATTGGCATGTGTCCCTTTCATATTCACCTTAGTCACACCATCAGACAAGTGAGGATAAAAACATTGATCTTGAGCTTGGCCGAAAACAAGGTTTAAAGTGAATTATTTGCAGAAATTTAAAATCACTGGAGAAAAACAATGGTGCTCTATTCAGCTAAGGGTGTCTGCATCCAGCAGTGGTGTGCTGACTGGTCAGATGATTGAAAATTGGATCATTATTTGTATGCAAAGCCTTTAGTTTCAAGATGCGTTAAAGGTCAACTTCTCAACCTGTTACTAGATTCAGCCCAAATACTGCATCAGCCTACAGCTGAGGGACAACACTGCATCCTGGCACCTCAGCCAAGCTTGGTGGGACATTAAAGGGGGAATACACACTGGATAGCAGTTATAGTACCTGTCATAGGTTCATACTTTGAACATATTATACCTCCAGCCTTACCCCATTTAGCAGCAATAACATCTGCTGTGCCTTTTGTGAGTCATTAAAGATTTCCCCTTTTGAAGCAACAAACAACAGATATGGCACACTTTCACATTTTGCCATACCTGTTAACAACATTATCTCTCTCTCGCTCTCTAAATAACAGGGATTAGACTGGAACTGCTCCAGTGGTTTGGAACCTACATCTTATAGAAAGATGTGGGAAGATGCTTTGGCAAGAAGGCACAGGAATTGTACCACAGTACAATACAGCATTTACAAGATAACATCTCATATCATTTCCCCACCTCTCACCTGGGCTTAGGCTAATCTGTGTTTTGCTAATCCATTTGACTAGTCCATAAACAAAACAGCTGTTAAGACATTTATTTCACCTTTTTGTTCCAGCAGTAATGGATATACCCCCTGGGCTGTTTTTATGTAAAGTAAAACATTTTCTCTATATAAAAGGTTATATAATCATTGCAGAGTCAAAGGCTGAGTGTAATTTCACCACAGAAATGTGATGCTGGCACAAATGACTCTTCCATAAAAACAAATAGTGGCGGTGCAGTATGTTTCCATGTCTCCAGCCGGCATGTAGCCAAGTTCAGAAAGGTACAGGTCGAGTCAGGGTGGCCACAAGCCTGCCCACCTGAATAAGAGCATTTTTCTCTGGTGTCATTACTATTATAGCCAGTTAAAGTCTGGAACATCTTTGTAATCTTCCTAATACATTGGATGCCAACCAGCAATAAAAACCATGAAGAAGCAGAGAATGTACTTTTTCGCCAGCCCAGAAAGTTCAACCTTCTAGAAGAGCTGCTGATACAGTTTTACAGGGGAAACGTGGAGTCTATTCTCTGCACTTCCTTCACTGTTCGGTTTGGTACATCAACCAAATGACAGGAACATACTCCAGCAGATAAACTCATCAGAGCCAGCCTGCCCTCCATCGGAGACCTCACAGGTCAAGAGGAGGGCAGAGAAGATTTTTGCAGACCCCTCATACCCTAGACACCAACTGTTTAAACTCCTCCTCTCTGGACGATGCTACAGGTCACCATACACCAAAACAACCAGACACAAGGACAGTTTCTTCCCCAAGTACATCATCCTGATATAACAGATAAACAGGCCTCAGTGCAAGACCTTGTAAATATACCATTGTATATATACATACATATATATATCTGGTATATGCACATATGTACTTAGATGTTCTTTCCTAAACGCACATTCCTCCTTCTTGCCTTATGAAGAACATTGTCCGTGCACACTGAGAGCCACTGTACCGGAATCACTAACTCCTCCTGTGTCCAACACACCAAGTTTACACTGATACAGATTCTGATTGACAAGAATAAGAAGAAGAAGAGGAAGAAGAGGAGGAAGAAGATTAAAATTAAGATTAAGATTAAGATTAGTTTTAATTTTAATTTTAATTTTAATTTTAATTTCATCGTAGGCGGAGTTAACCTTAGACAGTTTTGAGAAGATTGTTTGCTAGCTGTTTAGGCCTCATGAAATAGAGGTTTTGGAAAATTGTTTTGTGGTGAGATAATAAACGTGGCAGGTACAAAGTTACACAAATAATACGTCAAAGCAAATCTCGTTTGCAAGAAATTTTATGGAGGAGGAACAAGTCTGAGAAGCAGTCAAAGATTTGACTAGATTAACGTTACACCAAACCACCACAGCGTCGTTTTCTATAGCAAACTGGACTAAAATGCAACCGTCTCTCATTTGAGCAACTTGATGGTACTGTCAGTGGAACCTGAACCAGTGGATTATAGTGAAATCATCTCTATCTCCAATTCTGTTCCAAGCCTTGCCACCTGTAGCTTTGGCAGCGTCTCCCCCACAAACCGTCCACAGTCAGATTAAATTTTCATGGCCGCTTAATGACTGTAGTGGTTGTAAATAATGAATGTGATGTCACCAAAGGCGCACTGAAGTCTTAAGACTGTTGTGCTGTTTGTTTGCCTTTGTGTGTTAATGAAAATGATCTGTTTCCACATAGTTTTCTGTTTGCATGAGGACATGAGCTCATAATAGTGGCCTTATATGGTATTTTTAAGGTTTGACTGGTTTTCATCTTGATGTGTTTATTTAGGTCTATACGTACATCTCGGTTTTCACATTTACCCCGATCTTGATGTGTTTATTTAGGTCTATACATCTCGGTTTTCACATTTACCCCAAGGGCTTATCTCAGCTACACTTGACAAATGACCAAATGCATGTTAGAGAATGGTGTTTTCTTTATTTGTAATAAAACTGACAAAAAATAAATATGTAACTTTCTTGTGTTGTTAGAAGGATAATCATGGAAAATGCAAAGTTTCAAAAATACCTGGTTTTTAAAAAGGTTTTTACAGGACTGCTGAACATTTTCTTTCCGGTTGTTGGAGCACAATGGTTGTTGACGTGCATGTGTTGCCTGTATATCCAGAAATCTCTGTGTTTAGTAGATATTTGTTTTTAATTTTAGCTCGTAGGACACTAATGGCGCTCACCTCACACTTCACTGACCTAATTTCAGGGCTCTTCAGGTTGTTTCTGTCTTTATCTACTAAAGAGCAACAGCCTGAATAATCATTAGCAAGCCTTTTAGGTCAGTTTAATATTATGGTGGTATTAATATAAAAGCTGTGCTGTAAACAGGCGTCTTCTGGTAAGATTTCAGTATCTGTATTCAGTTTCAGTCCCTATAAGAGTGTACTGTGAGTGATGTATCATACCCATTTTACGATGGTGGGTCCTGTTACAAAATAAACAATTATTTCTCTGCCTGCTGCACCACAGGTGATTAAAGATTTAAGAATGTGATCTTCCAGCAGTTGCTGCAGGAAAAATGACAGAGATGGAGGGAAACCTTTAGGCTTTTCAGCAGTGTGTGGTCTAATAGCGTCCAATCTCATTATACCATTAAGCCACTGTAAAAGACAATTTACAAGATTAGTAGGACAAACATGGAATAATTAATATTCTGGTTCCCAGTTTATGTAGTATCTACTCACCTGCTTAGTGTTATGTATAATACAATTTATGAATAAGGAACTAACTCACATCTGCTTTGTAAATTCTTTATTGCGCATTATTAAATAAGAATTCCTCAGATCTAGCACGGCTTCATGCTACACAGCTTGAGGCCAGTTCGGTGTTCTGTCTTCTCGCAGAGGCTTGTTGTCACCACATTGGTGGCATCACTTGCACATGTGAATCCAAGCTCCACCAATCAAAGGTACCACCATCAGATTGTTTTCAACTCCAGTGGAAACTTGGAGACAGTCCTTCTATAAAAAATCTCCCCCTATGTGATTTGTGCCAGCAGGTTATTACAACCAACCTTAAGGTGTTATAGAGCTCTAGTGCTCATAGAGATTATGAGATATATACTGCAACATGGGTCAGAACACTGGACCTTTCCACAGGAGACCAGTGTATGGTTCTGTTTTTGAAATGCGTGTGTGTGTTTTTTCTTATCTATGATCACTCCAACTATGTTTATTACTGTAACCATGATGTCAACGGTTATTTTAATTTTTTTTCTAAACCTAGCCAAGTTGTTTTTTGTGCCTAAACCTAACCAAACAGTGACTGTTCCCTAATCGTCCATATTTTTATGATAGTTTCCTTAACGAAGTAAGGTATGGAACAGTCATATGGAGCGTTTGTTAACATAAGGGTTCTGCTGAAAGGAACCTGTAGGTTGTATTGCAACAATGCCACAGACTCACTAGTCAACCTCATCACTCAGACATAAATCAATAATGTAAGAGGATATATAACGACTAAATAATGATCAATACTGAGTAATACTGAGTCACTGAGGCTACGTAAACCCCAAATTAATCACAATTTCATATTACAGTAGAATCAAAACACATCTGAACAGTAGCTCTGTTTTTAAGCTGTAAATTCACATCAGTGTGCTTCAGGCATCAGTTTCCATCTTGGTTGCTGATATGTTTCACAGGTAAGACAGGCAGATGTGTGAGAAATGCCTTCATTTCACTTTTCCCCTTTATGAAACAAAAAACTACAAGAAGACAAATGGACAAGCACCTATTTTTTGGAAACTGGATGTTGTCAAAAGGCCACAAAGTTTGTTTAGGATTAGACAAGAGTGCCATAAAAAGAGAATCAATAAAGCACCTTTGTGGTCTGAAAGATGCCCCAAATCTAAGTTTTCTTCTTAAGCTTAAAATTGTTGTACTTTATTTTGTTGAACGCTTGCTGAGTGCACCTGACTTGTACCTTGAACGTAATCTTTTTTTTGAATAATAGTTGCCATAAAAATGAGAAAATAAAAGAACTTGTTTTAGGCAGATGTTTGTTTAATTTATCATGTGACAATAGTTGTGTTTATTTATGTTATGTTGATATAGTGTTGTTATATTTTGAATTCACACCCAATTCAGGAATAAATACACTTTTACAAACACTTTTGTAACAAGGTTGAGCTTTTGCACTTGCACAATTTCTATATTCTGAGAACATTTTATTGAAAACAGAAAAACACAATTTCAAATAAGTAAATAGAAGCTTTGTTTTACAAAAACAACACTACATTAAAAGTGTTGCTACATTACAATTCAAAAGTAATTTAATTTAGTCTTTCAGTCAAAAACAAACCTTCACCCATGCTAATTGAAAAGTACAAGAATTGATCTGTGTTAAAGATAAATTCTAAACCAGACCCACATCTTAATTTTGTTGGCAGTATTTTTCAGCAGCACCAAATATCTCAAAACTAGCAACCAGAGAGCCAATACCCAGGGTGAGACTTTAATCCATGATATCATCACCGGGCTACTATTAAGGCTGTGGATAGAGGTTATAATAAAATTGAGAAGATTCATATGCCATAAAATAAGTTTCCTTCTAAATAGGGTCATATGATCACAGCATAGGTCATAGTGATCTATTTAATGAAGACTGTGTAAGTTCTGCTTTAGTTTCAATTAAGATGTCTGACATAACCTTAGGGTTTTTTTCCTGAGTAAAGTCAAACATTTTCTGTAACCTTGTATAAAAAGGTCACATCATTTAGCACTGCAGAGTCAAAGGTTGGGTATAATTTCACTACATAAATGTGAGGCTGAAATAACTGACATGTCAATGAAAGCAAGTGGTGATGGTATAGTATATGGTCGCTGGTGTCTCCAGCAGGTGCAGAGCCAAGGTTAGGCCTGGATAGGCACAGCCCAAGTCCAAATGATGAATGAATGTGCTTTATTTTCTAGCAATGTCTTTACATTAATATCAGTGAGGGCAGAGTTGACCTTTAACAGTTGCTTTGACAAGACTTGGCTGCACATACCGTTTAGTGCCTTGAGGAGCAGAGGTTTGGAAAATATTCTTCTTTAGTTTGAATTCAAATCTTCCCTGACTTGCTGGAAACCAGACATCCTTGGAGTTCATTGATGTTCTTTAAGTTTTCACATAGGAGCATGAAGAATGCAAACGTATTGTCCAAGATACTTTGCTTGAACACATGCGTTATCATCATTAGCTTTAGCTGATATCTTACTATGGGACTTTTCAAGAAGTACTGTTCTTAATTGAGTTAAAGAACACAAAGGGGTCTTCTTGAGTTCATGTATTTGTGAAAACAAGGTTCAGTTTAATAGCTCTTCAGTCAAAAGGCCAGGTACTTAATGAATAAGTGGATAGAGATAATGATTCTGCCCTGGATTGATCCTCTCAAGTAGCAGTGCCTTGAGTCTGTGGTCAGGTGTTATGGCTGTGGTTAGGGTTTGGGTTTCCCAATGCTGGTGAAAAGGTGGAGATTGTATTTAGCATGAGAAGACATTTTGTCTGGTAGGCTTAAGTGAGGGCAAGAGAAGCTAATGAGCTCTCTTCACAGGGAGAAAATGCAGCCTGCCAAGATGTGTTCCCTCCCTCTATATGGCAGAATGTTTGGACTATGATGCTTTTTTGGGCTCAGTGAAACAGACTGCCATATGTACATTCATGACATATCATTTCATCTGTTGTAGCTTGTTGTATTATTTTGGTACTGGATATTTTACCTGTTCTTTCTTTTTAAACAGCAAATTGAAAATGGTGCATAAACCTTGAGAGTCAACCTAACAGGTGAAGAACACAGGGATGATATAAACACGTGCATTTTTGTAAATGTTCATATTTTTGTTATCTCTAAACTGGTGAAATGTGACACTGATGGACAGACAACAAAGACTGTGATAGTGGCTTGCAGTAGTTGTGAATAGAAAAAAGAGCAGCTTAGAGAAGGTAAATCACAGCAAAGATGTGTGGTTTATCTCTGTCTCATCAGCGTGCTTACCGCCAACGGGGATGAATAGGCTTCTTTAAATAGCTCTGATTAATTAGAGGTTTTAACTGGAAGGGTGTTGGTGGCACTCTCTCTTTCTCTCTGTTTTCAACCAGTCATTTAGGGGGGGTGGTGCCCACGTCAAAAGGACACCTGGCGCTGGCTGACTCAACGCCATCAGCGTCTGCTATACCAACATGACAAAAGCCTAATCCACCATTGCATCCTCTTTGTGTAGGCATTGGTGACATGCCGCAGTGTTTCCTGTAGGTGCCTGTACCTTGTCTGTCAAACACTAGCCTTTTCTTCCCTTTTCTCATTTTTATTGCTCTTTCTGCTGTGTTGCATCACCACTTATTTCCTCTATAGTGTGAGTGATTAACTCTCTCTTGAATGACTTATGATGAACTAAAAGAGACGACAATGTGACTGTGTGAGGGGTGGTCTTGTTTGAAACGGGGCTCCAATACACAGCTGTGCATCCTACCCAGGCCCACATTCACTCTGTATCACAGCCCTTATGTCTTTTGGTCATGATTTTAGTCTTGCTGCTTCTGCTCATTATTGATACAAACGAAGAGTAATAATGAACATTAACAAGAATTTGTTTGTAAACTTATAACACACAACATAAATCTCAGTGAGTTTTCATCGAAAGTGGCTGATACCTAGTGTATGACCATGCATAGAAATCCTAGATGCTGTTGTCTGTGGGGACTAAAGAAGAAACTAAAGTAAGGTGTTATTACTTTTTGTTTTAAGTCATTCAGGATATATACTTTTTTTCTGTGATACAATGTTTTTACCATTCTGAAAGTACTTCAGTGTCAGTCCTTGACCTTTCCCACCTTCTGCAACCTGCTCAGGTATGCACAACAACCCCTCGTGATTGATGAGTGGGCAAGGGGGGAAGCGGCCTATCCCCAGGTTACAGTGTGGACTTGGTGATGGATGGTCCCTCAGAGGTCTTAGCAGAGCTGATGGGTCATGGACCACAGAGAGCCAGGGGCTAGGAGTAGGAAGACTTATCAGGGAGGAAGGAGGTGGATGCACACACAGAGGCAGCAGTATGGGGAAGAAAAATGTATCACACAGCCTGTGCATTTTTGTCTGTGAATACAGCTAAACCGCAATTCTCCTTCTCTCTAACCACAGAATTGTCAGGCTTATCGTTTGCACCTCACACAACACAGATTATAGCTGTTTCTTATGCTCAGGTAATTTAATAGTATCTTGGAGCTGAGTCTTCCAGGTGAACCTGTCCCTCATGCTGCCTACAAGTATTCCATCTTTACAAGGATTAGCTGAACATCACCCCTGAAGCCGTGGTTATGCTCAATGCATTGGAAATTGCATGTGCAAACTGTGACATTGGCAGTTTATACTCGCACTTGAGGTGTGCTTTATTCGCTGCAGTATTCTCCTCAACGATAGGTGTCCTACTGAGAAAAACACAACGGACACCGCTGCAATAGGAATAAAAGACATAATCCAGTGTTTCCTATGGATCCAGAGGTTTGACAGTGTCTGCTACTGGAGGACTGGATTTGCAAGTTCTGGAAAATGTGCTGGTTTTTGCTAATTGGACAACAAAATGCTAACATTGCACATTGGAATGAGTCCACCTTGCAACCAGAATAATTCACTACAAAGGTACAAAATTGGAAAGCTAATGTTAGCTTATTAATGATGCTGACATATTTTTCTACTTGACTTATCTGAATCTGTGCTAAATCCTTCTTAATACAGCTTTAACATTTTATAACCTTCACTGGTGGAGATCAGAGGAGAGAAGAAGGGATCCCTGGGCAGCTCAACTCAGGGTTCAAATATATATCTTTAAAATAGCATAGTACAGTGAGACTTGTTCTCTTCTGTGTGCAAAAAAAATCAGGCTACATGTCAGCATGTGATGGTGGCATACTGAAGATGAATACTGCTCAAATGCTGGCAGAGAAGTTGTCTCCCAGTCTCGTACCACTCCATTTTTGTTTTCATTCTCTCCAGGCATCCTCAGATAATTGAAAATAAGGTGCATGACAGCTTGAATGTCAGCATCACCCTAAACAAGGTTTGGTATGGGAGACAGAGTGCCGCTCATGTAATCTGTTGGAGTACCACCATTCTGGGACACACATTTGATCATCCCCCTGCAGTGTATTAACTGAAAATCAATCACACTGATGCTCAAGGAGGGTGGAGGTACTGACAAGAAATAATATAATCTGGGTTTTTTTTTTTATCACAGGAGATGCAGGAGACACTTTGGAGTGCTGGAGGTGATTTGGAGAAAATATCACATCAGGGCATACTGTTGTGTGGACATATTGTAGACAGCTCGTATTAGGCTTGACGTGAGATGGACTTCTTTCATAAACAAGTAGCGAATACTTTTGCATTAGCCTTATGCACATAAAACAGAAATGATCATCAACTCTTCTCTCAGTGCAGCAAGTATGGTAATGAGTCTCTCAAGAAACATTGCAATGCTTTTTTCCTCCCTAGGCTATCGAAGAGATTCATTACTATATCTCTGCACAACAGCAAACCTGGCCGGCTTCTATGGAGCCGTAACGGCTGTGAACAGTGACTTCCATTTTGATCATCCTACAGTATGGTGGCAGTGAGAGCTCAGTGCTGTGCAACTGAAAGAAATATGCAAATAAACAAAAACAGGTGATTTACCAAGACATCTTCACTGTTTGACAACACACAGGTAGCATTACTAAAAAAAAAAAGATGCTGCAACAAGAGAAAACAATCAAATCCAAAAAACAACAACAGTAAAATAGGCTGCCAGCTTAACAGCAAGATTGTCATCTGTGCTATTTGAAGCATTTCTACATTTGGTTGTGTTTTCTCACTTTGTAGCATTTTTCTAAATTTTGCACCTATATTGTAAAATTGATGAAAATAGTTTTGTAATTTGTTTGTGCTTTCTTAAGTTACAGTGCACTGAGCTCTCAAGACCACCGTACCATCCTCTGTTTTCTATTCAAATATGAACAAGGCCATTTCACACCCTTATGCAACATACAGTATGCATGCCCGTCCCCCTACCACCCACCATGTGCACACACTCAGAAATAAAAAAACAAACACCTGTCATTTTCTGCTATATCCGCACCAGAGGCCCACCCCGAGGTAAAATGCCACCTAGTAGTATCCAGTGGGGCTGACTGCAGTAGTGATAAATTGGCATTAAATGTCAATTCCAGAGCAGATTCACCCTCAGTGGAGGGAATCTCGTTATGTGAACAGGTCAGACAAATTATTGTAGACTCCACTGTCAACCACATAATTTTTATCTATGGGAGAACGGCTGCACAGACAGGTGGACTGATAGAGGCACCAGTCAGGTATGAAGGTACATAGATGGACATGACTGGCTCAGGTAGTAGCATTTAACATCATTTGAGAGCAGCTCTGCTGCTGAGGTCTTTAAACATCTAAGTAGTTTCAGTGGGAGCAAAGTATTGACTCTACCCGCAAAATATGACTGCCCACTGAGATCCTTAAAACAGATTCATCGCTGTCTTTAAAATGGTACTAAACTAACTTGCAGTTTACTAACACAATTCCTGTTGGAAATCAAAGACACAAAGATCCACAGAGTATAACAGTGGCTTACAATCTAGACTGCTGCTGTCACTTCACTCATCTCCTGGACTTTACGCTGCAGATCTCTGCCTTTGCTAAACGTACTTTTCATGTCATGTCCAACATAGCCGTCTTCCTCCATTCTCATTATATCACAGTCATGTCCTTGGACAAGCAGGGACTGCAGTGCAGTATAGTGATGTTTCGAAAATAAGACACAATTAGATTAAACACTGTTTAGATTGCAGGATTACATTTCCTCTCAGGCTATGATTCAACCACATCAGAAAGCTGAGTGAGAACTGGATAGCTCGCCAGTATGCGAGCATAAGGTTGTGAATTTGTGTGCGTATGTGCCCAAGGGTAGAGTGAACTCCCATATGAATGGCAATTAAACAAAAATCTCTTGTGAAGAAAACCACAGAACATGAAAACCTAAATTGTGCTGTGCTTTTATAACCTCAGGCTAGCACTGTAGGTGTCTATTGAAAAAGATTTGGTCCCCTTCCTTCTATAAAACTTTTAAAATGTTTCTTTGTGGCTTGTCTTCTCTCTGCTAAAAGGGGCTGTGATGTGATTTACAAGCACTCTGGCTCCCGTTTGCCAAGTTCACATTTGTATTTTAATTTAACAGAGACCTCTGCACCATGCCAGTTCAACAAGCAACTGCTGAAAAACTAATTGGCTTCTCTTTTAGAATATACTCTGCTCTCCCACCTTTAGTCAGACCCCCAGACATGCTGCTATTCCATTATGATGCTCATCCATGGCCATGTAGGGATGCATGGTACATACAGAGAGCACAAGATGTGTGGCTGCCCGGAGGCCCAGAGAATGATAACTGCTCCCATTCAAAAACACTGAAATCAGCTTATCATAAACATGTGAGTATAGAGCTATCAATCATCTTCCTGTCTGCACAGTTACTACTGCCTCATACATTAGAGATTTTTAATATCCTCAGCTTCTCTTTTTTGCCCAGTTTTGTGGCAAAGGTTGTGGCAGTGGCAAAATTTCCTAATACAGATATATCTTGCAGCTGTAATGAAGTGGAAACATGGTGCACTCACGAGACTTTATAAAAACAGACCAACACATCTCTTGGGATTGCTGGTGTGCCTGGCAGGCAACCAGGCGAGAGATGAAGGCTCGGGTTGTAGCAAGTTGGACAAAATGTCTGTACTTGTGCTCCCTCTCTCTCACTCACTCACTCTGTGCTTTGACTCAGATGGACGGCTGCCCAGACCAAAGTTGTTTCAGGGAACAAGGGGTTTGAAGTAAGAGCACAGAGACCAGTAATAAAACACAAGCAGCTTGGCAACTCGGTGCTGAAAATGCCTCAAAACCTAATTGTTACTTATACAAGAAGTGTTCTATCAGTGAGCTGTATCACACTCTGGTTTACAGACCTTTTGTCAACTTTCTCTCTTGCTTCTTGAGAACCCACCAGCACCTGTGAACAGCTATTTAGTTCCTTTCAGTGGGTTTTATAACACACCAGCCTTCTCAGATTTGTCTGCTTCACTTCTATGATGCAAAGAATGTGCAGCACTCATTTGGCAGCAAACCAGAAAAGGCACTGCAGTGGTAGAGATGTTCCACTGAGGTGGCTAGTAATTGATATATGGCTTCAGCCATGTTAGGATAATGTAGTGGATAGGAGGGAAGGCAATTTGTGGCTCAGCTAGGGGCACTCTCAGCCGCTTCAGTGAGCACTAAAATTTCCTTTTCATTCTCCCAAGCGCTTTTGTCAGGGGATAAATGGCAAGCTGTGAATTCCAGTGATCACATGGACTCTTTACTCACACATACTTGTGATTGGATTGGGCATTTTGTCTTGTTCAAATGAATGTTTTGGGGACATAGGGAATCTGAGTGGCTTCCTTATTTCTGATGCGCGAGCAGGACGCGTGATGTAGACAGCAGAGAAAGGAACGGCTGTGCTTGAGTTTTTATTGGAGAACTGATAGAGGAGCTGTTTGGCCTGACAGAAGAAGGGAGGAGAAGGGGTTTGTTGCATTTTTTTTTTTTTTTGCTTTCAGCTGCGAAGTGAAGAGCTCCCATGTGTGCCCTCAGAGTTTTACATCAACAACTGAAATGCTTTCATCTATCTACATGTGCAGATTTAGAAAATAGATCAGTCCTGTTTTAGTAGAATTAACTTTGTTAGATTCACCTCTGAAGTAACTATTCTTCATAGAGTAGGTAGACACATGCCACTGGTAATGGAAAGAAAATTCAGGGATGTATGCAAAACTGATGACAAGTTTAAATGTTTGATTTTATCTTGGATGTCTTGGCTGTATACCATTACACACTACAAACAGTCAAGTTCAAAGTTGACATCTTTACGCCTCTGTGCCACCAATAGCTGCAGCTGGAGGCGTTACGTTTTCAGGTTGTGCATATGATTTTTGTGAACGTGATATCTCTGGAAGTCTTTGAAGGAATTTCTTCAAATTTGCCACAAGTATCCACTTGGACTGAAGGATGAACTGATAAAATTTTGCTGGTCAAAAGTTAAGGTCATTGACATCACTTCTGTTCTGTACTCATGAATTTGACTGTTTGGCAGAGACATACAACTGTGAAGTGGTCATTCTAGTGTAAGTATAAAAACAATTTAGTTTTCCTTATAGGTGTACATACCGTGAGATGGCATCTTCATTAAATATATTTAAAATGCAATCAGATACAACCAAAATGAAACTGAAATGTCAACATCTGCCTTCAGCTGTTTAATTTGCAGCCAGGGATTCTGTTAGAGGTTAATGCTACAAGACCTGTTTGCCTTTTAGGGACAAATTAGTATAATGGGTGTAGATGGTTGAGAAATACTTTAAAGTGTCACTACAGGAGCTCTGAGTGGCTTTTCAGCACGTTGGTGCACATGTTAGAATAGTACTGAGTGGAAAGCAAGTGAGGACTCTGTATGACAAAAATAAACATCATGATAAATATGCAAAATTGAGTTGTATTTATAAATGTCATGAAAATAAAGAATTGGACAAACCGAATACTGCCTTTCAATTTAGTTTTAAAATAGGTACAGCAAAAGCAAATCGGTTTTTCTTGTGATTATAATTTTGGTAGAAATGATCTTTTTAAACAACGAAATAATGCATTTCATCTTGATTTACATTTGATTTAGCAACTTTGCTCGTCTTGTCTACCAGTGTAACTATACACAGCATTTGTGTGTTTTTTCTCGACTGCACACAGTATAGACTTGTTTATGTATCTGGATAAATATCTCCGGCTCAACACCAGTCAGTCAGAACTGATGAAGCCTCTTGGATGAGAGGTGAAACGTCTTCGACCTAGAAATCTAGTCCAGTTGATTTTTTCTAAGTTTTTCCAATTTATGCATCTGTTATTTCAACATAAGGGACTTAATGTTTATGAAAAACCTTGTCAGTGTTTATCTACTTCAATTTTCACTTACTGCAAACATGTACTGTATATTAGACTGTTTTCAATGAGGTTGTGATGTTATGACATACAGGGTGGGACATTTTTCTCTACCATGTTCTCTATTCATCATCCACAAACACCCACAGTGCTATACTCCTACACAGAGTGTTCCTTGTTTCCTTAGGGGTGTCAACAAGAATAAGAGTAATAATTAGAGGAAACAGTTTTCACAGTGACTAAAACACTTAGACATGTCTAGAACTCAGGTCTCATTGCAGCTTTACTTTCTGCAGTTTTAAAAATATATTTAGTCAACTGCTCTTTTGCATAATTATTTAGTTTTCTGCTCCCACGGTAATACTTCCCCCTCCCAACTGACTGTGGTTTCTGTGGTGATGCTGCTCTTGCGTGTGCTCACACAGAAATATACAAACTAATGTTGAGCTTAGTAAGAAGAGAGACTCTGAAGCCCCGGGGACTGGAACTGCTGTCTAAACTAACCTGAATGAAATTACTTAAATTATTGTAGCACATCTGAGAAACCTCTTGACGTTAATTAAACAAGTCTTTGCTTAAAGTAACTCCTGATTATCCCATAAAATAATCCATAAACCCACATGCAAATTCATCTCCCCATGCTTGCAACATTTTTAACTGTTGTTGCTTTTGCAGAGGGCCAGTCACCCTTCTCTACATCATTCATAATGTATGAGCCAGATCATAGTAGTTGGTGATCACAGTTAGTATTTTTCTTCCTTCAAGGTCCATGCTTTCATTGTTATTCTCATGTGCAGCTGTATTTGTGTCACTGACATAATGCATTCCCTGGACCCTTATCCTAACCTAACAACCTAAAACCATCACAACTTCATTCCTAACCCCAGCTCTTTCTCTAACATGAACCTAATTCTAACCTTAACCCTCAAACAGTCTTTTGAAGTTGTGAAGACCAGCAAAATGTCCTCACAATGCAGAAATGTCTTCACCTTTATGATTTTAAACAGAAAAAAATTAAATACATGAACACAGAGACTCTTACATTTTAATATAGAGTATGGGGCCCCTGATGGACTAGTGGGTGGGATTCCACGCTCTCCCCACTGTTGCGTCAGGAAGGGCATCCAGCATAAAACACATGCCAAAGTTAACGGGAACAGCTGAAAGTGAATTATTATTTAGATTTAATATAGAATATAAAAACAAATTATTTCAGGAAGTTGTTTTTTGCCAGGGTGCTCGCCCTTGTCATACTCTGTTATTGTGCCAGTCTTCTATAACATAAATAGGACATACATTGAAAGGATATGTATTCAAGTCATAATTTCATAGTTCAAATATTGTAACTATAGAAGGCCTTTTCTTCAAAGGAATTATTGTTATTAGAACAATTGTCTGAGCAGAAATTATATGGTAATGTTTAGAAATAATTGTGACTGATATATAGCTCGTTTATTGATAACTGAGTAATCTACACATACAGTTAAAATAATGGATGCTACTGAAATATCTGTATTTATATCAGAGAAGTGGTTTAAATATTAATGAGAATATTCTGGATTGCTGTGTTAATTATGATGCTGAAGTTTATTGGAAGTCCCACAGTTACTTTAAATATTTTCTTGTTCTAATTTAGCCAAAAATCTAATGTACCATAATCAAGTGATAAGTTGAGATAAAGCATACAATGCATTATATTATGTGCAAATCAGTCTGTGCCTTAAAATTCACTGCCATGCAATGATAATGCACTTGTTGATGAACTAAAGAAAGATAAGACGGAGGTTAAATTGGATTACTTATCTTAACAAGTTCTCCGCAGTGCATTGTGACATCAGAGTTAAATGAACTGAAACCAATGGCCAAGTGGAAGTGAGATGAACCATACAGAAAAATCGACAAATACAGTATGTGATGTGCCTTGGAGAACGGTCAACAGTAATGTAAAGTATACTGGCAAAACTGCTAGAAACACATACATTATATTTGGTCCTTTATTGTTTGTGATGAAGTTAACAGGGACACCGAGCTGCAGTTTTCTAGCCATAGGCTTGTCACTTCTTTTTGTGTTGGTTTTCTCCCAGCTCTCACTCTAAATGGAGGTGTTGATATCAGATCTGCCTGCCCACTGTCCGACTACTCTTACTCCTCCTTTGTTGTGAGTATTTTGAATATGCAGGGGTTGTTAAACAGACTTGCACCTCCTGTAACCATACAGTCCAAGAATTGCTCAGGGAACCATAAAGGAGCAACTGTAGGAGAAGACACTGAATTGCAGTGGTGAGCAGGTGCAGCAGAGAGACCTCTGGGCTAGTGTGTGTGTGTGTGTGTGTGTGTGTGGACTACTGTGATATGAATAATAACTCTATTCATTCACCAGTGGCCCTGAGTGTCTGAGAAGTCACAGCAAATCCTCATTTTTGCAGACAACGCACAATGCCAAGAGGGAAGAAATGAGTTTTATTTTAAAGCTTTGTCTTATTCAACAGATTACATTTCTCTCCATCTTAGGTGACTGCACACAGCTTGGTTATCTAGCCGCACTGACAATATATGGAGACTGTCTCCCACTTTTACAGCCTGAATTATAATACCGTGTTGTCACAGTGGCAATTTACTTCAACTCAGAGTTTACACTCGGGGTTATTGTGTACATCTCGCCTGGACCAAAGTGGCTCCCTGGTGTAGCTCTTTTTTTTTTTAATCCAGTCAACCCTACACTTTGAAATAGCATTGCCATCCCTCAGTATAATCTATTATTTTGATAAAAGTTAATCCCACTATTTTTACTTCATGTTCTCTTCCAAAAGCCATTATGTGTTGCTTTGAGCTGCTAGTTGAGATTTTTAAGTTCTGAGTACAATTTCAAACACGGCACCACTTTATAGCCTGTATTTCTTCACATGCATGTGAAGTCTTGTTCTCCTTGCAGTTATAGCACCCTTATGGAAAGACGCCTAAAATGCATGTATTCTCTCCAGGTCCTGATATTTGAATATCATAAATAAAGAATTTCTCAGTCCTTTCTTCCTTGCAAAACTGAATTCTTTCAAATTCAGCAGTAATCTCTGGATTATTTTTTTTAAAGAGGCAAACAAGTCTTTTCAATACTTGCTATATTTTCAACAGATGATAACTAGTGGAAACATACGACAAGGGCACAAACACAAGAAAACATTCAGAGGAACTACAACAGCTCAATATGAACAACCAACTTGTTTTAAACTACATAAATTTGACTTTACAAGGAAATGTTTTGGTGCCTTTGTACATATGATAGTTGCTAGGTTGTATGGACTTCACTGTGCCAGGGGGTTATGGGTTTTCTGTTTGTGATTCCAGTGTTGTTCATTTCACTACCAGATACGCTGAATCTTAATACTATTAAGGTGCATCGTGACATGGATCTCAGTTGCTTGAGTGCACTGCAGAATATTTTGAATAATAAAAGCCACAGATTTCCCTTACAATCTAAATGAGGCCTAATGTGACATGACACCTATTTTGATAATAATCGGTGTAGATGCTACATGGTGTATTTGCTGAACGGTGTATATGACTGGCTACATTTAGTGAGGAACACTAATCCTTAGAGGACAGTGTGTAAAATGGTTGTATATGTATATGTGCACCTTTTTAATTTGCATTTTTAATTTATTTTTCTGGATTTGTGTCTTTTACTGGACCACAGCGGGCCTGAGAGAGTGCAGGGGCTGAACTAAGGTTCTCTTTCATGGAGGCTGTGTCTGTGATATTGCTTTTTGGTAGGAATGGGTGGAAAGGGACATTAGGATGAAACAGATGTCTGAAATTCATGTTTTACTGAGTTGTTATCATTAATGCGTGTTCTTGGCTTTAGTTCAGGCCAGAAAGTCAAGGGTCATTAGTAATAGGGTTGTTATTTCCAAATTTGGCAAGAGCTCTCTGGAAAATCAGATGATTTCTGTTCATTTGAACTTTCTTACTTTGCACTTTCTGATACAAGATCCTTGGCAATGTCTCTAGGCCTGAATAAAAGTCTCAGATTGTGCTGCTACGTTACAGCGACTCCCGTGATTGGTTGTTCAGTGGTTGCAGCTCTGTTCTCCTGCTGCTCTGTACCTGTGGCCGTTGCTTTAGGAATGAGGACATTAAAAAACTTTAAAATAACAAATTGCTGTGAAAAAGCCAAACGGCAGCTCAGTCACACGGGGGTTGCCAAGCATTCCTAGGGTGTAATTATGTGCTGTACATGAGTCAGCATATTACAGTAGTTTACTCTCACTGGTAACAGTTTACAGCAGTTTTCTCTGCTGGGTCTCACTTTCTCCCTCTCCTCTCACCGCTCTCTCTCTTTCACCATGCATATAGTATATGAATACCACACCTGCTAACAAATACAGTACTCATTGACAAACACGTGTGTATATCAACAAATTGTCAGATCTTGTGTAATTCATTCACACATAGCACACACGTAGAACACCAAGTGCACACTTTCATTGTTCTTTTTGCTGCCAGCCTCCATAATGCCATGACTCACTTCTGTAGAGAGAGAAATAATCCCTCCCTTTTGTCCTCATCCTCTTAGAAAATCCTTGTAGTAGCAGAGATTTGCCAGCTCCAGGGAACCTGAATCCTTTCGATGCCTTTTCATCCTGTGTTTACCTGACATTTGTTCACATTACTGTATGTGCACTACAGACTGAAAGGACAGAGACTGATTTTTCAGGCTTTGATTAACTTTGACAGCTCCTGTGTAAAATTTAAAATTGCTTGGTTGGTGCCTTTTTGACACGATCACTTGTCACATGCTGTCACATGAGTGTGACATGTTCACTGAAGCAATCTTGGCTTGCTCAGCACAGTTTAACTGTTTGAGGCTTTTTTTTTATATCAAGTGTCTTTCTGTCTTTCTCAGTAGCTTAGTTTTAAATTAAAGCAGGATTTTGCCTGAACTTAAGGGGGCAGGCTTTATTTGCTTAGGCCTTAAACAAAAGAATGCAGCAGTTGTGACAGATTGCATATTGAGATGCTTCACCATTCATTCATTTAGTCTTGTATTATGCGGATCGGTACAGTATGTACATAGTTTGTCTTGTCTTACAGGAGCTTTTGGAGGAACATTTTATTCATTGCTCTCTATTTTATTCATCTGATCTCTTGATGTGGTGTAAAGAGAAGTAAATCGATACTTGTTCTACTTTAAAGCAAACAGTTAAAGAATAACTGAATGAGTGCCCCTCAGACTGAAACAAATGACTTGCATCTATGAGCGACTGGACTTGTTGCTGCCTTACATTTCTCCTTCTTACTTCCTTCTCAGTGCCTTCCATCACAGCAAATTAAAATTCAAATGTGCCTCAGTGGCTCCACGATGAACAATTTGTTTTCCAAATCATCTTGTAGACACTTCTAAAATGAAAATTCAAAAAATTAGGATGAGATAAAAGTTTAACATCACATATTCACATCACTTGCTGCAGAATTTTGTTTTGAACGTTCAGGTGTATTTCTGCTTCATTATATTTCATTTTCCTGTTGATATCACAGCTGATGGAGGCACAAATTGCTTCAGTGAGAGTGTGGCGGCCCAGTCTTTCAAGTAAGAAAAAAATGGGTACAGAGCCCATCTATGGATATACAGTGCACGGCTGGTTGTATTTTTAACAATATTCCTTGAAAACTGGATCACTGCCCCTTTTTTTTGCTTCTTTGCCAAGAATATCCTATATACAGTAGCTTTTATTTTGTAGTTGCAGAGGTAGGACACCATTCTGTCTGTTTAATTCTGTGTATGGTCTGGTTTTATGACTAAAGTGAGCAATAATCATGTGAGAGGAGGGAGGTTTGTCATCATCAGGTGTAAAGAGCCTTTTTCACAGTTCTCTGCTATTTGTATTAATTTCAATTGCATGAAATATCACACAAACGCATAATTTAAATATTCCATTTCATCTTTTATTCATGACTACATTTAATTAAAACTGTTTTTTTAAGTGTTTTGTAATGGCATATGCTTGTTTCAAATTGTTTCTCTTTTTCTTTTTGATCTGTTATTCTTTTTTCTATTTTCTCTGTTATTTCAATGTCTTTCATATTAATAACAAAGAAGAACAAATATGAAAAACTGTATGAAAATTCGAATCCTACAGTACCAAAGTTTTATCAGTTCTCTGAAATGATGTGTTGTATTGGCATGCATCCATGCAAATGTTTGGACTGACATGATGTGCATGAGGGACATAGGACAGATGGCAGGCTAATTCAATCTATGGAGTTCTATGAAGTTCACATTTACTCTGGACCCTGCTCCATCTGGATGTGTGTGTCCCTGCATACTTATGTAAGAAACATTATATTATATGTACAGAAAGTGGGACAAAGCCCATTTAAAGAGGCCATGTTAAGCATTAGTGCAGTCTATAATGAGAGTTCTGAGTGTACAGTGGTGCCTTAATGGAATTTGTTTTGAGTGGTGTAGTGAATTGTTATGGGAGTGCAACTTTCAGCAGTTTATGGAAAACATCAATTAAATAAGGTACTGTAAGCATCAAATAAAAAGGCTCATATTCACTTCAACCTTCTCGCTCCCCTTCTAGCACAAAATAGCTGTGATTCAAAAACCTAGGGAGAAGTAATTCACACTCACACCCACATTACAGGCATAGTCCATATGTTGGTCAGTTCTCTGAGCTATGGAAATACAGTACACAGTGGGATCTCTTAGTCCTTCATTAAATAATCATTTATGGGATTGTTGAAGATGGTCTTCAGTTTCAATTATGCCTGTCCCAGTAATGTCACACACGTATGCGATAAAGTGGTGATTTAATAACAAGCCTCACTGTATGAAGCGGAACCCTTTAAAAACACCTCCACTGGTAACAAAGAGCAGGATGCAGGATGACCTCAATCTCTCACTCATCTTGAAAGTCCCCATTCACATTTCACTTTCCACATCACTCAGTTGTATGCTCATTTCTTTTCCCCCATGTGGATGTGATGCACACTGCCTCACACCCACAGTAAAGTCTTTTCATTTCTCTGAGATGCCTTTAAAGTGCGATAGCCAGTATGTGATATATATGTGTAGTGGTAGCCAGGGACAAATAACCACACAATACATTTAGCTTCAGGAAGTTATTAGGGATTGGGGGTTTAGAATTGTTTGTTTGTTTGTTAGATAGATAGTCTTAAGTGACTAACGTTAGCATTACTGTTGCTAACCACTAAGCTAGCTGCTACCGTTACAACTGAGCTGTGTGACACTGTTGCTGCTATTAACTAATAATCTGGGACTGGTAATAAACATATTAGATGCCTAAATTTGTAACTAAACATAAACAAAATCGTTTTGTAACTAAAGAGTAACATAATGTTATCCTTTCAGCGCTCACCTGACCCTGAGCGGCTTCATTGCAAGTCAGTTGCCCTGAATGTGAATAAATTAATAATGATCAAGGCCAGAGCACAAAACCTTTTTGATTACAAAGACATCTATTTTGATTGCAGCACAGTACCAGCATTTTTCTCTCAAATATTTCTCAAATACTGCTTTTTCTCAAATATGTTTTCTTTGACTGTAACAAAACAAAATAACCACCACACTTCTCGTGGTTATCTAAACATTCACATAACATTCACAAGAGGAGCTAATGTGTCAGCTTGAAATGATGTCAGACAAAACTTAATGCAGATTACACATTAATGACAGCAGTGTTTTTGTTATGCATCAAGTCTGCAGACCGATTTAGTTATGTCAGCGGCTGTAAACCTTGTTTCATGGTTGTGTTGGTGTAAGAGAAACACCAAAAAACATGTGCTCTCCCACCCTGCCTCCTGCTGTTCAGCCTGCCAGTAACTGTCAGGTTGTGCATTCTAGTACAATGAAGGGTTACACAAGAGTGGTGAACTCATTGCGGTTGTGCATTATCCTACTGGATGTGGGTCTCTTCTCTCTGTGAACACTTCAGCATGGCAGGTCTTCTTACTTCTCTCCCCTTGCTCTGCCCCGTGTTCTCTCTATATCCTTTCCTCTTGTTTGGCATGAAAGATCTCCATACTTCTCATTTTATTTTAGCTTTGTTTCCCCTGCTGTCAGGCTGTAAGATACAAGTTCAGGCCTCAAAGCAGTGATCTGTAGAAGGGTTGCTGCTTTCTGGACAGCATCAGAGAGCAAATAAGGCCATCACTCAGAGGACTAGCCAAGTACGGGTGAAGTAGAGTGTTGGGAGTTACATGGGAGAGAAGAAGACAACGGGGACAGCAGTGAGGAGGGAGGCAGATGACAAAAAGGAAGACAGATGACAAAAACCTATGGTACTTTTGCTTCCACACAGTTGAGTTGCTGCTGTTGAAGTCTGGTAATAAAGCTGCAGAGATTCTCGTGAGAGTGATACTGTTAGTTTTTGTGTTTTTTTTTTGTTTTTTTTGGCTGTCTCAGATCTTCCTCTGTGTTTTTTCCTCTAGCAAAAACTAGGATCACACTGCGCTTGGTAATCATAATCATTTGGTGTCCTACATAGTTAAGAGTAGTCTTCCTAGCGGGTGGGAGGAACTGTAGACCAATGGGAAATATTACAAAGCCAAACTTACACCCTTGTGTGTCTGCACCTGTCTTCTTTGCCACATTATTTATATAGCATCCCTATAGAAGTTGCCAGCTTTGTTTCCCTCTCCTCTGCCTGACTTTGAGATTAGATGCTGTATAAACATTTGACAAGAAATATGAGTGTTTGAGATATGGAAAAGGACAAAGAATGTGCAACCACTGATAAAGGGAATGTATTTCTCAGACAAATGTCCTTGTAGATTTCTACTTCCAGAAGTGGAGTTTTTGAATCAATATAAATAAGCAGACATATACTGTGATTGCATTTGGTTCCATGGCCTTTCATTATGGGCCCATATCTTGCCTTTCTCTACTTCTGAATACTCAAATCAATTCATTGGCTGCTCTTCTATTACTTAGGTGCTCATCACAAATTCTTCATCACATCTCATCTCTGGATCTGCGTTTTCAGTGCCAGTGAATACACTGCTGCAAACAAAGGACTTGTTTACGCTTCTCTCTGCATCTGGTTTCTGTATTGCAACTTTCATTTCAGCCACCCACTTGTGTGAACATCTTGTCTGTGTTGTCCAAGAAAGTTCCACAGATTATTGATTTCCTAACCTCAGATTTGGCCTTTGCTGCACGATTCATGAAATGACAAATGACCCAGGTGGCATCCCTTCAAGGTCTCCAATTTATTTGTATTTTCAGTGAAATTTTTGTGTTATGAGCAGTAACTCTCACTGTGCTATTTAACAGCTAGATTGTTGATCATATTTCACTTTATCACACTTTTCTTATTCTTGCCCATTCTCTCTCGCACGCAGACATAGAAACACAGCCAAAGGCACAAGCAAACCAACAAAAACATGCAGCAGGCCTTCTGGATGTATTGTACATAAATTGCTCATATATGCACACACATATAAATAAACTCGGAGTGAGGCACCTTTCTCATACTTCTGGTCTAAAAATAATGAAAGTGTATACTGTCCAGCAAATATCAGCTGTGTCACATCGTGCCATCCATGGGAGGCATCTGGACTTGTTTTTTTTTTAGCTCTTTGGTGAAATGTGATGGGTCAGGTGGGAGATGTGCTGGCAGTCTCTTCGTTCACAGTAAATATCCTTAAATGCTGCATTTGGCAAGAGCGGATCACTTTTAAACCTGTTTATTTAGTCAGTCTTTGTGTAAGAGTCCAAACAGCTAAGGTTTTCATCCTTTTAGTCATCCACTGCTGCTAAAGCTTGACTTAATTGAGTCATAATGGAAGCCTTGATAGTAATCTCATCTGACAGATCATTATGGGAAATCGAATCAGTGCAAAATCTTTGAACTTTGTCTGATCATTTGGCTGCATTAAGAATTCAAGTGAGGTTATCTAAAAAAGATGTTTAAGTATTTTATTTTGTTACTGGTCTGTGGGTGTCCATAGCTGCCCTCTCCAGGCAGGTTTAGATTGTAGCTTTTTCTTTGTCCTTCTTTCAGCTCTTCCTGTCTATCATCCTTTTTCCTTTGCACGAGAGGGCGGTTCAGTATCTTTGTTGCTGGCTCGCTCTTCTATTGCAGTCGGCATGGTGTTTGATCCACTGAATTCTGAAAGTTAAGAACATACTGACATGAATAATTAATGCACTAGGGAGAAACAGATTTTTCTGTTTTACAGACTCAACATCCCCTCAGTGTTAGCCTGTTTGTCTGAGCGCTAATGCTTTACTGAATCTGTTTGTGAAAGGATTCTCTGATGTTCCTCCCCTTATTCCCTCTTGAGATTAGCTGGAGCTTAATCACTGGTTACAGTAACATTGTCAGAAAAGGATAATTTTCTGGACAGCAACCTCCTAAGTTCCCAAAAGCACAGACATTTATCGCTCAACACTCTCCCTCCATATCTCCATTTTGCTTCCTCTCACTCATTCCTCTGCCTTTTTTACTGTCTCATCTGATGAGAGTGTGAAAAGGGCAAGAGGAGCCTGACTGTGGTATGAAATGTTCTGATTGCAGTTTGGACTCCTGTGTCCTTAAGGAAATTGAATTGACCAGGAGTTATGTCTCAGTACAGTGAGCTCAGTGACCTCCTCCACCCCACACTTTTCAGCTGAGCCCCAGACTTCAACCTGCCAGTGTCGCCAGGCCAGCATGTCACCACCCACATCTGACAGTGTGGGCAGATGTGTACAGTGGGGACACAGATTCATTTGAAATATATACCTTAGAGGACTGAGATGCTGTATTAGAAATACAAGCTATCACCTTGGCAGAAAATGCATGCTGTGGAGACTATAGTAGAACAATTGGCTGTCCTCCAATTTTCCTCACTAGTGTTCACTTAGTTACACTTAGGAGACCACTTCTCTGCCACTGAGATTCCTCTTTTTTTCCTGTTCTCCTCTTATCCTCTCACAAACCTGACTGCTGACTCCCTCATGTGCTGCCTCTGCTGATATTCCAGCCTGCTCTTTCTTTGTCTCCTCTCCCCTTCCTACACAATCACTCCACTTTCTCCTACTTGCCTATAGCTCAATTAAATTTTTTTAGATGTCTCCTCTTCTTCATCTTTCTGCCCATTACTCTCCTATGCAGGATTGTAAACATAAAGCACATAATTTCTCCCTGTGGCCCTATGATTTCCTAATAATTGCTAGTACAATGCTCGCTGGTTTGCTAGTGTCCCTGTACTCTAGTCTTTGCCCAAGGTCGCTTCATTCTCACACAGCACCCAGGAGAAAAGGATCATTTTGCCTGCTCTTCTCTCCTCTTTGTTGATTTGACCTTTGGAAGTCAGTTGTTTTCATATTAAGGAAAGCTGACTTGATTGTTTTGTGTGGGCATTTGTCAGAAGAAACAACAAAATATCACAGCAGACTGTCGTTTTCATTTTCTTTTGCAGTGTCACTGCCCTACCAGTGGGACTTCTTTTCTTCTTGTATGTCTCAGTGCCCATTACCTACTGTGTTGATGATAACCTACAGTACACTGTCTCTCTCTTGGTGTGTGTAATTCACACTGAATTACATTCTGCTTCTGTTGCCAGTGGGTTCAGTGGTTTGACATTGTTGCTCCTCAGAGACTGCAGCATTTTGGTTGCTGTGTGACATCACCTGTTGCTGTCTCTGCAACAATGCGATCATGCCGCCCCAGAGTGTTGCTGTGCATGCAGCGCCACACAAATGAGACTGGGCTTATGACGGAGGGATGAGATGGAGATCACAGTCCCTCTCTGTGTGTCCATTGGTTGTTCTGGTGCTGGACGACGCTGGGGTTAGCTGTGACTACGTCGTAACCCGTCGTGCCACGGGGGTGGCGGTGCCTGCCTGTACTGTCCGTTCTCTTCCCACCCTACTATAATGAATGTAAAATTGATGAAGCCTCATTTATATGCACAGATAGAGGGAAAACACACTGACTACAAGAGCAGCTCCTGGCTGTTGTTTTGGGGAAATTAATTTAATAAGTGGATAAGTAAAGCACTGTGATCACGACCCTAGCTCCAATTTGCATGTTAATGTAGCATGGTGCATGCAGCCTGCAATATTTATGGACGGGTGGGGCTGAGGCGACTGTTTTAATTACCTTTACTTTGTGTTGCTCTGGAGGTGACGGGTGGGGCCCTGTGGCGTCGCAGTGGAGGCAAGAAAAGGCAGCATTCCCCGGTGGAAATTTTCTAATGCGTCTGCATAATTATGAAACAGGCATTTTGGTGTTTCTTCACACCCTTGGGATTTTTTTGCCAAGTTCAAGAAAAATAATTGCAGCAGTACTAATCCACCCTCATTGATTTCTTTCTTCAATGATTTCACTTTGAGGCTTTCTGCTTTAAACATAAAGGAATACTTGAACTCTCTTTAAATGCTGAGCCAATGTCAATATGTCAATATATATGCAGTAGGTATGGTGAAATCATTTTTATGAATATGTGGGCATGATGAAGATTTATGTGTGGTTTAAAACAGAATATATATAGATCTATTCTGTAGACATGAATTATATAGCAGCTTTATGTGAACTCACACATGTGATTTCAACCCGGTGCACAATTCAGCTGTTGGCCGAGAGAGAGGAGAGAGGGCTGCCTCAGAAGGTACTTGAGTCCCCATAACAGCATTATATAAATGATTGGGCGGTTGCAAGAATTTACATTATAATGAATTTGCCAAACATTAACAATATTTATCACAGCAATACTTCTACTCCTACACTGATGACGAGATAAAAATACTAATCAAACTTCTGCCCATGTCCCTGATGTGAACGCAGCTGTTACAGCCCTGCAGACACAAACTGCTTAAACAGCAGCTACTCAAGCAGATATGACATATAAGGTAAGCGGCTGTACTGAATACACGTTAAAGGATTTAAATTATCATTAGCCTCATTGAGGAAAAAGTGTATAAAACAAATAAAACACCCACATACATATTCAGAAACATGTTATTCCAGTGATCTGTTATAGTTTATAGTCTGAAATTTAATCTTGAATGACAAAACAAATTTCTGATGTGCAGTGGAAATTAAAGTGCACATTTTGAAGCTTTAACAGCATTGGGTTTTTGTTGTTGTTGTAGTTTTATAAGAGCATCAGGAGCATCTATGTTTTCAGACTTAAAGTTATTACGTGTTTTAAGACTTGGGCTTTTAAATTTAAGAAAAAGTCCTTGTTGACATTGTTGTCTTTAAAGTGTTTTTTCACCCTCTGCTTCATCAGTCACCTACCAACCACCTTCTTTGACTCTGGTGCAGTGTATATAATTAATGTTGAGTCGGTGTGTAATTTCGCTAAAACAATGTCGGACTCCGTAGTTTTCTCTGGACCCCTACCCAATGTGACCGGTGGTGACATGATTAGCCGCATGTCGTCATTCAACTGCTGGCTGTCTAGGTGGTGCCCTGAAAATAACGTGGGCTTCATAGATAACTGGAAAACATTTTCGGGAAAACCTGGTCTGATTAGCAGAGATGGCATCCATCCCACTTTGGGTGGTACAGCTCTCTTATCTAGAAATCTGGACGAGTTTGTTTTACAACCTAAATTATGACAACCCAGAGTTGAGTCCAGGATGCAGGGTCGCAGTCTTACACGCCTCTCTGCTGTCTCCTTGCAGCTGCTACCCACCCAACGCTCCCAGTACCCCATAGAGACTGTGTCTGCCCCCCGCCCACCTAAATTATATAAATCAAGAATCAACTCCAGAGGAGTTATTCATAAGAACCTAATTAAAATTAAGATGACTCCTCTTATAGTAGAAAGTAATAGGACAATCAAATGTGGACTATTAAATATCAGATCTCTCTCATCTAAATCTCTGTTAGTGAATGATTTGATAAGTGAACATCACATTGACTTATTGTGTCTTACTGAAACATGGTTACAGCAGGAAGAATATGTCAGTCTAAATGAATCCACTCCACCTAGTCACAGTAACTGTCACATCCCTCGAAACACAGGCCGAGGTGGTGGCGTGGCAGCGATCTTTGACTCAAGCCTATTAATCAACCCAAGACCTAAACATAGTTATAACTCATTTGAAAGTCTCACCCTGAGTCTCTCACACCCAAACTGGAAAACTCAAAAGCCTGTTCTGTTTGTTATTGTATACCGTCCACCTGCTCCTTATTCAGAGTTTTTAAGTGAATTCTCAGACTTTCTGTCTGATTTAGTGCTTAGTACAGATAAAATAATCATAGTAGGCGACTTTAATATTCATGTAGATGCCGACAATGACAGCCTCAACAATGCATTCTGTTCATTATTAGACTCAGTTGGCTTCTCTCAAACTGTAAATAAACCCACTCACTGTTTTAATCACACTCTTGATCTTGTTCTGACATATGGCATCAAAACTGAACACTTAATAGTTTTTCCCCATAACCCTCTTCTGTCTGACCATTTTCTAATAACTTTTGAATTTCCATTAATGGATTATAATGTATGTGGGAAACAATTCCTCTACAGCAGAAGTCTATCTGCAGAATGCTGTTACCAAGTTTAAGGAAATAATTCCATCTTTATCTACTTCAGTGCCATTTGCCAACACAGTGGAAGGAGGCCACCTTAACCTTACTCCCACACAAATCGATAATCTTGTTGATAGTACTGCAGCCTTCCTGCGTAATACACTTGATACCATTGCCCCTCTGAAAAAGAAGGTAGTGAAACAGAGGAGGCTAGCCCCGTGGTACAGCTCGCAGCTCCGCTCCCTAAAGCAGGCATCACGAAAAATGGAAAGGAGGTGGCGCTCCACTAAGTCAGAAGAGTTTTTCATAGCCTGGAAAGATAGTTTAATAACATATAAGAAAGCCCTTCATAGTGCCAGAACCACATTTTATTCATCACTGATTGAGGAAAATAAGAACAACCCCAGGTTTCTTTTCAGCACTGTAGCCAGGCTGACAAAGAGCCACAGTGCTGTTGAGCTTAACATTCCCTTAGATCTCAGCAGCAATGACTTCATGAGCTTCTTTACAAATAAAATCACAACTATTAGAGAAAAAAACTGGTTGGACCACTCCCACAGCTCTCGC
>NW_018127985.1:2130173-2135945 GCF_001952655.1 Monopterus albus | reverse complement strand
CCTGAGATGACTTTTGTTGTGATTTGGCGCTATACAAATAAAATTCGATTTGATTTCTAAATATCGTGCTCCTTTCACCCCCGAGATATTGCCTCCTAATGTAATCCAGCCAGAAATTACATTTGTCACCATGATGTAAGTGTGGAAATAATCTAATGCTATAGAAACATAATGTCTAGGAGACAAAGTTGCTTAGTCATATTAGAAATTGGCAGAGTGAAGTTTCCTGGATATTTAAGATATGTTTAACTGTAGAGGGCAACAAAAATGGTACTATTGGCTGGCACTGATAAAATCCATCAAATTTAACCTCAGCACAACAGATTTACTCTTTTGTTACAACTCAAACTGTGATGATTTTACTCAAATAGTTCAACTTTGGGCATTATTGATGTCATAAGCACAGCTGTCTCAAATGCAGAGAGGATTTACTAGAGTCTAGTCTTCTGCCTTACAAAGTTTGAATTCGATTGCCATTGCGATATCTGGCTTGAAACATTAGTTGAAAGAGAACAATCACGTCATATCTCACACATATCTCATTTTCACGTCATATTCTCCTTGAAATATACTTCAAGGGGAATGGCTACTGTTAGATATTCCATTCATAATCAATCTCATACAGTGCAAATTGTCCATCACAAATGATCAGCCTAATTTTTGCTAAGCCAAGCAGCTGCTACTCATCACTTTTCTCAGGTCAGTTAGTCTATATAGGGTTGTAATTTGGAGGAATTAATTGGGTCCATGTTTTCAGCTCTTGTTCTTGCATGGATGGGCCGGGAGCTGCCAAAAGACTGGTCCTCGAGATGAAATGCAGTAAAAAGAACAAGTAAGGCATAGGGATGCAGGGAAGGTGATTGATGCTCATTTAAATCTTCCTTTTGCTTTTTGCTAATTAATGCACTGACTTTGCAAAAAGATGTGTGAGGAAGGACTTAAACGAATGTAGAAGGGAGAAGATCTGTCTCATTCTTAAAGATCTCTTGTAGCATTTTCACCAGATCAACATCATTTCTTTTCTCCAGCAGCTTCTCACTGTAGGAGACGCTGCTGTTCTGTGTTTCATGGTAAAGCTTTACTGCTTCAGTGAGGTGTACAATGTCAGGACATCTGGCTTATAAAATTGAATCACCCATAGCTGTAGCCTAAAATGATTCTGCTTTACTGTCTATCACAAAATAGTGACTAATGTAATTAGGTATGTACTGTAAGCGCTGAATCAGTGAAAGCTCAAAACACATTTACAGAGCCAAAATTCTTAAAAGAGTAAAGTTGAATAAAATCACAGATTCTCTCCCTAACCAGCTATTCCAGCTCCACACCCCTGGCACCGTTGCATCTTTTTGAATTCAAACATGAATATGAAATGTAGGAGGAAATAAGGAAACAGAGCGCAAGTTATGTTTAATCATGAGGAAACAGACGTTCAAAGCCCCGTTCATAGTGCCTCTATGTCACCTCCAGGGGAGCAGAGTTGGAGTTTATTGCGAATCTGGAGGACAGCGGGTATTGTTCCAAGTCTGAAAGATATTACAATTAACAAGGAAACTGATGAACAATGGTGCAGAAAAATAAACTGTGAATTAACAGACATTGGAAGCAAGTAGTTTTAAGCAATATATGAACTGAAGGGAAGGCAAATGTATTCAGGACAAGCTGCACATCCAGAGATGTGTGGATGTCAAAATGCACCCTTCTTTGCAGGGATTGCTCCATGATTAAAGTGAGAACTGGGTTTGCTTTTTAATTATTGAGTTAGTGTCTCCATCTCTATTCCTGCCTACAAAGCTCACCCCTGTACACTCTATCAAACCAGTTTCATCGCTGCCAAACCTGCACTCAATCAATTCACGTTCATGTGAGAAGGCATGCTTATAGGCACTTCAAATAAATCAAATCGTCAATGCCCTTTTGTGGTCTATTGTTCGTTTTGGATTTCTGCTCTCCATTAATGCAGGCTGCTCACACACAGTGATTTCTGTAGGTTAACACATCCTCCAAATCAAAAACTGTATTGGTTACTTATTATTCAGCCCAACATAAATTCTGAAGTTGGTGCTTTTGTTTTCTTTGGGGACCTCCACATTAAGGAACCTTTCTGGTAAAGTCGCTGGTGACCCCTGCACCACTGAAACATTGAACTGAAGAAATGGCCGAGGGTCCTTCAAGGTAAAATAGTTGCAGTTTCTTTCACGTTTGGCTACGCATCACAGTTTAGCTCTAAACTTTGCTGTTATGTAAAACAGAGCTATTGTATGTACTTCACCATACTGTTTCAGAGTTCACCACAAATGGATATTTATTACCTATCAACTACTCTCTGCAGTTGTTGGGAACTAAGTAAAAAAATACTGATCTCTTGGCAACACATTTTAACTGCAGTGTCAAAGTTACTGTGTATGTGTCTGACTGTATAACTGCATCCAGATGCCACATTCATTTCATGCATTATTATGTTCTTCTTTGCATCAAGGACAATAAATATCCCCTTCCAGTCACTTACAAATTCAAATTGAATGAGTATACTATAGGCATTTGAGACATTTACTGTTCAAGCTCAGCAATCTCATCATGGATGACTTGAAGCAGCGTATTTACAGTATGTCCGAATTTTCTTTGTTTCTTCACTTCAGTATTGCCCCATTAAGACTTAACATAAATCAGGTGCTAGGTGACCCAAAGCTGAAAACTAATCATTGCTGCCTTATATTAGGAACCTTTTTGGGGTCAAGTGTTGCATCATATTTAGATCTAAATCTTTAAATCTCTTTGTAGTTATTTTTTTGATTTATAAACAATTTTGCCATTTAATTTTTGAACATGGTCAGTCTCCATAGCGCCTACTCTAAAAATTGTGAAGTTGTATTATGAATAAATGCTATGTGGTCAGGGGTGGATCTACAAAGTTTTGTTTGGGGTGGCCAGGCTGGGACACAGAATCAGGGGTGGCACATTTGAAATACATGTGGGAAGTAAAAACCCCCAATTCTAAGAAATAATAAGCAATACATTATTTAAGATCTAACTTTTTTTGTGTTAAATGCTAGTGCACATAATGCTTTCTTTAGCTAACTTTGGCTGTGCTTCTTATTTACTCCTGGTTGGTACCATCCCTAGCCCCCTCTTTTTCTTTTTTTAGTGTAACTAAATGCATTTTTCTTTACTGTTACAAGTTCAAATGGATGAAAATTTCATTTATATTTGTCTCCCATGGAGCTCATTTATAATAGTTCCAAATCTTGAGTAAGTAGGATATAGACATGAATGGATAGATGTTCCTTTCACAGTAGTTAGATGACTGCATCTTTCCAGTCTGCTGGCTTTTATTTTTCAGTTTGTTTGATCATAGAGATTGGATTATCTCCTCTATGTGCAATTATTATTTCCTTTCCTCTTCTCTGTTAAGGGGAAAACTTTGATGTGTGGAAAGCATAGGCCTATTTTAACTAGCCATGCCCGACATTAAATACCACTGTGTATTAGTGAAACTGTCAGCTCCAGACCTTATTAAAAGATGATGTGTGAAAAACTTCTTTACTGTGAGTACCCTTCTGCCCTGTTTTGTAATTGCTTGCATATTTAGGATGGGATGCATTATGTTTTAACTCAGCAGTTGACTGGGCAGTTCTGTCACCTCTTTATTTAGACAGTGGAAGAGCAGGGATAGGATGCTGTGATGGATGTGATGTCCTTCACACATCTCAATTGTTGAAATTTGAGTTTATTTATTAATATCACCTTTTATGTCATTTTCACTGCTTATAGGCCTTTTTGTTAACTGCATGCATCATAATAAAATTGGTGTCACTCTGTAACATATACACAGTGTAGTTTATGTTCTGCTATTTTTAGCTGATACTGCTGGATGCCCTGTATTGTGGTGTACTGTATTGTGCTTTAAATGTCAGCCACTCCTGTGTAGGAACTCATCAGGGTTCTCTTCAGCACAGCCCTTCACTGATAGAAAGGTCATCCAGGATGAATATAGTCACCATGGTTACTCAGGAAAGACAAAGTGGAACTTCCAGTTTTATTTTATATCTTCTTTGTCCACTACAGCTTCTGCAAAGAATGGATGCACCCTCACAAGCCTTATAAATAGAAGGAATAATATGACACCACAGTGTAAAGGTGTCTTGCAGAGAATGCCATTGTGGCTTCTTGTAAATAACAATAAAAAAAAGCAATAAAAGGTTTACAGTTTGAGGCTTTCATGTAAATAGTGTTCCACTCTGTGCCTTGTGTTGGAATATATTTCTGCAGAAAGCACCTGAGAGGAGCTCAGTAACTAACAGGATTAAAGCATATTGGAGCTTGAAAAGCAGCAATAACTGTTCCCCATTTCTTTACTCAGACGCAGGTGCTTTTAGAGTTCTTTTAGAATTTTGTCTCTCTTTCCCCCGTTTGTGCTTCTCAACCCTTTGTACCACAGCGCGATCATTTTACTAGATGTTGGCTTTCAGTTCACCTTGGGAAAATAAAATGTAAGCTGTAGCAGTGAAATTTAAAACTGTTTAGGTATATTGAAACGTGTTTTTATTACGCAGAACCCTATGCCCTGGCTTTTAGATGCAGAAAAATGGAATAAAATGTTTTCAAAGATATGGTTTAATGCAGCCCTAGAGATTGCCTTGTTAGTATTCACATTGGTGTGACTCACCTCATTATTTTATGATTCGGCTGTGGCAGTAATAGCCACTCACTGCCAGCAAGATAGAAACTGTTATTCCAGGACTTTAATTATCTTGACATTGTGCCATTCGTATTTTAAATTATTTTAAAAATTTTAATCATTTTCAATTTCATGCTGAAAACAGCTTCAGTTTGATTCTGAGCACATTTGTACATCTGTGCCTTCATTCAGGAAGAAATCAAAGAAACATGAATCATAACTTAAAAAGAAATGTTACACCTTTTAAGAAGCACACATCTTGCGGTACACAAAGTTTGAAGTAATTTTTTACTACACATTTGTTTTTAACTTCCCCTAAATCTCCCCAAAATACAATGGTCCATTCAAAATGAAAGTGACAATGAAATACAAAGTTATAAATGGCAAAGACTGATATTTATTTCTCGTTACAAATAAAAAAGAACCATGCTTACTCATCACAGAATGGAAAACAAAGAGAAGCACTCAGTGTTTGTATCTTTACCGACCTTGCTGTTGAAGTGTTTTATGAGAATGTGAATAATAGCACTCTATGAAGATCTGAATTCTTTAAAAAATCCAAGCCTACATCCATACACCGAAGCCCCCAACCCATACCTCCCACAACCTGTACCTGCCTCCACCTTTGAACAATGATCACAGCGTTATCTGAGTGGGCAAGTCTGAGGGCTCTCAGTCCCCAGAAGTCTTGATAACCTGGAACAGTGTGACATTGTAGAGCACCTGGTGTCCATTGTTCCAGGTGTACAGGACCCGCTCCCTGGGGTTGTAGTCCATCATGGAGATATGGGAGTATTGATTGTGGAAAGGGATGTCTGTGTACTCGTAGCTTGATGTGTTGGTGTAGTAGGCAAAGTAGATCTTGGCACCAGCCAGGTGGGAGTTGGTGACATAAAGTGTACCGCAGATCATAAAAGACTCTCCAGCACTGCGCTTGGGAAAACCTGTGTCCCAAGTCTGCAGCACCTCTAGACTCTGGGGCTCCAGGCGGCTGATGACAATGTTCCCAGCATTGGGGATGGTGGTGTAAACGGCCCACAGGCCATTTTCATCCGCCATCAGGTCAATGTCAGAAGAGCCACCCCAGGAGTAGGGAA